>NC_069504.1:1085927333-1086252333 GCF_027579735.1 Bombina bombina
CCATCTAACAAGAGCAGTAACATTCCTCCCACATTAGGGTATGCACCACATACCAGGAGTGCATTCAGTGTGGTCTTTGTCTCTGGGATTTAAGATTTCTGTCTTAACATATCCCATTGGATACACCATTATGTCACTAGTTGGTCTGATGGGGGGTCAAGAACCACATATATACAAAGACCACATGAAATGGTCACTCATCCTATGTGCAAGAACCAACATGTTGGATTGAACCAAAGAGATACATACGTTTGGACATTCTGTATTTATTCATTCAACAGGTGGCTTATTAAGCAGTATTTGTGCAGCACTAGGATGCAACTTATGTCATCTTCGACTCTCATTGTCACAAGTCAGATGTGGTGTGCAACATAGTAACTAAGTGTACCATACCATGGTACACTTAGTTACTATGTTACCATACCATAGGTTTGTTAACAATTACACATACTCATCAGAGATGAGAATGTACACAGGTCTATGTGAGAGCTCTATTGGTTCATAACCATTGAGCATTAATGGTGCAACAGTAATGCCTTTTTTGTTTTTAACATTCTCTATAGAGATTTTATTCGTGTTCATTTTAGTTTTACGCTATTGCATTTTTTATTTGTTTTTTATATGCCAAGCAGCCTACATTCAGTTTATTCATGTGTCAAGCAAGATTTCCCTGTATCGCTATGCGATAGGGTGAGTTACTGTTTTGAGATGTACACTATTATACACTGAACTAGTATAATGGTTAGTTCCTAGTCACCCGATAGGAGCATTTGCATGGGCCCGTTTTAACTGGAAGTTGTTAAAACCCATCACTTCCGGTTTCTCTGTATGGTGGAACGTACTAGTAGCGTTCCAGCAAAGAGGCCTAGATTTGCAGCTCAGTGGTGGACACGGGAGAAGTAGAATCAAAAGAAAGGGGGTAACATATTCATTTAAACACAAGGTTTCTTAAACTAAATGAGCAAGGTTTTCTTTCTTTGATAGAGCGGCATTTATAGCCGATGTTTAACACAAAAATAAGAGGCATACATTAGGCACTTATAAGTTCAACAGACGATGTCACTGCAATATTTTTGTCTTTATTTTTGTTTTGTTTTATGTCCCACAATTTGATAAATTCATGTGAATTATAAAGATGCAATGTTAGTATGTATATGTTATACACTTCCGGTTGCGATTGCCCTGGAACGCATAGCTTGTGTTCCAACACGATAGTTTGGCACATTTCTGAGTGTATACACAGGTGTTTGTATTCTGATATTAATTTTGTACTTTACTTTCTGTATATTAGGGTGTTTGTCACAATGTTATCATGCTGATGAAGGGGAAGTTCTCCCCGAAAACGTTCCAATAAATTTGTGATCTTTCTTTACTAAAAGTCCTGAGAGTGCATTTGCTTTGTGGAATATATATATTTATAAATATATATAGTAGAAAGGATAGAAAACCATCACAGCGCTAAACTCACACCATATCTATATACCATATCCATATCAACTGCACTGCTCCCCCCTACATCTCAGACCTTGTCTCCAGATACTCTCCCTCCCGTCCCCTTCGCTCTGCTCATGACCTCCTACTCTCCTCCTCTCTTGTCACCTCATCACACTCCCGTTTACAGGACTTCTCCAGACTGGCTCCCATCTTGTGGAACTCTCTGCCTCGCTCCACAAGACTCTCTTCTAGTTTTAAAAGCTTCAAGTGCTCCCTAAAGACTCTACTGTTCAGGGACGCATACAACCTACGCTAACCCTTCCTAATACTAGTTCCTCTCCTCCACTGCAATCCCCTGAACCCTTTTAGCATGTAAGCCTAAAAGTCCAGCTGTTTGTAGATCACCTTCTTAAGAGCTGACTACAACAGTGCAACTTTTGGCAGGGCCCTCTACCCTATAATTGTTTTGTTGTACTCCCCCTTTTGTTTATAGCGCTGCGGAATCTGTTAGCGCTCTACAAATAACCGATAATAATAATAATAATACCAGATCCGGTCCGCTGCTGCTGAATTCAGTGGGGGAAAAAAAAAAGTTATTACGATATATTAAAAAGTAGAATAAAAGTCTTATTGTAACTAGCTGGGTAAAAAACCTTTGAAAAAACCTGACGCGTTTCGAAGTGTATCAATTTCGAACTTTTGTTTTCCACGGAGTTCGGCAGCAACAGACCAGATCTCTCTGCTTAACCATTTGTTAATGCCATGCTGATACCTCATAACGATTGAGGGTATATTTGTGAGTGCAATTTAAATCTGCAAATACCAACAGCTATTAAAATTATATTACGCTATATACGCTGTTTGTTTTGTTTCCACTATTTTGAGGCCACCACAGACTGGTGTCAACTACGGATAGAAAATAAGGAGGGCTTTAGGAGACGAGATCCAGAAGATGGGATTCAGCATCTGTGAAACGGAGATCCATCCAGGTCAAGCATACAGCTATTTCCCTGTACGGCCAATTCCTTACCTCATATGATTGGGGGTTTATCTTGTAAGTAGACAGGCTGTTCCTACTGGGAAACACTGCATACCATCTGTTACTATTTGTTAAGATTGGTGGACACTTTTTGGACTCTGTCTTTTTGTTAAACTGTTTATATATCAATTGGTTAATAAGAGATGTTTTGATACAAACATTTGCTTTGCTTCATATGTAAATTTGTCATATTGTATAGATTGAATGAACGCAATTTGGTATAGCAGGTTATATATAATTTTGTGAGTTTAGCGCTATGAAGGTTTTCTATACTTTCTACACGAGCCAGTAGTGAGGGATCACTAGCTAGGTAACCTTGAATTCTCCCAGCAGCAGCTCCTAGATTACAGAAAATTGTAATTTTGAGTGCCACCCAGGTTGTCTCTCGGTCACATTGTTGAAAGAGAAACAACTTTAAAATCATTGTTTGGTGTTTGAGTGTGTGTGAGTGTGTATATATGTATATGTATGTATGTATATATATATATATATATATATATATATATATATATATATATATATATATATATATATATATATATATATATATATTATATATATATCATAATTTATGTAAGAACTTACCTGATAAATTAATTTCTTTCATATTAGCAAGAGTCCATGAGCTAGTGACGTATGGGATATACATTCCTACCAGGAGGGGCAGAGTTTCCCAAACCTCAAAATGCCTATAAATACACCCCTCACCACACCCACAATTCAGTTTAACGAATAGCCAAGAAGTGGGGTGATAAGAAAGGAGCGAAAGCATTAAAAATAAGGAATTGGAATAATTGTGCTTTATACAAAAAAAATCATAACCACCACAAAAAAGGGTGGGCCTCATGGACTCTTGCTAATATGAAAGAAATGAATTTATCAGGTAAGTTCTTACATAAATGATGTTTTCTTTCATGTAATTAGCAAGAGTCCATGAGCTAGTGACGTATGGGATAGCAGATACCCAAGATGTGGAAATTCCATGCAAGAGTCACTAGAGAGGGAGGGATAATATAAAGACAGCCAATTCCACTGAAAAAATAATCCACAACCCAAATCAAAAAGTTTTAATCTTATAATGAAAAAAACTGAAATTATAAGCAGAAGAATCAAACTGAAACAGCTGCCTGAAGTACTTTTCTACCAAAAACTGCTTCAGAAGAAGAGAAAACATCAAAATGGTAGAATTTAGTAAAAGTATGCAAAGAAGACCAAGTTGCTGCCTTGCAAATCTGATCAACAGAAGCTTCATTCCTAAAAGCCCAGGAAGTAGAAACTGACCTAGTAGAATGAGCCGTAATCCTTTGAGGCGGGGATTTACCCGACTCCACATAAGCATGATGAATCAAAACTTTAACCCAGACGCCAAAGAAATGGCAGAAGCCTTCTGACCTTTCCTAGAACCAGAAAAGATAACAAATAGACTAGAAGTCTTTCTGAAATCTTTAGTAGCTTCAACATAATATTTCAAAGTTCTTACTACATCCAAAGAATGTAAAGATCTTTCCAGATAATTCTTAGGATTAGGACACAATGAAGGGACAACAATTTCTCTACTTGTTGTTAGAATTCACAACCTTAGGTAAAAAATTAAATGAAGTCCGCAACACCGCCTTATCCTGATGAAAAATCAGAAAAAGTTGATTTACAAGAAAGAGCAGATAACTCAGAAACTCTTCTAGCAGAAGAGATGGCCAAAAAGAACAAAAAAACTTTCCAAGAAAGTAATTTAATATCCAGAGAATGCATAGGTTCAAACGGAGGAGCCTGTAAAGCCCTCAGAACCAAATTAAGACTCCAAGGAGGAGAGATTGATTTAATGACAGGCTTGATACGAACCAAAGCCTGTACAAAACAATGAATATCAGGATGATTGGCAATCTTTCTGTGAAAAAGAACAGAATGAGCAGAGATTTGTCCTTTCAAGGAACTTGCAGACAAACCCTTATCCAAACCATCTTGAAGAAATTGTAAAATTCTAGGAATTCTAAAAGAATGCCAAGAGAATTTATGTAAAGAACACCAAGAAATGTAAGTCTTCCAGACTCGGTAATAGATCTTTCTAGACACAGATTTACGAGCCTGTAACATAGTATTAATCACTGAGTCAGAGAAACCTCTATGACTAAGTATTAAGCGTTCAATCTCCATACCTTGAAATTTAACGGAAGTGTCCAAGGTTGGCAACTTGCCATCCGAACGAAATCCGCATACCAAAACCTGTGTGGCCATGCTGGAGCCACCAGCAGTACACGAACGCTCCATTAGGATTTTGGAAATCACTCTTGGAAGAATTAGAGGCGGAAAGATATTAGCAGGTTGATAATTCCAAGGAAGTGACAACGCGTCCACTGCTTCCGCCTGAGGATCCCTGGATCTGGACAGATACCTGGGAAGTTTCTTGTTTAGATGAGAGGTCATCAGATCTATTTCTGGAAGCCCCCAGATTTGAACAATCTGAAGCAATACCTCTGGGTGAAGAGACCATTCGCCCGGATGTAACGTCTGGCGACTGAGATAATCCGCTTCCCAATTGTCTACACCTGGGATGTGAACCGCAGAGATTAGACAGGAGCTGGATTCCGCCTATACAAGTATCCAAGATACTTCTTTCATAGCCTGAGGACTGTGAGTCCCACCTTGATGATTGACATACGCCACGGTTGTGACATTGTCTGTCTGAAAACAAATAAACTATTCTCTCTTCAGAAGAGGCCAGAACTGAAGAGCTCTGAAAATCGCACGGAGTTCCAAAATGTTGATTGGTAATCTCGCCTCCTGAGACTCCCAAACCCCCTGCGCTGTCAGAGATCCCCATACAGCCCCCCAACCTGAAAGACTCGCATCTGTTGAGATCACAGTCCAGGTTGGACGAACAAAAGAGGCCCCTTGAACTAACAATGGTGATCTAACCACCAAGTCAGAGAAGATCGAACATTGGGATTTAAGGATATTAATTGTGATATCTGTATAATCCCTGCACCATTGGTTCAGCATACAAAGCTGAAGAGATCTCATGTGAAAACGAGCAACAAACTGGTAACGCTTGTCTAGAACAGAGAATCTCAGGAACTGATAATGGTCCGGATGAATTGGAATATGAAGATATGCATCCTGTAAGTCTATTGTGGACAAAATGCAGAATAGTCCTTATAGTTACCATCTTGAATGTTGGTATCCTTACATAACTATTCAATATTTTTAGATCCAGAACTGGTCTGAAAGAATTCTTTCTTTGGAACAATGAACAGATTTGAATAAAACCCCAGGCCCTGTTCCAGAACTGGCACAATTACCCCAGCTGACTCCAGATCTGAAACACATTTCAGAAACGCTTGAGCCTTTACAGGGTTTACTGGAATGCGTGAAAGAAAGAATCTTCTCACAGGCGGTCTTACCTTGAAACCTATTCTGTACCCTTGTGAAACAATGTTCTGAATCCAAAGATTTTGAATCAAATTGATCCAGACATCTTTGAAAAATCGTAACCTGCCCCCTACCAGCAGTGCTGGAATTAGGGCCGCACCTTCATGTGGATTTGGGAGCTGGTTTTGACTTTCTAAAAGGCTTGGATTTATTCCAGACTGGAGAAGGTTTCCAAACGGAAACTGTTCCTTTAGAGGAAGGGTTAGGCTTTTGTTCCTTATTCTGACGAAAGGAACAAAAACGATTAGCAACCCTATATTTACCTTTAGATTTTTTATCCTGAGGTAAAAAGGCTCCCTTCCCCCCAGTAACAGTTGAAATTATTGAATCTAACTGAGAACCAAATAATTTATTACCTTGGAAAGAAAGTGAAAGCAAAGTTGACTTAGAAGTCATATCTGCATTCCAAGACTTTAGCTATTTTAGCTAGAAGAGCTTTATGGCTTAAGACATATACCTGACATCAATTCTGATGATATCGAAAATGGCATCACAAACAATGTTATTAGCATGTTGAAGGAGTTTAACAATGCTATAAGCATTATGGTCTGACACTTGTTGCGCTAAAGCCTCCAACCAGAAAGTTGAAGCTGCAGCAATATCAGCCAAAGAAATAGCAGGTCTAAGAAGATTACCTGAACATAAATAAGCCTTCCTTAGAAAGGATTCAAGCTTCCTATCTAAAGGATCCTTAAACGGAGTACTATCTGCCGTAGGAATAGTAGTACGTTTAGCAAGGGTAGAGATAGCCCCATCAACTTTGGGGATTTTCTCCCAAAACTCTAATCTATCGGATGGCTAAGGGTACAATTTCTTAAACCTTGGAGAAGGAGTAAATGAAGTACCCAGACTATTCCATTCCCTAGAAATTACTTCTGAAATAGCATCAGGAACTGGAAAAACTTCTGGAATAACTACATGAGGTTTAAAAACTGAATTTAAACGCTTAGTAGTTTTAATATCAAGAGAACTAGACTCCTCCATATCTAATGCAATCCACACTTCTTTAAGTAAAGAACGAATAAACTCCATCTTAAACAAATATGAAGATTTATCAGTGTCAATATCTGAGGTAGAATCTTCTGAACCAGATAGAGCCTCATCAGAAATAGATAAGTCAGAATGATGGCGGTCATTTAAAAATTCATCTGAGAAGTGTGAAGTTTTAAAAGACCTCTTACGTTTACTAGAAGGAGGAATAACAGACAGAGCCTTCAGAATAGAATTAGAAACAAATTCTTTAACATTAACAGGAACATCCTGAACATTAGATGTTGAAGGAACAACAACAGGTAATGGATTATTACTAATGGAAATATTATCAGCGTTGGATAGCTTATCATGACAACTAACACAAACTACAGCCGGAGGAACAGTTACCAAAAGTTTACAACAAATGCACTTAGCTTTGGTAGAACCGACATCATGCAGCGCTTTTCCAGAAGTAGATTCTGATCCAGGGTCAGGTAGTGACATCTTGCAATATGTAAATGAAAAAACAACATATAAAGCAAAATTATCAAATTCCTTAAATGGCAAATTCAGGAATGGGAAAAAATGCAAAATGAAACAAGCCTCTAGAAAACCAGAAGCAACTAAAAAGTGAGACTGAAATAATGTGAAAAAAACTGGCCCCAAGTATGACGCCCACATATTTTGGCGCCAAGTATAATGCCCACATATTTTGGCGCCAAGAATGACGCCCATATTTTTTGGCGCCAAAAAAAGTCCGCAATACACATACGTCAAAAAAAATGACACAATTACGTGAAAACTTCCGGCGCCATCTATGACGCCGGAAATGACCAAATTTTTGCGCCAAAAAGTCTCGCGCTAAGAATGACGCAATAAATAGAAGCATTTTCTGCACCCACGAACCTAACAGCCCACAATTTTGAAAAAAAAGTCAATTGAAAATTAAAAGGTAAGAAAAATAAAATTTATATTCATTTTCCCAAAAAAATTAAACTGACAGTCTGAATGAAGGAATACTGATTATCCTGAATCATGGCAAATAGAAGTTTAAAACATATATTTAGAACTTTACATATAAAGTGCCCAACCATAGCTTTGAGTGTCATAAATAGAAATAAGACTTACTTACCCTAAGACACTCATCTACATATAGTGGATAGCCAAACCAGTACTGAAACGAGAATCAGTAGAGGTAATGGTATATAAGAGTATATCGTCGATCTGAAAAGGGAGGTAGGAGAAGAAATCTCTACGACCGATAACAGAGAACCTATGAAATAGATGCCCTAGAGGAAGACCATGGTCTTCAAATAGGTAATACTCTCTTCACATCCCTCTGACATTCACTGCACTCTGAGAGGAAAACCGGGCTCCAGCCTGCTGTGAAGCGCATATCAACGTAGAATCTAGCACAAACTTACTTCACCCACCTCCATGGGAGGCAAAGTTTGTAAAACTGAATTGTGGGTGTGGTGAGGGGTGTATTTATAGGCATTTTGAGGTTTGGGAAACTTTGCCCCTCCTGGTAGGAATGTATATCCCATACGTCACTAGCTCATTGACTCTTGCTAATTACATGAAAGAAATTATATATATATACACACATACACACACACACACACACACACACACACACACACATATATATATATATATATATATATACACATACACACACACAGTATATCTCTATCTATATATATGTCTTGTTTCACAAAAGTTAACCAGAGCTCTGAGGAGCATTAACTTCCAATTGTGCTCAAGCGATCGCGTTTACTTTCAACACGTGCGGAAAACCTGAATTTTCTGACCACCCAGCTAAAATGTAAGCCAATATTAAGTTAAAATTAGCCAATATCAACATGTTTCAGTGGATGTTGCACAAGATATCATTAAATCGATTTATGTTTAATTATGTAAATAATGTGTGCATTGTATAGCTTAATTAGGATTTATAAATAATATAAATGTTGTTATAATATGGCAAAGTATTACACTACCAGACCTGGCTACTTCATAATCCCACCTATCTAAAAAAAAATGTTTCTACTTATATGGAGTCTTATAGGGCTGAGCAATTAATCGCAGATGCAATTTTGAACCGCGATTAAATCGCCGCGGTTTTAAAACCGCAAGTGTATACGATTTTTAGCCCCGCCCCATTTGACGTCACCTATGAAGAACAGGAGGGCCGCCGACTTGCCGTGCCCGCCTTGCGACATTGAGCCAACTTACTGGGGAGTGCTGTGGTTGATGCAGGTTACAGGGAGGGGGGTGTGCTGTGGCTGATGCGGGTTACAGGGAGGGGGGCAGACTTACCGGGGAGCGCTTTGGGTGATGCCGGTTACAGGGAGGGGGGTCGACTTACTGGGGAGCGATGTGGCTGATGCGGGTTACAGGGAGGGGGATGCGCTGTGGCTGATGTGGGTTACAGGGAGGGGGGCCGACTTACTGGGGAGCGATGTGGCTGATGCGGGTTACAGGGAGGGGGATGCGCTGTGGCTGATGTGGGTTACAGGGAGGGGGGTGTGCTGTGGCTGATGCGGGTTACAGGGAGGGGGGCAGACTTACCGGGGAGCACTTTGGCTGATGCGGGTCACAGGGAGGGGGGCAGACTTACCGGGGAGCGCTTTGGGTGATGCCAGTTACAGGGAGGGGGGTCGACTTACTGGGGAGCGATGTGGCTGATGCGGGTTACAGGGAGGGGGGTGCACTGGGACTTATGTGGGTTGGGGGCTGATGCTGGTTACAGGTTGTGCTTATGATGTTAAAGGGGGTGCTTATTGGGGTGTTACAGTGGGAGCTGATGGAGCTTATGTAGGTTACAGAGGGGGGCTTATGGGGGTTACAGGAGGTGCCGACATGAAAATCGAGATTAAATCTCAATCTCAATTCCCCCCCCCCCCCCATATTGCCTAGCCCTAGTATCTTAGCTACTGACCCTAAAGTAAAGCTGCAATAGTTTGGATAAGTCAGTAACAGCATGAAGATTCGTGTAGACACGTTTTTAGGACCACCTACTCAGTTATGCTTACAGGCAAGAGAAAGTTTAAACAAGTCACTCTAACCAACTGAAGTGCTCAATAAATCTTAATGCGGAAGAAGTTACATAGTTACTGCAGATCTAAGCAAGATATTCTCCTCCACATCTAATTTTCCCCCATTAAACGTCAGCTTTTAAATTTTGAATATCACAGAATTTCCCCAAATATTGTAATTTTCAATAAACAATGTTGAGTTCTTTGTTTAATTACATAAAACACGCATTAGTCAAATAATGATTTACATTATGGTAGTTAAGAAAAACCCCTAGTTCCTGTGTTATTTAAAGTACTTCCCCAGTGGTGGTTGATGAGAAAACATGGCCATTTTATGTCCACAAACATCTTAAAGTCACATGAAACCCAAAATATTTATTTCATGATTTAGGTAGAACATAAAATTTTAATCAACTTTCCAGTTTACTTCTATTATCAAATTTGCTTCATTCTCTTGGTATCATTTGTTGAAGGAGCAGCAATGCACTACTGGTTTCTAACGTAACACATGGGTGAGCCAATGACAGTGTGTGTGTATATGTATAAGATGCTGTGGGTGTTCGGACATATTTCCTTTTATTTCCCACTATGGGCTAAACGAGTGTCCCATACGAGTGTCACGCTAACATTTATGCACAGCTGTTTGCGTGTGTTGGAAGTATCGTGTGTACTACACGTTGAAAGTAAGCGTGTTCGCTCGAGCTCAATTAAATTTAGCGTGCGTTGATATAACGCAACCTCAGAGCTCCGGTTAATTGTTATGCTCGACTAAAAAGTTGCACAAAAACACAAAAAATACACTGTACAGTAAAGTTACACTCAAAATAGCACTAATAGAAAATATTAAAAATAAGTATTGCAAAGAAAAGTTAAAGGGCAAAAAAAAATAAAAAAAAATCAGGCAAAGTGCTTTAACATTATATTATATTATATTATATAATATTGTACCAAAAAAAAAAAAAGATTTATATACAAATATGTATTTATGAATAAATAGAACATATTCTGCCATGTGAAGAACGTTGGAATGTGAAATATTAATATTTTCATGTTGGGTTAGCGCATTTGCAAATCGGGTTTGCGCACAAGCAAGGTAGTTCTTTCTACTTTTTTTTTCCCCATTGACTTCTATGGGGGGGAATACGTTAATGTGGTCGCGATATTTTAAGTTTGGCTTTTTACTCGCCTTTGGTTAGCGCAAGAGTGAAAACATTTTATACCTTCAACTTGTAATACGAGCGCTACCCAACGCGCATACTTACTTCTAATGAAGATAGCACGTAAGCAGGCGCGATAAATACCACTCCACTAGTAATCTGGCTCTGTATGTATAATCTGAATACAGTACAGTAAAAGAATAAACGTTTATGATTCCAGATATAACCAAAGCACAAGGAATTAGACAGTATCCGAATGCACATGCTATGTGGGTTTTTGAAAGGCAGATTTCTATGGGCAGGTATTAAGCTGTTAACAGGACGCCAGTAAAAATGGCCCATCCTACAATGTAAACACACAGCTTGAACACCCCCAGCTGAGCAGGTCAACATGCCCCATATGGGACTTCTGAAAACAAATACTTCATACAGAAGCTTCCAAATAACCCTTATATGGATGAACTTCTCATGAACCAGAGTCAGTGGTGTGAAATCTACACACAGATAGGTATCCATGGTTTCTTATGGGACACATAATATCCCTCATTTATAGCTGAATGCCCCATAGGAAGATGACATGAGGCAAGTTTATACAGATTAAAGAGGATGAGCGTGCAAAAGACAAACGGCAAAAATAATCGCAACAATATCCCTTTAAAAATTCAGAACACTTGGTTGGTTAATTCTGATGTGTAAGACAGTACATATAATTGTTGGCATCCAGCAAATATGACTTTACGTACGCTGTATTTTTATTAAGAAGTGTGGTTAGTTTGGTATTAAAGGGACATGAAATACAATTTTTTTTCTTTCGTGATTTAGAAAGAGCATGTAATTTTAAACAACTTTCTAATTTACTTCTATTATCTAATATGCTTCATTCTCTTGATATCACTTGCTGAAAAGCATATCTAGATATGCTCAGTAGCTGCTAATTGGTTGCTGCACATAGAGGCCTTGTGTGATTGGCTCACACATGTGCATTGCTATTTCTTCAACAATGGATATCTAAAGAATTGAGCAAATTAGATAACAGAAGTAAATTGGAAAGTTGTTTAAAATTACATGCCCTATCTGAATCATGAAAGTTTAATTTTGACTAGACTGTCCTTTTAAGAGGAAGAGAGTATTGTTAACATTTAAAGGGACAGTCTACTTTTTTTATTTTTTAAAAAGATAAATTATACTACCCATTCCCCAGCTATGCACAACCAACATTGTTATATTAATATATATTATATAACCTCTAAACCTCTGCCTGTTTCAAACCCCTGCAGGCCGCCTCTTATCTCAGTGCATTTTATTAGATTTTTACAGCAAAACAGTGCTTGTCCATGTATGCCATATAGATAACTTTGTACTCACTCCTGTGGGGTTATGCATGAACCAGCACTGCAAAGTGTTTGCAACAACTAAAGACAACACTCTGTACATGCTCATGTTACCTCGGAGCCTTTAACTTTTCATATTAATGCCCCGAAAAGTAGTCAACACAAAGCATATACTCCCAGCAGAGTAGGTAAATGTGAATAATTAAAACCAAGGCTAGAAAAATATACAGAATTAAAACTCAAAAAAAAAAAAAAAAATCATACAGCCAGGCTTAAATTTATAGTGTTTTTGTGTCAATATACCTAAATATTTAATTGCCTCCTAAATACATAAATACTGAGGTGGGCTCAGGAGCGTGCACGTGTCCCAGTACTAGATAGTAGCAATGTTGTACATATAGTGCTCAAGACACGTGCACACTCCTGAGCTTTTAAGAGGGAGAGTCTATATTAAGTTTAAAAACAGTAAAATAACAGCAGATTCATTTTCAAGCCAAAAATTATTAATGACAGTGACCTGCTTTATGCACAACTCAGCACGTGCCCCCCCTTTATCCCTGGTTGTGCCTCTGAGCACTGGCACAAGAAGATGTTTTATACAAACCATAAAAATATATTTAATAGAATTCATTTAAGAACTAGCGTAGGATATGCACATTCTTTTTCAACAAGAGATACCAAGAGAACAAAGTACATTTGAAAATTGAAGTGAATTTAAAGGGACACTGTACCCAAAAAATGTATTTCATGATTCAGATTGAGCATGAAATTTTAAGCAACTTTCTAATTTACTCCTATTATTATCCTATTATTTTCTTCATTCTCTTGGTATCTTTATTTGAAATGCAAGAATGTAAGTTTAGATGCCGGCCCATTTTTGGTGAACAACCTGGGTTGTCCTTGCTGATTGGTGGATAAGTTCATCCACCAATAAAAAAGTGCTGTCCAGAGTTCTGAAACCAAAAAAAAGCTTAGATGCCTTCTTTTTCAAATAATTATAGCAAAAGAACGAAGAAAAATTGATAATAGGAGTAAATTATAAAGTTGCTTAAAATTGCATGCTCTTTCTGAATTACAAAAGAAAAAAAATTTGGGTACAGTGTCCCTTTAAGTGTCTCAAAATGACCAGTTCTATCCGATTCAAGCAAGTTTAATTTTGCCTTTCCTATCCATTTAAAAACATTTTTTAAGACTATGATTAAAAGTATGTACAGAAAAATCAAACTCATTTAGTGTGAAAAAGATGTACCCATAATAATTTATTGGAACCAAGAAAGAAAGAAAAAATAAATCTGGCAAGAACCACCAAAGCAACTAGGTGCATTTGCTTATAGTTTAATACACATTTTAATTTGTTTTGTTGTAGATTTAATTAAAATAAATACATAAATAAATGGCAAACGGTTAACAAGTGAGGGGTATGACTGCGGATTTAACCCTTATGTAACTCTGCCCTTTAGTTGTAACACTGTAGCAAAACGTTGCAGCTATAGCACAGCAGTGAATGGGTTAAGAAGGCACTGTTATATGCATTACTGTGGAATAAATCTAGACAATTACGTAGGAGAACCACAAACGCAGACAGACACCCAGAGCTTGAAACCTAATCAGTTTTCCATGAGTCACCTCATGGTTTTGTTCTTTTTCCTCCAAAAACTCTTAAATATGGATGTGGAAAAAGACTGCTCTTAAAGGGGCAATATTCCCCAGATGCAGCTGGCTTATACACACTATAAAGGGGCCAGTTTAAGATTTGGGGTATATCCCAGATACAGTGAATATCTTCTTCAGCACAAGGGAAAGTTATACAGAGAAAAAGAAGGGAAAATGGGGAGGTGGAAAAAGCAGGAGAACAAATATGATGGTTGGAATTAGAAGGGGGAGTAAGAGAGCGGATGTGATGGAGAAGGAACTTAAGAGGAATCAGAAAAATAAAATTAGAATGTTAAAGAGTGGATAGAAACGTTGCAAGAAAAGGGAGTAGGAGGCAAGTGACAGCACAGGGGGGAGAGTGAACAAGAGATGAGCTGGAGAGATAAGTGCAACACAAAATGTGTATAGACAGAGCTGGAGACTGTGTAAGTGTGTAAGGGACAATGAGAGTATGTGTATGTATAAAGGACAGTGAGTGTGTGTATGTATGTATAAAGGACAGTGAGTGTGTGTATGTATGTATAAAGGACAGTGAGTGTGTGTATGTATGTATAAAGGACAGTGAGTGTGTGAGAGTGTGCAAGGGACAGAGTGAGAGTGTGTGCAAGGGACAGAGTGAGAGTGTGTGCAAGGGACAGAGTGAGAGTGTGTGCAAGGGACAGAGTGAGAGTGTGTGCAAGGGACAGAGTGAGAGTGTGTGCAAGGGACAGAGTGAGAGTGTGTGCAAGGGACAGAGTGAGAGTGTGTGCAAGGGACAGAGTGAGAGTGTGTGCAAGGGACAGAGTGAGAGTGTGTGCAAGGGACAGAGTGAGAGTGTGTGCAAGGGACAGAGTGAGAGTGTGTGCAAGGGACAGAGTGAGAGTGTGTGCAAGGGACAGAGTGAGAGTGTGTGCAAGGGACAGAGTGAGAGTGTGTGCAAGGGACAGAGTGAGTGTGTGTGTGTGCATGCGTAAAGGACAGAGCGAGTGTGTGTGTGTAAGGGACAGAGCGAGTGTGTGTGTGTAAGGGACAGAGTGAGTGTGTGTGTGTGTAAGGGACAGAGTAAGTGAGTGTGTGTGTAAGGGACAGAGTGAGTGAGTGTGTGTGTAAGGGACAGAGTGAATGTGTGTGTGTAAGGGACAAAGATTGGGCGTTCGTGTGTGTGCGTGCGAGCGAATAAGGAACAATGAGAGTGTGTGTGTGTGTGTGTGTCTGGGACAATGAAAGTGTATTATATGTTTGCATGAGTGCGTAAATTGTTATAGATGTATGATGATGATGATGGTGGTTATTATTATTATAAAAAGTTTGGAGCTTGAAGTAAAACCGTTACTATACGATGGATTTATGAAATGGACCAATGAGAGGGCAGCAGAATCTGTGCCAGATGTGAAGATTCCGCTTCTGACAGAGGAGCAGACTGTTGCAGTCAGGCAGCTGATTGCATCATCTGAGCACACAGACTCCTTACTGAGTAGCACAGGGGAACGTGCAGGGGTTAAATAAAACCACCTTTATTTTACAGCTCTCAGCTAACAGGGGATGCAGCACCCCCTTGTCTAAACTCCAGATCCCTCAGGAAGCTATGGGCAAACGATGCAGCGAGCTGGCCATGGACCAACGGGAGCCCAGGGCTCAGCGTCCACAGCTCCCCTTACAGTCAGCCCCTTCCTGACAGAGCACAAATTGCATGGGGTTTACATCATTACTTAGTCAGCTCAACATTTTTCTTGGAAATTCTGTCCTATGGGCATTTAAAGCTGTGGTGCTCAGTATAGATGCATTTGTATTTTTTCCTAATTTCATTTTACAGTGCCCCATAAATAACAGAAATCACATAGCAAAACATTGCACTATTTAGCAACCTAGGGGTTAAATTATTAAATTAAAGGGACAGTCAAGTCAAAATTAAAAACTTTAATGATTCAGATAAGGTATGCAATTTTAAACAACTTTCCAATTTACTTTTATCACCACAATTGCTTTGTTCGCTTAGTATTCTTTGTTGAAAGCTAAACCTAGGGTAGGCTCATATGCTAATTTCTAAGCCATTGAAGGTCCCCTCTTATTTCAGTGCCTTTTGACAGTTTTTTGCAGCTAGACAGTGCTAGTTCATGTGTGCCATATAGATAACATTGTGCTCATTCCCGGGGAGTTATTTATGAGTCAGCACTGATTGGCTAAAATGCATGTCTGTCAAAAGAACTGAAATACGGAGGCAGTCTGCAGAGGCTTTGATGCATATTTATTTAAACAATAACAAATTTCAAGTTTACTGTCCCTTTAACAGGAAAAAGAATGATCTGAGATCACAGAGATATATTAAATCCATTTGGGGTGGCAAGTTATAAAGAGGAGAAATTTAGAAGGCACCTTCTAGTACAAAAATGAAATGCTATATTTTAGTAGAGCATTTTATTTTTAAATTAAAGGAACACTGAACCAAAAAAAAAAATTATTTCATGATTCAGATAGAGCATGCAATTTTAAGCAACTTTCTAATTTACTCCTATAATCAATGTTTCTTCGTTCTCTTGCTATCTTTATATAAAAAAGAAGGCATCTAAGCTTTTTTTTCTTGGTTCAGGACTCTGGACAGCAGTTTTTGATTGGTGGATGAATTTATCCACCAATCAGCAAGGACAACCTAGGTTGTTCACCAAAAATGGGCTGGCATCTAAACTTACATTCTTGCATTTCAAATAAAGATACCGAGAGAATACAGAACATTTGATAATAGGAGTAAATTACAAAGTTGCTTAAAATGTCATGCTCTATCTGAATCACAAAAGAAAAAATTTGGGTTCAGTGTCCCTTTAATTTATTTTACTATGTTTTGAAACTCTGCAAAAGAGTAAATACATAGTTAAAGTTGTGTTCCTGTGCCACTCCAGATGAGGATACAGCTGTAAAGCCAATCCTCAACAGCTATACATGTGCTCCAATCACTGGTCGTATTCTCATCTGGAGCAGTATGGGAGTGTTCCAGGAGTTGTTCTAACTACATTTAAAGGTGCAGTAAAGTCCAAATTAAAATAAACTTTCATGATTCAGGTAGAGCATACAATTTTAAAAACATTCCAAATGACTTCTATTAGTACATTTGATTGGTTTTCTTGGTATCCTTTGTTGAAGAGTAAACCTAAGTATGCTCATTGGCGAGTACACGTGCCTTTTGCAATCTATGACAGCACTCTTTGTCATAGAGTACTAAAGACACTCGCACCCTCCTGAGCTCCTACAGTATGAGCCTAACTACTCTTCAACAAAAGGATATCAAGTGAACAAATCAAAATTTAAAAGATAAGCAATTAGGAAACCATAAAAAAAAGTTTAAAAAAAAAATTGACATTACTGTCCCCTTAAATATTTTGAAAGAGATAAACACATATTAAAAAGGGGAAATGTTTAAAAATAAACAAAATAGACAGACATTCTAGTGTAATGGTATAGAAGAGAAATACGCGAAGTCTGCTAGTCATTAATACACATTAAACTCTGACTTAAAGGGACAGCAAAGTCAGACATTCATGATTTAGACAGAACATACAATTTTAAACAACTTTCCAATATACTTCTATTATTTAATTTGCTTCCTTCTCGTGTTATCCTTTGCTGAAAGGTTCTTCTAGGAAAGCTCAGGAGCAACAAAGAACCTAGGTTCTAGCTGCTGATTGGTGGCTGCATATATACACAAATTGTCATTGGCTCACTCATGTGTTCAGTTAGAAACCAGTAGTGCACTGCTGCTCCTTCAACAAATGATACCAAGAGAATGAAAAATTTGATAAAAGAAGTAAATTGGAAAGTTGTTTAAAATTGTATGTTCTACCTAAATCCTGAATGAAAAATGTTGAGTTTCATGTCCCTTTAATTCTTATAACATGGTATTAGCTGGTCTGTGTGTGGGCTGTAAAACTGATACTTTGCTCCAGCAGCATAAAAACAAATATTACTCAATAAACAATGTAGGATGCTGTTCTAAGAATTAGATACACAGCACTCTGACCGTGAATATGTCCCTGGATCACACTGCCTAAATAAAGTGACATGGTAACAAATACACAGGGGCCAGTTATCAGGATAGTAAGAGAATATTTTAAGTTTCCTAATCTTATTCACTTATTTTAAGTGTATGAAAAACAATAAAAATGTTTAAGTAGTCAAAAGACCTTTTCTTTGTCACAGTTTTTGACAAATGGATTTTCCTGTGCTGACGGGGAAAAAAAAAAATCACATTACTATGTAAATTTGCTGTGTGGGGCAGGTATGTCGCTATTTATTTATATAACAAAATGACCGTTATAAATATTAAAGGGACACTGTACCCAATTTTTTTCTTTCGTGATTCAGATAGAGCATGCAATTTTAAGCAACTTTCTAATTTACTCCTATTATCAATTTTTCTTCGTTCTCTTGCTATCATTTGAAAAAGAAGGCATCTAAGCTTTTTTTTGGTTTCAGTACTCGGGACAGCACTTTTTTATTGGTGGATGAATTTATCCACCAATCAGCAAGGACAACCCAGGTTGTTCACCAAAAATGGGCCAGCATCTAAACTTACATTCTTGCATTTCAAATAAAGATACCAAGAGAAAGAAGAAAATTTGATAATAGGAGTAAATTAAAAAGTTGCTTAAAATTTCATGCTCAATCTGAATCACGAAAGAAAGTTTTGGGTACAGTGTCCCTTTAATACATTTATTTTGTCTGCAGATAAATTGCAATGTTTTGGATCATTTCTAATACCTAAATAAAAAATGACTTGAATGTCCTTTAAAAGGGACAGGAAACCCCCAACTTTTTTCTTTTCATGATTTGGATAGAACATACAATTTTAAACAACTTTTCAATGTACTTCTATGATATTTTCTTCATTCTCTTGTCATCCTTTGTTGAAGGAGCAGCATTGCACTAATGACAGGTAGCTGAACACATCTAGTTAGCCAATCACAAGAGACAAATATGCGCAGAAACTAATCAGCAGCTAGCTCCCACTAGTGTAGGATAGGGGCATATTCTTTTTCAAGAAAGGATACAAAAAGAAAACGTACATTTGAGAATAGAAGTGTCTTAAATGACAAGCTCTAGCTCAATAATGCCAGTTTTAGTTTGACTTTTCTTTCCCTTTAAGTAAGGCCAAACATTGAGCTGATAAACACCAGCTGTAAACAATGGCCCTCTTCCACATCCCTTTAAAAAGGTCATGAAACCACATTTTTTTTATTTCCTAATTCAGTTAAAGCATACAATTTTAAACAGCTTTCAAATGTACTTCTTTAATCTAACTTGCTTCCTTCTCTTGGTATCCTTTGATAAAAAGAATACCTAGGTAGGGTCAGGAACTGGAAGCTAACTGCTGATTGGTGGCTGCACATGTCTAATTCCAGCCAAAAGTGTGACTTAAAGGGACACTGAACACAATTTTAGAGCATGCAAATTTAAGCAACTTTCTAATGTACTCCGATTATCAATTTTGCTTCGTTCTCTTGCTATCTTTATTTGAAAATGGCATCTAAGCTATTTTTTAGATCAGTACACTAGATAGCACTTGTTTATTGGTTGGTTACATTAATCCACCAATCAGCAAAAACTCAGGTTGTTCACCAAAAATGGGCCGGCATCTAAACTTACATTCTTGCTTTTCAAATAAAGATACCAAGAGAATGAAGAAAATTTGATAATAGGAGTAAATTAGAAAGTTGCTTAAAATTGCATGCTCTATCTGAGTCACAAAAGAAACAGTTTGGGTTCAGTGTCCCTTTAAGTAATATCTGCATTGTTTATATGTATTCATGTCAAACGCTGCTGTCAGTGAGTTAACTTCCATGTAGTTTGTTTTGTTTTTTTTCCCTTTTCTATTATTCCACAAACCCTAAGGGTTATACAACCCAGGCATGTCCCAGCAACATTCAGACTCAGCAGAAATATGAGCCCAGGTGCAAGACACAATGCATCCCTGTGTACTTGTCTGAATACAGAGCAGGAATTCAGCAGCCTCTGCCTAGGTTAGTGAGCGATACATTCTTACAGGATAAGATTCCTTCCAAAAAACATTCAGTTACCTTTAATTATTAGCCCAGCTCAATTACAGAGCAAGACAATAATATGTCAAGTTATTTAACAAGCTACAAATAGAGTATTTTAAAGCTAAAAGGGGGCGTATATACATTCAAAAAATATTTAAAGGGATAGTAAAGGCAATTTTAAACATTTCAGCATTCTGCAGTTTAATATATACTGATTAAATGCTCCAATACCTTGCTCAGTTTCGCCGCTATCCTGGCTACAATATTCCAAACCCACCGTGAGGCTAATTTGCATTAGCCAATCAGGGTGGGCAACCTGAGTGCTCTGTTACGCAAGCTCCTTTGAGCGCTGAGAGTGCTGAAACTACAGCGCATGCGCATTTGGAAGCTGTAACTCTCCTACGTAACCATTCTTACGGTCACGTGATTGCAATTTCTGTAGAGCCGGTGTTATATCGAAAACTCCAAGATTACATCACTTACGGTGAATCCATACATCTGATTTGTTGTGCATCCTGTCCCTCGCGGAGACACGGGGCAATCAGATGGGACTGTAATCGCCTATCTTCACTATCTATTTTGCCTCTGCCTGGGGGGCTCAAGGGGGGGGCGAAACCTCATTCCCCAAGGTTCACTTGGGGTGGAGGCCAGAGGATCGGCGGTGCGCCCCCCAGACAGAGGCAAAAACAGATAGTGAAAATGGAAGAGTCACCGGAAGTGACGTCATCTTGGAGTTTTCGATTTCTTCACGTTTTCAATAGAACACCAGGAGACGCTACTTTGTCAAATGTCTTCAGTGATAGTGCACATGCATAATACGTCTGACACGACTGCGCATGCGTCAGGGAGCGCGCGCGCATTTATGCAATTGTGGGAGTGATAATTAGAGTGCCGGACAGCCCATAAATGTGGGTTGCCATTTAATATGCCATACTCGAAAATAGTTTTATTATTTTCAATATCTTACTGGTTTGGAAAAATTGTAAGTGGGCAATGTTTTATATATTAATTGATAAGTGTTTAAATGAGATTCCAAGTATATGACTTTACTAATCCTTTAAATTATGCATAATGGGGGGCAAAAAAACCGTGCAATTTACCTTCATTATATTTTTTGAGTGATTTTCACGCAATTTTAAAATGTTTAGTTTTTAATCTCCCTCCCAGAGAGGCTGGACTAGATTTCCTGGAATTCAGACTTTCCCACATGCCAGTGATTGCTTGATATGTGCACAATAGATATATATCTGTCCCAAATTCACAATAGGAAAGGAGATCAGACTCAATAGGCAACAAAATGAAAGTTTATATCTTTTTAAAATATTTATTTTGCAATGCAGTAATCAGATTCTGGTGGGGGATGAAACACTAAATCTATATAAAATATTTATTTAAAAATGATCCTGTAGTATGTGTCCAGTGAAAATCTAAGGGCCATAATGATGAAACATTACACGCTCTTATTCATTAAGAAAGCCTCAATTCTACATTTTTGAAGAGGTTAAAACACAAAGATGAAGTACTCCTCCGGAGTCACGTAGCACTGATGGTCCAAAGCAGAAACTAGTATAAAATTAGAATTAGAACATGTATTAAATCATTTTGTCCCTTTCAGGGGCAGTCAGATATTGGCCCCAAAACTGCTGCCATTGCCTTAGATAGCTTGCCCCTCTGCAAAATCAAATTTTTCTTCCTACGTGCGCATCAAAGGGTGGTACAGCCAATCAAAGACTAAAGAGAACTGTTACATATATACCTCTAGTCATTGGCTCACCAGACTCATTCATCTAGCTTCCAGTAGCGCATTGCGGCTCTGGCGTGGATGTTAACCCTTTGCAGCAACAGTGTAATAATAACATTATCTAACTTTTTTTTTTTCTCATTTCCCATTACTATTAATGCAAATTATAAATTCCAACTTCCAACATCCATTTGTAATGACAAACCAGAGAACTGCTGTACTTTTCCTGCTAAACCAGAACTCTTCTGCAGTTCAGTTCCCTGAATCACTTTCACTAAAAATTGAGTACAAGCAAGAGATACAGGGATCACATTTCTAAAGGAATTTTCTTTCCAGCCAAAGGAATTCTTTGGAAGGAAACTGCAAAAATGAAATGCTCCAATATTTTATTAGCGCACTGTTGCTTGCTCAAGCCCTGCAAATGGATTTAACACATAGTTAAAGAAAGCTTCAAGGCAGCTATGCACTACAGGGCGCTAGCTGAGAACATCTGGTGAGCCAATGACAAGAGACAAAATGTGTTTAGCCTCCAATCATCAGCTAGCTCTGCTGCTGAGGATATCTATATATATTCTTTTCAACAAAGGATACCAAAAAACAAAGTAAATATCAGAAGTTAATTTAAAAAAAATCTCTTAAAGTTACATGCATCTCTCTTTAAAGATGTAAATCTTTAAAAATGGATGGCACCAAAAGATTTAAAAAAACAGAATAATTTATGGCTTCAAGAGTAGCAGTGTGGCAATAGCCCATAAAATGGAGCCTAATGAATGGTACAGGGAGGTGCCGCGTCTATTTTGGCATTTTCTGCATAGAAACAGCCACATCCAGCTTCTGCGCACATCTGGCTTCCATTAAGCAGGACGTCTCCCGGCCAGGAGATAAAACGGCTCGTACAGGATCCAGCGCTGGGGGTGCAGCATTAAAAGACCAGAAACTGTATCATCCTGACGCAAGCTGTGGAGACGCTGCTCTAGGGACATATGCATTTGCTAAACCTTTTGCTTGAATTTATGGAGGGACAAAGCAGTAAATCAGATGCTCATTTAAAAAGACATAAAACTCAACATTTTTTCTTTAATGATTCAGCTAGTAAGTTGTTTACAATTGCATGCGTTAAGAAAACGAAGCAAATTTGATAATGGATTAGAATTTTTTGTTGAACAGCAGGAACGTAAGCTCAGGAGCGTGCAAGAATGTAGAAGTGAATTAGAAACTTTAAAAATTGTATGCTCTATCTGAATCACAAAAGAAAATTGTGGGGTTTCGTAGCCTTATAACTTTGGTGCACAATTGCGAAAAACAATAAAATGACAATACTATTTAGTCAAACAGTTGCCCAACTTTATAAGATGTGAACTAGTAACTCAAAAAGCTTTAAAAAAAAAGGATTTTCTACTCCTTAACCCCTTAGTGACCACAGCACTTTTCAATTTTCTTACCGTTTTGGACCATGGCTATTTTTACATTTCTACGGTGTTTGTGTTTAGCTGTAGTTTTCCTCTTATTCATTTACTGTACCCACACATATTATATAACATGGACTTTCTAAAGATTATCATATCTTATAATTTACTGTAAAAAATATATATAAAAAAATATGATGAAAAAATTGAAGAAAAAAAACAAACAAAAAAACCACACTTTTTCTAACTTTGACCCCCAAAATCTGTTACACATCTACAACCACCAAAAAAAAAAAAACATGCTAAATAGTTTCTAAAATTTGTCCTGAGTTTAGAAATACTCAATGTTTACATGTTCTTTGCATGTTATAGGGCAATAAGTACAAGTAGCACTTTGTTACAATGTAACTATCACTAATTTTGGTTTGGAAATACCACTGATATCTGTCAGGAATCCCTGAATAACCCTTCAAATGTATATGTTTTTTTTAGTAGACAACCCAAAGTATTGATCTAGGCCCATTTTGGTATATTTCATGCCACCATTTCACCGCCAAATGCGATCAAATAAAAACAAAATTGTTAACTTTTTCTAACTTTTTCACAAACTTTAGGTTTCTTATTTAAATTATTTACAAACAGCTTGTGCAATTATGACACAAATGGTTATAAAAGCTTCTCTGGGATCCCCTTTGTTTAGAAATAGCAGACAAATATAGCTTTGGCATTGCTTTTTGGTAATTAGAAGACCGCTTAATGTTTTAGCTGTAGTGTAGTAGGCAACCCAAAGTATTGATCTAGGCCCATTTTGGTATATTTAATGCCACCATTTCACTGCCAAATGCGTTCCAATAAAAAATCATTAATTTTTTCACAATTTTAGGTTTCTCACAGAAAGTCTGCCAGTACTAAAAAAAAAAAGGCTTTTATTTTTTATATTTAGTCTGCAGTGATTAGCCCCCACCCTCCCTGATCACTCCCATACAGTTCTCTAACCCTCCCCCCTCTACCTATTTGCCGCCGTACCCAGTTAACTATTTAAAAAAAAAAAAAAATCTGTAGTGTAGCTGCCCCCTTCAATACCCTACCCCCTTCCAGATTCCTTTATGAAAATGTATTTCCCTGTATTTCCCTCTCCCTCCCTCTGTGAGCCTAATGTATGTGCGCGCACCCCCGCTCCCCACGTGCGCACACGATCACTTGCGCACACTGCAGGGACAGGATCTGGAATTCCTGTCCAACGATGGGCCGCCACCCACCATCAGTGGGTAAAAAAAAAAAAAAAAAGTATTGCAGTGATGCCTCAATATTGAGCCATCACTGCAATACCCTCAAAGCGTCTGGAAGCAATCACAATCGCTTCCAGCGCTTGAAACCCCAGAGGACGTGCCAGGCACGTCCTTGGTCATTAACTGACACTTTTTGACTGGGGGCTACACACATATGCCTCCTGTCATTGGCGCAGATGTGTTCTGCAAGCTCAAAGTAGTGCAGTGTTGCTCCTGACCCTACCTAGGTATGCTTTTCAACAAAAGGATACCAAGAGAACGCAAAGCAAATGAGATAATAGAAACAAACTGAAAAGTTGTTTAAAATGGATTGCTCAGACTCATGAAAGTTTAATTTGTACTTTAGTGTCCCTTTAAAACGCATAGCTAAACGCACAGTTCTATTGCAAGCAACACTACAATAAGAAAAATGCACAACACATTAGTACATTTCTTTTACACTTTACATGTCCCTTTAATGAGCTACATAGCCTAACATTAAAGAAATAATTAACACTAAATACATTTCATGCACCTCCCCGTAACCATAGGTGCTGCCATATTGGAACCTAAGTTACACTGCCGGCATCTGAAGAAGAGTTGCACATGTGCAAACACATCAGTCCTGAAAGATAGATTTCAACATGGCTGCACACATGACTAGTGGGAGGTGGGGAATAATCTCATTACTAATTTATTTTGTGTTTGAGCCTATCCAGATTTACTAGGGACATTAGTGACAATTCATTTGATTTCAAATTGCAGTTAGAAATTTGCATAAAACAAATTGTAAACCTCAAAACCAGCTTTTGCAAATACATCCACATGCAATGGTTTCCGCACCAAGCCGTCTCAGCAGATTTCAATTGACACAAGCAGTGAACAAAAATTCTGACGTAGACCATTTGGTTGATCTTTTAGAACATCATGACAAAATTAAAAATCCCTGTCAAATTCTAAGTAGGATCCTCATTTTTAAGAATCAGTAAATGGCTTTTTCACTAACAATTTGTTTATTAACTTGTGTTTGAAATAGTTGATTTTACCAATAAAGTGAGATGCATTGACGAAAGAATTTACAACTAGACCTTTTTCCCTTCCAGGTGAAACAGGTTTGCTTTGTATTTTAATGGAATTTACAATTACCACTAAGCAAACAATGTTAAAAATTTGCCTCTAAATTAAAAGTTTCATGGTTCCCTGGGCCCTAGAATATGGCCAGTCGGCAAATTATGTCCAGACTTGTTAGTTATTGGGCTTTGTGGAGGATTTCAATCTCACTTTTTCACCTCCCTATAATTTGAAAAGGCGTTGGTTTTCACTAGCAAATCAGTTTTACCCAGCAGCAATTCAGAATCTACTCCCAGCTGATGAGAGGCAAAATACCACAAAACTGTTGTGAGATGAATCTGAATTGCTGTACTAACTAACCCTGGCTAAGCTTAAAGGACCAGTCAACACAGTAGATTTGCATAATCAACAAATGCTTGATAAGAAGACAATGCAATAGCACTTAGTCTGAACTTCAAATGAGTAGTAGATTTTTTAAAATAAATTGTAAAGTTATGTCTATTTCCACTCCCCCTGTATCATGTGACAGCCATCAGCCAATCACAAATGCATATACGTATATGCTGTGAACTCTTGCACATGCTCAGTAGGAGCTGGTGACTCAAAAAGTGTAAATATAAAAAGACTGTGCACATTTTGTTAATGGAAGTAAATTGGAAAGTTGTTTAAAATTGCATGCTGTATCTGAATCATGAAGCTTAATTTTGACTTGAGTGTCCCTTTAAAAGCTGTGTATACAGAGATGCTAAAAGGGAATCTGTCTATAAGCAGATTGAAGACTATCACTCTTGGTCATATTATGCATCTACTAAAATAAATAGGACTTTAATTCATGTTTTTTTTTTATACTGCACCCTAATTCACAAAATCAATCTATTTACCAAGTATTATTAGCCGTGATTCCTCCGCCCGCCATTTTGTTCATCAATGCACAAGTGATTGACATTGCAGTTTTCTAATCCGCAGTTGCACCCCGTGGCGTTCAGCCCCTTTACTGCAACGTCACGCGATGCTTCTGCGCATGCAATTTTAACTACAAGAGCTATTCGGATCCAGAGCGCATCCACGACACACGCATGCGCTACACAGATAGTCACTAATTTTCAAGAAGAATACGGTCTTCATTCTGTAACGCATGCGCATATCTACTAACGATGTAGACACGCATGCGCAAATTGAGTACTCCACGGGGACGCGCATAGACACGCATGCGCAAATTGAGCACTCTATGCTTTAAGATACGTAATAGAGCAGGCGGTACCGCTCTTTACGTCAGGGACTGGAAAACAAGGAAGTAGAGGATGGGAGGAGTTGCTCGCAACAACGGAGCTAAGTTATAATATAAAATTATTATATAAACAAAAACATTTATAAAAAAAAAAAAATATGGCGGTTTAACTAACTTAGTGTTTGTGAATTATCTATCTATCTAACTATCAGAAAATTTACATTCACTTTAAAAAAGGTGAGGCATTGTGAATCTTATTTGCATATCTTACCCAGAATCCTTTGCTGCATTGGAAACAATGTATCAATGTATCTAAAAATGTCTGACTTGTCCAGATTTGTTAATTTGTTATAAACACACCATATACATATATTTTTATAGATTTATTTTCCCCCCTCTACTGACCATGTACTAATACAAGGGTAGTATAGAACTGGTACCGAGCACAAACATTTCACTGTGTCAGGGAGACAAGGAAGGAGGAGAGGAAAAAATTGAGGAAACAAAATTGTCCGATAAAAATCTGCCTTTTCACAGTGAAACAAAAAAAAGCTGAAATCCTTATTGTTTGGGAAGCTGAAAGCAAAAGGTGAATTTACTCTCTATAGTGTAAAATAATGAAAACACCAATAAACGGTAGTGTTCATATACTTTTTGTTATTAAAACAAGTTTGAGAATACTGAGCATTACAATGACGTGTCTTATAGCTCTTGGAAACAATCGTAGAACTCTCTTGTCTAAGAAACAAGATGTTGTTATAGTAACTGATTAATTAGAATGTTATATAAGCACTAGAATTTACACAAAGGGAGTATGCTCATCAGTCTGCCTTCATTAGTACAGTCAGCGGTCACTAATTTATTCAAAACTAATGAATTCCTCCAAAGACACCTTGCTTCACCTTAATATCACCCACATCCCACTGCTAAAATTGGGCGTCTGCAGGAACAAAACCCAATTACCATTTCCGGGTATAGGACGTATGGTATTGAAAGTTGAATTTTAATGCCAGTAGCTTTAATTAAAAAGGAATTGTGAAATACCAAAATTAAACATTGCTTAGCTGTTAAGCAGCAGCTCTAGTAAATAGGTGATTCTTATTTAAAAACCATTTCCAATAAACTCAACTTCTGTAGGAACCCATAAGATAGTTATTTACATTTTCTATTTTATTTTTGTAGTATTCCATTCACGCAAGTGTGAGATAAACACATACTATGCCAGATATGTTCTATATAACTAAGTGACTGGATAGGTTTTTCTGCATGATAACTTTTAGTTTAAATACTCTAAGGGCTAGATTTATTAAAGCTGAGGCGGACTGGGGCGCGTATACGCGCCCCTGTATGCCTCAGCTCACCTGTGGCGGGGCGAAATTACCCGCAGGTATTCGCCACTGCACACAAGCGCAATTTTGCGCTCGCGTGCAATCCCGCCCCCTGCCCGCGCACAGCCAATCAAGCGCGGGCAGGAGCTGTCAATCTCCTTGGTCTGACTAGACAGAGGAGATGGAATTTCGCCACCTTGGAGGTGGCGAAGAGGTTAGGGAAGCGGCGGTCTGGTGACCACTGCTTGATAAATTACGGCGAGCAAATTCTTGTGAGAACTTGCAGCCATAGGGCTTTAATAAATCTAGCCTTAACACTGTACATTAACCCTTTGAGTGCTAAGCACTTTCCCACCTGGGTGCTTAGCTGATTTGAGGGTTTTTACATTTTTAATTTTTTTAAATATATATTTTTTTTTTTTTACTTTTTCTTTTTTTTTTTCTTTTTTTTTTCTTTCAGATCCCCAAGACTTATACCATTGGAACCTTTCCAACGGCGGGTCTTGGGGGTCTGTAGCTGCTTAGATGACTGAGATTTCTCCCAGGAGTGCATTGCTAATTCTTCAATAAAAATATACCAAGCAAATGAAGCAAAATTGATTAGAGAAGTAAATTGGAAAGTTGTTTAAAAATGTATAATATATCTGAATCATGAAAGAAAAATTTTGGGTTTCATATCCCTTCAAGGAGAGATTGTAAAAACTCCTACACATGGTTAGATTTACATTGCCGACACACATAGGCACAGGACAGTGGACACAAGCAATATGAAAAGTCAAATGATCTGACTAACACATCAGGCTGCACTGCCTACAGCACTGGCCAGTTATTCAGGTGAAACTCGAAAAATTAGAATATCGTGCAAAAGCTCATTTATTTTACTAATGCAACTTAAAAGGTGAAACTAATATATGAGATAGACTCATTACATGCAAAGCAAGATATTTAAAGCCGTGATTTGTCATAATTGTGATGATTAGGTCTTACAGCTCATGAAAACCCCAAATCCACAATCTCAGAAAATTAGAATATTGTGAAAAGGTGCAATATTCTAGGCTCAAAGTGTCCCACTCTAATCAGCTAATTAAGCCATAACACCTGCAAAGGGTTCCTGAGCCTTTAAATGGTCTCTCAGTCTGGTTCAGTAGGAATTACAATCATGGGAAAGACTGCTGACCTGACAGTTGTGCAGAAAACCATCATTGACACCTTCCATAAGGAGGGAAAGCCTCAAAAACAGAATTTATGCTTACCTGATAAATTACTTTCTCCAACGGTGTGTCCGGTCCACGGCGTCATCCTTACTTGTGGGAATATCTCTTCCCCAACAGGAAATGGCAAAGAGTCCCAGCAAAGCTGGCCATATAGTCCCTCCTAGGCTCCGCCCACCCCAGTCATTCGACCGACGGACAGGATGAAAAATATAGGAGAAACCATATGGTACCGTGGTGACTGTAGTTAGAGAAAATAATTCATCAGACCTGATTAAAAAACCAGGGCGGGCCGTGGACCGGACACACCGTTGGAGAAAGTAATTTATCAGGTAAGCATAAATTCTGTTTTCTCCAACATTGGTGTGTCCGGTCCACGGCGTCATCCTTACTTGTGGGAGCCAATACCAAAGCTTTAGGACACGGATGAAGGGAGGGAGCAAATCAGGTTACCTAAACGGAAGGCACCACGGCTTGCAAAACCTTTCTCCCAAAAATAGCCTCCGAAGAAGCAAAAGTATCAAATTTGTAAAATTTGGCAAAAGTGTGCAGTGAAGACCAAGTCGCTGCCTTACATATCTGATCAACAGAAGCCTCGTTCTTGAAGGCCCATGTGGAAGCCACAGCCCTAGTGGAGTGAGCTGTGATTCTTTCAGGAGGCTGCCGTCCGGCAGTCTCGTAAGCCAATCGGATGATGCTTTTAAGCCAAAAGGAAAGAGAGGTAGAAGTCGCCTTTTGACCTCTCCTTTTACCAGAATAGACGACAAACAGAGAAGATGTTTGTCTGAAATCTTTTGTAGCTTCTAAATAGAATTTTAGAGCACGGACTACGTCCAAATTGTGTAACAAACGTTCCTTCTTTGAAACTGGATTTGGAAGGAACAACTATCTCCTGGTTAATATTTTTGTTAGAAACAACCTTTGGAAGAAAACCAGGCTTAGTACACAAAACCACCTTATCTGCATGGAACACCAGATAGGGCGGAGAACACTGCAGAGCAGATAACTCTGAAACTCTTCTAGCAGAAGAAATAGCAACCAAAAACAAAACTTTCCAAGATAACAACTTAATATCTATGGAATGTAGAGGTTCAAACAGAACCCCTTGAAGAACTGAAAGAACTAGATTTAAACTCCAGGGAGGAGTCAAAGGTCTGTAAACAGGCTTGATCCTAACCAGAACCTGAACAAATGCTTGAACATCTGGCATAGCTGCCAGTCGTTTGTGTAGTAAGACAGATAAAGCAGAAATCTGTCCCTTTAGAGAACTCGCAGATAATCCTTTATCCAAACCTTCTTGCAGAAAGGAAAGAATCTTAGGAATTTTTACCTTATTCCAAGGGAATCCCTTGGATTCACACCAGCAGATATATCTTTTCCATATTTTATGGTAAATCTTTCTAGTTACCGGTTTTCTGGCCTGAACCAGAGTATCAATCACCGAATCTGAAAACCCACGCTTTGATAGAATCAAGCGTTCAATCTCCAAGCCGTCAGCTGGAGGGAGACCAGATTTGGATGTTCGAATGGACCCTGAACAAGAAGGTCCTGTCTCAAAGGTAGCTTCCATGGTGGAACCGATGACATATTCACCAGGTCTGCATACCAAGTCCTGCGTGGCCACACAGGAGCTATCAAGATCACAGAGACCCTCTCCTGTTTGATCCTGGCTACCAGCCTGGGAATGAGAGGAAACGGTGGGAACACATAAGCTAGGTTGAAGGTCCAAGGCGCTACTAGTGCATCCACTAGAGTCGCCTTGGGATCCCTGGATCTGGACCCGTAGCAAGGAACCTTGAAGTTCTGACGAGACGCCATCAGATCAATGTCTGGAATGCCTCATAATTGAGTCAACTGGGCAAAAATCTCCGGGTGGAGTTCCCACTCCCCCGGATGGAATGTCTGACAACTCAGATAATCCGCTTCCCAGTTTTCCACACCTGAGATGTGGATCGCAGATAGATGGCAGGAGTGATCCTCCGCCCATTGTATTATTTTGGTCACTTCTTTCATCGCTAGGGAACTCCTTGTTCCCCCCTGATGATTGATATACGCAACTGTCGTCATGTTGTCTGATTGGAATCTTATGAATCTGGCCTTTGCAAGCTGAGGCCAAGCCCTGAGAGCATTGAATATTGCTCTTAGTTCCAGAATGTTTATCGAGAGAAGAGACTCTTCCCGAGACCATAGTCCCTGAGCTTTCAGGGATTCCCAGACCGCGCCCCAGCCCACTAGACTGGCGTCGGTCGTGACAATGACCCACTCTGGTCTGCGGAAGCTCATTCCCATGGATAGATGGTCCAGGGTCAGCCACCAACGGAGTGAATCTCTGGTCTTCTGATCTACTTGGATCACTGGAGACAAGTCTGTATAGTCCCCATTCCACTGTTTGAGCATGCACAGTTGTAATGGTCTTAGATGAATTCGTGCAAAAGGAACTATGTCCATTGCTGCAACCATCAACCCTACTACTTCCATGCACTGAGCTATGGAAGGACGTGGAACAGAGTGAAGAACTTGACAAGCGCTTAGAAGTTTTGACTTTCTGACATCTGTTAGAAAAATCCTCATTTCTAAGGAATCTATTATTGTTCCCAAGAAGGGAACTCTTGTTGACGGAGACAGAGAACTTTTTTCTATGTTCACCTTCCATCCGTGAGATCTGAGAAAGGCCAGAACGATGTCTGTATGAGCCTTTGCTTTTGAAAGGGACGACGCTTGTATTAGAAAGTCGTCCAAGTACGGTACTACTGCAATGCCCCTCGATCTTAGAACCGCTAGAAGGGACCAGAGTACCTTTGTGAAAATCCTTGGAGCAGTGGCTAATCCGAATGGGAGGGCCACAAACTGGTAATGTCTGTCCAGAAAGGCGAACCTTAGGAACTGATGATGTTCTTTGTGGATAGGAATATGTAGGTACGCATCCTTTAGATCCACGGTAGTCATAAATTGACCTTCCTGGATAGTGGGCAGAATCGTTCGAATGGTTTCCATTTTGAACGATGGTACCCTGAGAAATTTGTTTAGGATCTTTAAATCCAGAATTGGTCTGAAGGTTCCCTCTTTTTTGGGAACTACGAACAGATTTGAGTAAAATCCCATTCCTTGTTCCGTCATTGGAACAGGGTGTATCACTTCCATCTTTAACAGGTCTTCTACACAATGTAAGAACGCCTGTCTCTTTATTTGGTTTAAGGATAAGTGAGACATGTGGAACCTTCCCCTTGGGGGTAGTTCCCTGAATTCCAGAAGATAACCCTGAGAAACTATTTCTAGTGCCCAGGGATCCTGAACATCTCTTGCCCAAGCCTGAGCAAAGAGAGAGAGTCTGCCCCTTACTAGATCCGGTCCCGGATCGGGGGCTACTCCTTCATGCTGTTTTGTTAGCAGCAGCAGGCTTCTTGGCCTGCTTACCCTTGTTCCAGCCTTGCATAGGTTTCCAGGCTGGTTTGGGCTGTGAGGCATTACCCTCTTGCTTAGAGGATGCAGAACTAGAGGCCGGTCCATTCCTGAAATTGCGAAAGGAACGAAAATTAGACTTATTCTTGGCCTTGAAAGGCCTATCTTGTGGAAGGGCGTGGCCCTTTCCCCCAGTGATGTCTGAGATAATCTCTTTCAAATCTGGCCCAAAGAGAGTTTTACCTTTGAAAGGGATGTTAAGCAATTTTGTCTTGGATGATACATCCGCTGACCAAGACTTCAGCCAAAGCGCTCTGCGCGCCACAATTGCAAACCCTGAATTTTTCGCCGCTAATCTAGCTAATTGCAAAGCGGCATCTAGAATAAAAGAGTTAGCCAACTTAAGTGCGTGAACTCTGTCCATAACCTCCTCATATGGAGTCTCTCTACTGAGCGACTTTTCTAGTTCCTCGAACCAGAACCACGCTGCTGTAGTGACAGGAACAATGCACGAAATGGGTTGTAGAAGGTAACCTTGCTGTACAAAAATCTTTTTAAGCAAACCTTCCAATTTTTTATCCATAGGATCTTTGAAAGCACAACTATCCTCGATAGGAATAGTAGTTCGCTTGTTTAGAGTAGAAACTGCCCCCTCGACCTTAGGAACTGTCTGCCATAAGTCCTTTCTGGGGTCGACCATAGGAAATAATTTCTTAAATATAGGAGGGGGAACAAAAGGTATGCCGGGCTTCTCCCACTCCTTATTCACTATGTCCGCCACCCGCTTGGGTATAGGAAAAGCGTCGGGGTGCACCGGAACCTCTAGAAACTTGTCCATTTTGCATAATTTCTCTGGAATGACCAAGTTGTCACAATCATCCAGAGTAGATAACACCTCCTTAAGCAGTGCGCGGAGATGTTCTAATTTAAATGTAAATGTCACAACATCAGGTTCAGCTTGTTGAGAAATTTTTCCTGAATCTGAAATTTCCCCATCTGACAAAACCTCCCTCATGGCCACTTCAGATTGGTGTGAGGGTATGACAGAACAATTATCATCAGCGCCCTCCTGCTCTTCAGTGTTTAAAACAGAGCAATCGCGCTTTCTCTGATATGCAGGCATTTTGGATAAAATATTTGCTATGGAGTTATCCATTACAGCCGTCAATTGTTGCATGGTAATAAGCATTGGCGCGCTAGATGTACTAGGGGCCTCCTGCGTGGGCAAAACTGGTGTAGACACAGTAGGAGATTATGTAGTATCATGTCTACTCCCCTCATCTGAGGAATCATCTTGGGCAATTTCATTATCTGTGGCAGTACTGTCCTTACTTTGTTTGGACGCTATGGCACAATTATCACACAATTTTGAATGGGGAGACACATTGGCTTTCATACATATAGAACATAGCTTATCCGAAGGCACAGACATGTTAAACAGGCTTGAACTTGTCAATAAAGCACAAAAACCGTTTTAAAACAAAACCGTTACTGTCTCTTTAAATTTTAAACAGAGCACACTTTATTACTGAATATGTGAAAAAGTATGAAGGAATCGTTCAAAATTTACAAAATTTTCACCACAGTGTCTTAAAGCATTAAAAGTATTGCATACCAATTTTCAGAGCTTTAACCCTTAAAATAACGGAACCGGAGCCGTTTACAAATTTAACCCCTATACAGTCCCAGCTACAGCCTTTGCTGTGACCTAACCAAGCCCAGAGGGGAATACGATACCAAATGACGCCTTCTAGAAACTTTTCCAAGCACTTTCAGATCCTCACACATGCATCTGCATGTCTTGCTCTAAAAAACAACTGCGCAGTAATGGCGCGAAAATGAGGCTCAGCCTACAACTGGGAAGGCCCTCCCTGACTGGAAAAGGTGTTTAACATAGTGCCTGACGTTAAAAAACGTCCCCCAAGTTTATAAATGTGAAATACCAGCATAAACATGTATAAAATGCCCAAATAAAGCAATCGATTTTGCCCATAAAAGTGTCTACCAGTTTTATAGCCCATATTAAGCCCTTTATTCTGTTTGAAACTAAGAAAATGTCTTACCGGTCCCCATGAGGGGAAATGACAGCCTTCCAGCATTACACAGTCTTGTTAGAAATATGGCTAGTCATACCTTAAGCAGAAAAGTCTGCTAACTGTTTCCCCCAACTGAAGTTACTTCATCTCAACAGTCCTATGTGGAAACAGCAATCGATTTTAGTTACTGTCTGCTAAAGTCATCTTCCTCTCACAAACAGAAATCTTCATCCTTTTCTGTTTCAGAGTAAATAGTACATACCAGCACTATTTTAAAATAACAAACTCTTGATAGTAGAATTAAAAAAAACTACATTTAAACACCACATACTCTTAACCATCTCCGTGGAGATGTTGCCTGTGCAACGGCAAAGAGAATGACTGGGGTGGGCAGAGCCTAGGAGGGACTATATGGCCAGCTTTGCTGGGACTCTTTGCCATTTCCTGTTGGGGAAGAGATATTCCCACAAGTAAGGATGACGCCGTGGACCGGACACACCAATGTTGGAGAAAAGGTAATTGCAAAAGAAGTTGAATGTTCCCAAAGTGCTGTATCAAAGCACATTAATAGAAAATTATGTGGAAGGGGAAAGTGTGGAAGAAAAAGGTGCACAAGCAGCAGGGATGACCGCAGCCTGGAGAGGATTGTCAGGAAAAGGCCATTCAAAAGTGTTGGGGACTTTCACAAGGAGTGGACTGAGGCTGGAGTCAGTGCATCAAGAGCCACCACACACAGACGGATCCTGGACATGGGCTTCAAATGTCGTATTCCTCTTGTCAAGCCACTCCTGAACAAGCAACGTCAGAAGCGTCTTACCTGGGCTAAAGAAAAACAGACCTGGTCTGTGGCTCAGTGGTCCAAAGTCCTCTTTTCTGATGAGAACAAATTTTGCATCTCATTTGGAAACCAAGGACCCAGAGTATGGAGGAAGAATGGAGAGGCACACACTGCAAGATGATTGTAGTCCAGTGTGAAGTTTCCACAGTCTGTGTTGAATTGGGGAGTCATGTCATCTGCTGGTGTTGGTCCATTGTGCTTCATTAAGTCCAGGGTCAACGCTGCCGTCTACCAGGAGATTTTGGAGCACTTCATGCTTCCTTCCGCAGACGAGCTCTATGGGGATGCTGACTTCATTTTCCAGCAGGACTTGGCACCTGCCCACACTGCCAAAAGCACCAAAACCTGGCTCAATGACCGTGGGATTACTGTGCTTGATTGGCCAGCAAACTCGCCAGACCTTGGCATTGCCAAGAGAAAGATGAGAAACATGAGACCGAACAATGCAGAAGAGCTGAAGGCCGCTATTGAAGCATCCTGGTCTTCCATAACACCTCAGCAGCACCTGATAGCTTCCATGCCACGCTGCATTGAGGCAGTAATTGCTGCAAAAGGGGCCCAAACCAAGTACTGAGTACATACAGTATGCATGCTTTTCAGGAGGTCCGATATTGTTCTATGTACAATCCTTGTTTTATTGATTGCATACAATATTCTAATTTTCTGAGATTGTGTTTTTTTCATGAGCTGTAAGCCATAATCATCACAATTATGACAAATCGCGGCTTGAACTATCTTGCTTTGCATGTAATGAGTCTATCTCATATATTAGTTTCACCTTTTAAGTTGCATTACTGAAATAAATTAACTTTTGCACAATATTCTAATTTTTCGAGTTTCCCCTGTATCTCCATATTGCACCTCATATCCAACCTATCACCTTTAAGTTTTTTTTTTTTTTTTTTTACATCAACATGATACATGATAGCTAGATGAATAAGAACTCTCCAAATAAAATACTGAGCATCTGGAAACCCATGCACAATTTTGAGAAAGTAACGAGGCTGGCAATAAGCAATTAAAATAATCTTAGGTAGAGGTGAAGGGGCAGATTGGTCAAATTGTGAAAGCCCCTATCAGATGCAGAGTGATGTCATGAAGCAACAGTCTATGCCGCTGCTCCTGAAACCCTCTCTGCCACCTCAGAGGAGGCTTTACTGGGCAGAAGAGTGAATAAAATACAAGATATAAGATTACAGGGATATGCAAATGTTATCCCCAACCAAATAGAAAATGCACATTATATATTTATATGTTAAAGTTTTAAAACTGTAGAGTCCACTGCTATGAATATCTTTATCATGACAAAATATCATGGTTGCAACAACCAAAATTTAAAAAAAAAAAAAACATGGCTGTTGGCCCAGCTTTTTGTCCTTAAAAGACCTGACCATCGTATCCTTACTTTGCAATGTATGGTTTGTCTGCGGGTAAATCAGACAAGAGGGTTAGTAAATTGCATTGATAATATCTAATATTAAAATACACAAGTGCTGGTATCTTTAACCCTTTGAGTGCTAAGCACTTTCACACCTGGGTGCTAAGCACATTTGAGGGTTTTCTAATTTTACATTTTTAATTTTTTTTTTTTTTTTTTTTTTACTTTTTTAATTTTATTTTCAGATCCCCACGACTTATACCATTAGAAAGGTTAGGCGATTACTTTTCCAATGGTGGGTCTTGGGGGTCTGTAGCTGCTTAGATGCCTGAGCTACAGGCTTCTAAGCAACATGTCCCCTTTCCCTATATTGTCCATTCTGTTTTTTTTACATAAAGTTGCGCGGCGACGTCATCACGTCATTACGCGTGACGTCACCACGCAAAACGGGAAGCCCCGGCGATGCCTGTCACTCCACGATTGGGTAGGAGCGGGTGGGAGCCCCCAGATCTCCCTCAAGGTGGGAGAGTGCTAGCGACGGCTCTGAGCCGTCGTTAGCACCTGAGTGAGAAACTCTGCGACGGCTCAGAGCCTTCGTTAGCACTCAAGGGGTTAAAGGGACACTAAACTCAATTTTTTTTTTCTTTCATGATTCAAATAGAGCATGCAATTTTAAGCAACTTTCTAATTTACTCCTATTATCAATTTTTCTTCATTCTCTTGCTATCTTTATTTAAAAAGCAGGAATGTGATGCATAGGAGCCGGCCCATTTTTGGTTGAGAGCCTGGGTTATGCTTGCTTATTGGTGGGTAAATGTCTTCCTCCAATAAGCAAGCGTTATCCATGGTGCTGAACCTAAAAATGGGCTGGATGCTAACCTTTACATTCATGATTTTCAAATAAAGATAGCAAGAGAACGAAGAAAATTGATAATAGGAATAAATTAGAAAGTTGCTTAAAATTGCATGCTCTATCTGAATCATGAAAGATTTTTTTGGGTCCAGTGTCCCTTTAATGTCATTACAGAAAAGACCACTGGGTGAGAGGAACTGGGGGGGGGGGATGTTGGGATAACGAGCCAAAAATTAAATTTTTCTTTTAATATATTTATAAAATATTAGTCATTTCATAAATATCCCAACCACTATAAATAACTTATTTGATCCCTTTAAAAGTGATCATTTCAAGCAACCAATCTGAAACACACAACAAACTCAGCCTTTGGGACTGTTTTATGAGCTTCCCAGACAACAGTGAGATAACATCTGATCTTCCACTTGCTGGGCCTGTTTAACAGATATCTGCTCTATCCATTCCCCCCAGTGTGGGTTATATAAATCCCATCCAGCCCTAGAGCACTGTGTAATGACAGAGGATCCTGTCTGCAGAACCTGCTGTTACAACAATAAGGGTAAAATACTAACCGTTCATACCTCCCAGAGCAGCACATTCTTTTGTAGTTTGTGGTGCTGTTCCTGATATAGTAATGTTTAGAATTATAGAGCTATATGTTGAATTACTGTGATCAGGACTAGTACATAAAAACACATGTAATGCAGAACAAACAAGTTTACAGAATATCTCTCTTTCTAATGGCCACTGTAAAAAAATGAGAAAAGCAGTGAGAGTTCAATTTCTTATACGATGTCACCCCTAGAACAAAAATTACATATGGGTCATAGACAGGGACTATCACATTTACATGACAGTAAGTAGCCAGCTACAGATTTCTTTGCAGCCAAAAGTTATAATTTAGTAGCCTTGTCTGCATGGCTCTCGGGATCTTTTAAACCAGAGCTGTGAACAACAAGGGAATTTGCATTTAAAAACAGGGTCTGTGCCTCCAAAAATGGGCAGTTGTTACTTAAGACCATTTGCTGCCAATGGCACTTGAAAAGTACGCAAGTAAGAAACTATACAAATCAGCAACAAAGGTTGTACAGAACAAAGTCCTTCATATGGTTACTGAGCGATTAGGTATTTTTAAGAGGACATTATTGTCCCATTGGAGAAAGGAGATACTTTCTTCAGTGTCAATAGAAACATACAGAAACTCTCCTATTACCCAAGCAGTAATGTGATGTCACCAATACAGCATGGGCATCTGGCTACTGTACAAGAACATTTGTTAAAGGGACACTAAACCCAACATTTTTCTTTCATGATTCAGACAGAGAATGCAATTTTAAACAACATTCCAATTTACTTCTATTATCTAATTTGCTTCATTGATTTGATATCCTTTGTTGAAAAAATAGCAATGCACATGGGTGAGCCAATCACATGAGGCATCTATGGGCAGCCACCAATCAGCAGCTACTGAGCATATCTAGATATGTTTTTCAGCTAAGGATATCAAGAGACTGAAGCTAATTAGATAATAGAAGTAAATTGTAAAGTTGTTTAAAATTGAATAGAAAAAATATGGTGTTCCTGTCCCTTTAACCCTTGTTCTTTATTCTTAATCAGAAACACACATACACGTGTAATTTCACTTCTATTTTCAAATGTGCTTTGTGTTCTTGGTATCCCTTGTTGAACAAAGAATACGCACATATCCTACACTAGTGGGAGCTGCTGCTGATTGGTTCCTGCACACATTAGGCTAACTGGATGTGTTCATCTAGCTGCCAGTAGTGCAATGTTGTTCTTTCAGCAAAGGATAACAAAATACTTAAATGTTATAAGAGAAGTAAATAAGAACGATGTATAAAATTATATGTTCTATCCAAATCATTAAAGAAAATGCTTGGGTTTCCTGTCCCTTTAAGTTATCCAAAAACACAAATTAATTTAATACATTAAACAAATTATTTAAAGATAATTTGTGGCACAAACATTAAAACAAATAATTAGCTAATTTTAGCTGCATGGTCAGAAGTATCAGGTGAGTGGGTGCCAATTATATAGGTCTTGGGGTGAATACTGATATATATATATATACACAAAAGTCTAAGGGTACAGCATGACAAAACAAATATCCAGAGGGTCGTAGACATTACAGAGCATATATACCATCTATTTACTAAGGGACATCCACTCATACATCAATGTACTGCTACTACTATTGGCAAATGTAGTAGTATAGTCATATTGGCAAATAAGAGTGATATGGAATAGCCATAGACCTGTAGATCCAGAGGGCAGTAGATAAGTGCTTAAAGGGACAGTAAAGTCATAATTAGACATTTGTGATTCAGATAGAGAATACAATTTGAAACAACATTCCAATTTACTTCTATTATCTAATGTGCTTCATTCTTTAGATATCCTTTGTTGAAGAAAGGATCAATCACATGAGGCATCTATGTGCAGCCACCAATCAGCAGCTACTGAGCCTATCTAGATATGCTTTTCAGCAAAGGATATCAAGAGAATGAAGCAAATTAGCTAATAGAAGTAAAATTAGAAAGATGTTTAAAATTGCATGTTCTTTCTAAATCATGAAAGAAAAAATGTGGATTTCATGTTTCATAGCCATAGACCTGTAGATCCAGAGGGCAGTAGATAAGTGCTTAAAGAAAGCAGTGGGCAGGAAATAGACTGGCACAGCTTTCTTTAAGCACTTATCTACTGCCCTCTGGATCTACAGGTCTATTTCTATTCCATATCGCTCTTAATGTCTACGACCACACGTGTACCCCTCTGGAGATTTGTTTTGTCATGTTGTACCCTTAGACTTTTGCCCTTATGAGGTGCATATATAGACAATATTGGGTTCTAGTGATATGGGTATGGGTACTTGCATAGTTGGTGTATACATTTTTGCGGATATAATCTAAACAGTGCCCCCTTCTGTCCTCAAAGAAGCTCTGGTGCCATCCTGTCCCTGCTTTTAACACTTGCTACACCGGTATATGATAGTAGGTGCTTTTACTCTTATGTTAAGTGATAACTCACAGCTACATTGCTCTACCCCCCTTCCAGTCTATTTCCTAAGCAGCACCTACTATTCTTGATAATGTATCCATTACTCCTGCTCCTGGCTGTGTATGCACTTTTGGTATATTAGTCCCCTTGTATGCTTCTATTGTAATCAAAATGTACCTGTGGACTTGCTAACCCAACCCCTACGCTTAGAACTATTTCGTTTGTACATTTAGTTGCACTGCAATTATCATAAGCGCTATAGTCACAGGAGGTGCGCTGTTCCCAACCAATAAGGAATTGATTTGGGGCTCGTACACTGGATGGCAACATGTAACGTTGCTGGTACTCATGCAGCTAGTCACGGGTGATACGCATTCACATACGACCGCTGTTGCCAACACTCAGGTTCGTAAGACTTGCACCCTACCATCTATCCCTTCTCTGAGTGAACTATAGAAAGCACACATTGATCGAGCTTCTCATTCGTTAGTGATTATCTTGTGAGACGTGTCTTGCATAGCAGATAAGGCTTTATTTGATACTGTGTACAACTCTCCGCTACTCTTCATAGTAGCGTTTGTGATCTGGACTTAATTATGTTACGTATGGTTGACCCGCTAGATGTCATAGGATAATACATGATTGTGTTGATTATTATGGGATATTATACTTACTGCCTGACTAGAATATTACTGGGGTATCGTATGTATCTGATCTTGTTCGGGGCATGTTGGGGATTCATGTGCTCTTGGTACTGCAGCCATCACCATTGGTGTTTTCACTATGTAAATAGGTTAAGTTGGTAATGTATACTTTGTATAATTGTAGATTGTTAGTTTGACTGGTTGCCATGGCAACCAGTTTGGCGATTTTTTATTTTTTTTTACACAGGGGGAGGATCTAATAAGTATAAAAGTTTGCTGTACACTTTGTATTTGTTGGTCTGATGGAGGGGTGTACTCCCCAAAACATCGATTAAATAAAAGGCACTTGTTGCATTATTTTGTAAGTCCAGAGAGTGCTGACCTCTATTTAATATATCTTATCCTGCATTCAGCACCCTGGCAAGTGAAATATATATATAGTGTGTGTGGGTGTGTCTGTGTGGGTATATATATATATATATATATTACACACACACATACACATATGTGTACATACACATACATACACATATGTGTACACACACATACATATGTGTATATATATATATATATATATATATATATATATATATATCCATTTTATTTTTAGCCCACAAGAACAGAGTTATTTGGCAACTAAAGATTCCCAGACGTGAGCTACAACCTTACATTCAGTGACATCTCATCTTATTACTGGAAGAATTTCTCTCTCATGTCTCATTGTATCTGCAGAATTACTGCCAAACTTGATACAGTTCACACTGACCCCAATTGCATGGAACAGAGTCCGAATTGCTCTGTTGCTCAATATCATATTACCTGGAACTGCATGTAATCTCTCATCTCGGGACATTGGAAAGTCAGGCAGAACTGGGCTTCACAAATTAATCATGCAGGTGCAATAAATGTTTTTTTTGTGTACTATTTATTTATTTATTATCAAGCACCACGTTTGTATTATTACGACATAGGGGAGATAAAGATAAAATATAGTTGATGACCAGAGACGCAGCAAGTAGCATTCATAAAAGTAATGTTTTTCTGTTCTCAACTAAATAAACGTTCACCAAATATCATGCAAATGAACTAACGGGATACTATGGAAAGGTTATGAAATTGGTTCTGATAACTTCTGGTGTACAAAAGGGCTAAAATTAACATTTACGCGCTTAGTTTCACAGAGGATTGACTGGGAGCAGTAGTGGTCCTGTAGCAGCCCCCTAACATCAAAAGGTACCACGTCTCAATTTGCAATGTAGTAGTGCAGGGCTTGACAAACCAAGTAGCCAGGGACTTAGGAACATACCACCTTAACAATTCCTTCCACCTTTAATTAGGAGATGACAAGAACCAATGAACAACAAAGGAGGGGTATTAAAATAACAGAAAGACGACCCAGAGAATGTTTTGATAAAGCCCTGATTTAGGGGCAAAACGCGTCAACAAGCAACCATTTTAGCACTAGTATCTCTTTCAACAAAACCTAAGAAGTCTGAATGCAAAGACAGAGGTTTTAAGAGACTTCGAACGGCCGTTCAGAAATTGTATTGCTCTAGTGCTTTAATCACGCTTCTAGCGTGCAACAGGATCACTTTCAGACCTATTGCAGATTTACACGTGAACGGAAGACTGGGAATCGAGATTGGAGTCTGGACGCCGTGGTAAGCCGCAAATGTGGCTAAGGGTCCGTATGTAACTAGACTGTAACACTGAAGATTGCATTACTGGACACCTCACATACAGAGACTGATTGTTTTTAAGAAAACAGTTCTAGCCGTTATTGTGGCGTAAGTCATTTCGAAATACCTCACTCATTCAAGTAAGAAAGAGGCTTGAATTTACGTAGATGTCAGCAATTGCCAGAACCTCTTCACTCTGAGGTCAGTCTGTTTTTATCCCCTTTTGAACTTTGTTACCACATTTCATTATATGAGACACATCACTTCAGTTTCCCTTTTGGTGCAATTGCACTATTTTGGACTCTGAGTGAGAATCTTTTTTTATTTGAATTTTTATTTTTTATTTATCTATATATTTACTATTGTTTTTGTATCATGCCTTACTTATATCTCATATTTTTTATGTAAGCCTACAAGCACCAATATCTTTTACCATTACGGTTCTTAATAACGGTTATATATGTATCTCTCATTTAGATATTTGACCACTTTATATTAGTTTTCACTTAATTATTTGTATCACGATATCCTCTTTCCACTCTAGAAATTTATCAGGTTTTTGTTTTTTTTGCCATAGACATCTGCTATTTTAGAGATTGAACGTACTTATTCTATTATATAGGTGTTACTATAAAGAATATTTATTTGGGGAGACGTCCCTCTTTTTTATCTTTTTATTTTATGGTTTTAGATTAGTACTGTATCAATATTAACTATTAATAAATTGTGAATATATACAGTATATATATCTAGTACTTTATTGCTCCTCGGAGCGCTCTTTATCATACTTGTTTTTATTATCTGATAAACTTGTAACTATACCTAGGGAAGGGTTAGTTTTGATTCGAGCTTATAGAGCAGTGATTTTTAACCTTTTTTTTGCTGTGGCACACTTTTTTACATTAAAAAAATCCTGCGGCACACCATCATCCCAAAATGTTAAAAAAAAAAATCACACATTGTAGCCTAATACAGCATATATATATATATACACACATACACACAAACACACACATACTGTATGTATTGTGCTGTTATGCCATGCCTCGTACAAACTACCCCTGCACTGGGAGTAATAAACAAGCAAAGTTTAAAAAAATATGTCACACTGTTGTCAGTCTGCCGTGGCACACCTGAGGATCTCTCACAGCACACTAGTTGAAAAACACTGTTAGAGAGTACCGACTTTTGCGCCCTGTTTTATTCTGTCTCTAGTGTCTCCTGCCTTTTTGGGTTATGCTTTTTATAGATCTATATGCAAATATTATCTGGCTCCAAAATGTTAAGCAGGTTTACCGATCCCTGTAGTAGTGACTTTTTTTATTGTGCATTGCACTATTTAGAAAAATAAAAATAAGTAATGGTGGGAGATTGATTTTTTTTAATAAAGTTAGTAACAGGTAGTAGTAGATATTTACATCTGGGAGTGGAGACGTGCGACAACAAATCAAACCCCAGGCGACATGTTGTTAATTCCTATGCTATTCTTTAAAAGCACATTTAATAAAGTGACATTCTAGTCTTAAAAATAAAATGCTTGCACACTTATTTATTTTAAAACACATTTCTTTCTTTTACTAGGTAATTAAACCTTGTGTCACTCCAAATGGGGACAAATCTGGTGAACCAATCTGGAACAGGTATACACGTGTATGCTCCAATCACTGACTGTATACTCATCTGGAGCAGAAAAGGGATGTCCCTGGAGTGCAACTTAATTTTGCTCCCTTTAGACTTTCTTTTTTGATATAGAGGTATACGATTAAGGAGTTTAACTTCAACTATGTGTTTAATCCTTTTGCAGGAGTTACGCAAATGGTGCTCACTGCTCACATTCTCAAAAAGGTTTTGTTTTTAATAAAAGTTGTAAAACTAGAAAATCTAAAAACAAATTAACTGGAAAACATCAACTGTTTAAACATTTTAAACATTTCCAAAGTAAGTTTTTTTTTTTTTTTTTGCTTTTAATAGTTTGAAATATCACAAATTAGCACAACAAATCTAGTCGAGTAAAATGTAATGAAGTAGCTGACTAAAAAGAATTAAATACGGGTCACAAACTAATTGGGTTATCTTACCTATATTAGGATTGCAATTAGAAAATGGAGACATTAGTATGTAGAACCTAAGCTGGGTGTGACACAAGCATTCTCGTTGCAACCCAAGATTAGGTGCTTGTAGGTCTTGATGGTTTACAGAGAAGTCCAGACAGGGAAAATTCCTCAGGGAGGAGAGAAAACAGCATTCCAACAAGAAGCAAACACTGCTCTATACTCCAGCACAAAGGGAGGTTGATAGCAAATTGCAGCCCAAAGCACTAACTTGAATATTTTGGTTTCAATTTCTCACCCCACCAGGATAATTATTTTTTCATCACTGCTAAAGTGAACCTTAAAGGGACAGTTTACTCAAAAAATGCCTCCCCTTTAATTTGTTCCAAATGATCCACTTTACCTGCTGGCGTGTATTAAATTGTTTACAAGTATTTCCATTACCCTTATTTTGGCATTTGAAATAGTTTATTTAGCCTGTGGTATCCCCACCCATCCTGAAAGTTTTTGGCCTCAAGGACAAGCTTTGTTAAAGGGACAGTCAACACCAGAATTTTTGTTGTTTAAAAAACATAATTTATGCTTACCTGATAAATTTATTTCTCTTGTAGTGTATCCAGTCCACGGATCATCCATTACTTATGGGATATTCTCCTTCCCAACAGGAAGTTGCAAGAGGATCACCCACAGCAGAGCTGCTATATAGCTCCTCCCCTAACTGCCATATCCAGTCATTCGACCGAAACAAACAGAGAAAGGAGAAACCATAGGGTGCAGTGGTGACTGTAGTTTAATTAAATTTTAGACCTGCCTTAAAAAGACAGGGCGGGCCGTGGACTGGATACACTACAAGAGAAATAAATTTATCAGGTAAGCATAAATTATGTTTTCTCTTGTTAAGTGTATCCAGTCCACGGATCATCCATTACTTATGGTATACCAATACCAAAGCTAAAGTACACGGATGATGGGAGGGACAAGGCAGGGATTAAGCGGAAGGAACCACTGCCTGAAGAACCTTTCTCCCAAAAACAGCCTCCGAAGAAGCAAAAGTATCAAATTTGTAAAATTTTGAAAAAGTGTGAAGCGAAGACCAAGTCACGGCCTTGCAAATCTGTTCAACAGAGGCCTCATTTTTAAAGGCCCAGGTGGAAGCCACAGCTCTAGTAGAATGAGCTGTAATTCTTTCAGGGGGCTGCTGTCCAGCAGTCTCATAGGCTAGGCATAGAATACTCCGAAGCCAAAAGGAAAGAGAGGTTGCCGAAGATTTTTGACCTCTCCTCTGTCCAGAGTAAACGACAAACAGGGAAGATGTTTGGCGAAAATCTTTAGTAGCTTGTAAGTAAAACTTCAAGGCACGGACTACGTCCAGATTATGTAAGAGACGTTCCTTCTTCGAAGAAGGATTAGGACACAATGATGGAACAACAATCTCTTGATTGATATTCTTGTTAGAAACCACCTTAGGTAAAAACCCAGGTTTGGTACGCAGAACTACCTTATCTGCATGAAAAATCAGATAAGATAAGGAGAATCACATTGTAAGGCAGATAGTTCAGAGACTCTCCGAGCCGAGGAAATAGCCATCAAAAACAGAACTTTCCAAGATAAAAGCTTAATATCAATGGAATGAAGGGGTTCAAATGGAACTCCTTGAAGAACTTTAAGAACCAAGTTTAAGCTCCATGGGGGAGCAACAGATTTAAAAACAGGCTTAATTCTAACCAAAGCCTGACAAAATGCCTGGACGTCTGGAACTTCTGCCAGACGCTTGTGCAAAAGAATAGACAGAACAGAAATCTGTCCCTTTAAGGAACTAGCTGATAATCCTTTGTCCAAACCCTCTTGGAGAAAGGACAATATCCTAGGAATCCTAACCTTACTCCATGAGTAATTCTTGGATTCACACCAGTAAAGATATGTACGCCACACTCCTCTTACGACCTCCATCTTGGTTGAGGCTTGCAAGAGAATGACTGGATATGGCAGTTAGGGGAGGAGCTATATAGCAGCTCTGCTGTGGGTGATCCTCTTGCAACTTCCTGTTGGGAAGGAGAATATCCCATAAGTAATGGATGATCCGTGGACTGGATACACTTAACAAGAGAAAGATAGATAATCCCTTTATTACCCATTCCCCAGTTTTGCATAACCAACACTGTTATATTAATACACTTTTTACTGCTGTGACTATCTTGAATCTAAGCATCTTCTGACCGCCCCTAATCACATGACTTTTAGTTATCTATTGACTTGCATTTTAGCCAATTAGTGCAGTGTCTGCCACTAGCCACGGGCATGATCACAATGCTATCTATATGGTTTACCTGAACTACTCTCCCTTGTTGTGAAAAGCAAATACAAAAGCATGTGATTAGAGGCGGCCTTCAAGGGCTTAGAAATTATCATATGAGCCTTCCTAGGTTTGCTCTCAACTATGAATACCAAGAGAACAAAGCAAAATTGTTGATAAAAGTAAATTGGAAAGTTGTTTAAAATTACATGCCCTATTTGAAAAATGAAATGTTTTTTTTGGACTTGACTGTCCCTTTAACACAGTCAGTAGAATAAATTACACTCCCAGTGGGTTATAGAAGAGATAAGGTCATAACATTTTAATTTTCCATTGTTCTCTTAAAGTATTGGTGATTGGTTATGGACAGATATAGGATAAAGAGGCAGATATATGTACACAGTGTGATAAAGTAATGAGATCTGATTATAGCTACAAGCTCAGCCCATTTTATTAGGTTGTGGCTTCAAAACACAAAATCAGCTATTTCATATACACAAATAAGCCTTAAAAAGCAAATCTCATACATTTTATACTCTGCAGCAGGTAAAAAAAAAGTAATTGTAAACACATTAAGGGAAAAACTATTTTAGAGTATACTGTCCCTTTAAAAGGATATGAAACCCAAAAATTGTATTTTGTGATTCAGACAGAGCATACCATTTAAAAAAACAAAAAAACAAAAACTGCTTCATTCCCATGGTATTCTGTGTTGAAGCGATACCTAGATAGGTATCTGCAGCACTATTTGGCAGGAAATAGTGCTGCCATCTAGTGCTCTTGCAATTGCTGCCATATAATGCTCCAAAAATGAGTCGGCTCCTGAGCTTATGTTACTGCTTTTAAATAAAAGATATCAAGAGAACAAAGACACATTAATAGAAGTTAGTTAGAAAGTTGTTTAAAATTGCATGCTCTATCTAAATCATAAAAAAAAAAAAAAAACACGTTTGGGTTTCAGATCCCTTTAAATCTTTTCACTCAATGACACTCACATATACAGTATACAGCAGTGATTTTTAACCTTTTTTTGCCGTGGCACACTTTTTTACATAAAAAAATCCTGTGGCACACCACCATCCCAAAATTTAAAAAAAAATCACACATTGTAGCCTAATACAGCATATATATATACACATACACACAAACACACACATACTGTATATATTGTGCTGTTATGCCATGCCTCCTACAAACTACCCCTGCACTGGGAGCAAAAAACAAGCAAAGTTTCAAAAATATGCCACACTGTTGTCAGTCTGCCGTGGCACACCTGAGGATCTCTCACGGCACACTGGTTGAAAAACACTGGTATACAGAACACATTGTCTGTGCCACTCAGGAAACCAATTCATTTATATATAGATAACAAGTAACATATGGTTTAAAGGGGAATTAAAATATGTTACTGTGTTGAATAAAAGAGGTACATTATTACTTTTTATTTATTTATGTTTACACAATTTTTATTATTGCAAAATTGATTAATCTTTTTAATGGTTGTGGAAGTGTCATGTCCACCAATAGAGTTCTGGGAGTTGTCCTTATCAGCCAATAAGCAATCTATCATTTAAATTTTGTTGTGAACAAACATGAGTTTAATCGCAGTTTTTAAATGTAGTTTTCTTTTAAAAAGTCGTGACACACAATATGCATAGTAAGTGCCATCCATTAAGTCCCATGGCAACATTTACAGTAGGGACCTACCCCCTCAAACAAAACAAATAAAGCATTGTGCATCATATATCTAGAATGACAGGCCTCAGATGGAGACCCTCCCTGTAGCTGGGGACTCCATAGCAATATCACCTGGTTACCGACATCCCCAAACATTAATATGCTATGCAATCTACTCATCATGCATTTAGCCACCAATCAAGCAAGCTGAACCAAAGATGGGCTCCTAAGCTTACATTCCTGCTTTTTCAAATAAAGATATCAAGATAATGAAGAAAATTGAGAATAGGAGTAAATTAAAAAGCTGCTTAAAAATTGCATTCTCTATCTGAATCATGAAATAAAAAAAATGTTGGTTCAGTATCCCTTTAAGTAGTCTTTAACCCGGTGACAGGACTAGTGCACATTCACAGAACAGTGACAACGAGGTCTCTTTCACAAGCCGTTTCATAAACTTCAGTTTAGAGTGCACAATACAGAGAGAGAGCTGTACATTTTTGCAGAGGCTGCATTTCTCTGTTTTATTCTAGGCTTTTGTTACATTTGTTATGAAACTTAAAACTGTGAGAGAGAAAACCTACAACAATGTAACTCTTCTATTGTGTGCGCTAATTCAAAGTACAAGGTACAGCTGTCAAAAAGTCAGCAGCGTCACTGCACTGCCTCTCTCGTAGGATGCAACAATACGTGCGATCAAGGATGTCCCTGCCCAAAATACAGATGCAGAGCTTTACCAATTGGTTTCAGTGATGGCTTAAAATAATAGAACAGCTTTACAGACAGCTACAGGAGGATAAACCAATAGCATAGTGAGTAGTAGCCATGCTAGCTTTTTGCCCCTCTACGTCTAGTCCATATTTATGAAGCAGCGGTCATCTTACCGCTGATTCCCTGACCTATTCCCCACCTCTAAGGTGGCAAATTTCAATCTCCCGGTCTTCACCGACTGGGGAGATTGACAGCTTCTGCCTGCACGTGATAGGCTGTGCGCGGGCAGGGGGCGGCGTTGCACAAAAGTGCAAAATTGTGTTCTTGTGCAATGCTGAATTTTGGCAGCGGAATTCAGACCGCCAGAGGTGAGCTGCGACGGACAGGTGCTCATAAGTATGCCCCTATCCACCGCAGCTTGATAAATCGACCCCAATGACCCTTTAGAGATAAAAGATTTAGCATCTACACTATTGTTAATGATAACAGTGCAGACAGCCCATTAATACTTTGTCTAATGGACATTGAAAGGGTCAACTGCCTTCCCTAATGCAAAAAGTTTATTAGAGCAGCCATGTAACCCAAGAACTACACCCTCTGGGCATATTTAACATTTATTTCTATTTGGTATTGTGGTTTCCATTTAATTACACCCATGATACAGGACAAACAATACTGTCTATTATCCTGTTATAGTTGGAGGTGATTATATGTTTAATAGTGATGTAACAGCACTGGAAACATGAATGAATAAACACGAAACACACACAGGTCTTAGACTGGGGTGGGGGGGAGTGCACGGATATTAATTCATGCGTTGGCTTCCAGATTGCACTTCTTTGTCAGCCCATTGTTTAAATAAGGACTAAGTATATATTAACTTCTATGGAAAAGATTATTACATGGCCAGATATCAATTCCAGCTTCTGGTATGAAGCACTGCTGAAAATTAAAGGGATGGAAAGATTAAAATGAAAATGTGCAAAGGTGCATTTCATGTTTAAATAGAAGCATTTTTGTTATATATTTCCATTAGCAAAAATGCTTCTAGTAAAACTTATTATTTCAGCAGCATATGCACATATGCCGTGTGGGCCCGTGCACCAGTGTATGACAGTGTATGACACAACTTACATTTTCACAAAAGCAATACATATCACCGCCAGATCTCTAAACAGGTATGGTATTTGAATAGTGCACAGATTCTCACAGCATATTTGCATATGCTGCTGAAAACCAGTAATAACCTTTGTTTATAAACTATCAATATATTAGCTTCTATTAAATAGTTTCATACTATATCTTCTAAATATGCAAGTGTGAGATGGGGGGAGGGGAAATGTTAGACGTTTTTTATATTTATAAAAACTACAAAGAATGTAGACAATAAAATAAGTTATATAGTTCTTAAAAACAATATTAATGATCCAGAAGCATTTTTTAGACGGCATTCCTCAGCCATTTAATGAGATTACATTTCAGAAGGGCCTACAGTACTTCAGGTTGTAAAATGGACATAAACGGGGGTTGCTTGGACTGCTAACACAGCTATTGCAATGTCCCTCTGGCAAAGTTGGGAATCTTATTCAAAAGGGAAAGCAGTAGGACCTGTTTAGGACACCTGAAGCCTGGGAGGGAGTGACATTTAGTGACATGCATGACGGAGAGCACAATTGACAACGTGAAGAGGTTGGGGCTAAGACAGGAATGTTTCACAAGTAAGGGCATTGAGAGCAGAGAACTGCAAAAAAATATTTAATGAAGCGCAAAGATGAAAAATGTCATAAAAAAAAAGAAGTCATAGAAAATATACATCAGAATATACCCTCCCAATCCATTTGTGCTGTTGCCCCTCACATTACAACTGGTATTTAATGGAATGTAACAAATAAATAATACAAGATCACAGGAATATATATATATATATATACACACACACACACAAATACATACATATATATATATATATATATACACACACACACACATATACATACACACACATATATATCAATGTCTCAAAATGGACTGGGTACTCATACTATGACCCTGCAAAACTCACAGACCTGGGTGCTCACCAACACTCAAAGACAGCTACACAGCTTTCAGGGATTCAGGCAGTTAACTCCAGACTTTGTATGAGTCTAGGGAAATTACAAAAAGACCTGTGTCACCCTTGTTTGTATCTCAGTGTGTTTGGTTGAAGGCTGCAGGTTAGAGACCCAGGGAGGATTTGACTTTGATGTAGTCCTAAGCTAAGGCAATGAACAAGTACATTTGATATTTGTACACTTTATATGCACATGCATTTTTATAGTTTTATTACACTAAGATGAATACATTTTTTTTTTTTTTTTTTTATGTCCAACCCTTTTCTCCATGAATATGTTGGTCCACTAAATCTTTTTAAACAAATAGAAGTACTAGCACAATGCCTAATTCATGGCTGCCACTGGTCTGTAGCAGAGAGCATAATAAGTAAATAGTCCCACTTGACTGTGACACATTCACATATTTAGATGTCACAAACCACTGCCATTGTGTGACTTTCCATCAGTCAGTCAATTATACGAAGATTTCAAAAAGAAAAATGAGAAAAACCATTAAAAAAATTCCACACTCCCTAGAGAGGCCCAAAAGCATATTCTGTAAACTACTTTGTCAAAAGCTACAACTCAAACAGCTGTTTAAGGCAATTTGCAGCATTTTGAAAACCCAGGTTACAGACTTTGCTTTTTGGCCTCTAAGGGAGTGTGGAACAAAGCACAATGTTTTTATTATTATTACACAAAAGCAAGAGGTGCCAGGCAGATAAGTTGGCATATTTTGGACTGATAAAGCCAGAATGACCCACACTCAGTAAAACCCCCTACTCACATCTGCCCTGCATTAGTGTCTCAGCGTAAGGGACTCCCCCTCTCCTCCTACCTCTCTGTTTAACTTTCTAGCATCTGTGTTTAGTTTGGCAGAGCTTCAGCTTTTTGTCCCCATCCTCCATCCAAACTGCGGCTCCCTGGAAGATGCTGCGACTGGTACAGTTTACAAGAAGCAAACGACAGATGTCCCCAGCATACTGCCCCTAAACGAGCAACAGGATGGGGCAAATAAACATCTGGAAAAAGGATCACAAGGAAGAATAAACCTAACACATTTCATAACAAAAGAATACAAGAAAGTCACTATAAATAAAGGGCTTGAGAAATCCCAGTAGCTACCGCACATAAAATGTAACTTCCGTCTCCTAAAATTTAGAGATACTTTGACAAATTATATATGTCATTAGTTCCCAAGTTTTATGTACATTTGTTACCCCCTGTATTAAAAGGGATATAGACTAAATAATGTTATGTGCAGGTAAGTGTTTGTTTTTTCTTTCTGCAGGTTGCTGGGGACGTATGGCACTACTCAGTAAGCTCAGTGTCCTTATGGGAATATTTCTATAAATGGGGAACAAACTAAGGAGATTATTCAGGTAGCTTTAAAAGGGGACCATAAAGCCAAAATTAAACTTTCATGATTCAGATAGGGCATGCAATTTTAAACAACTTTCCAATTTACTTTTATCATCACATTTGCTTTGTTCTCCTGGTATTCTTTGTTGAAGGCTAAATATTGGTAGGCTCATATGCTAATTTCTAAGTCCTTGAAGGCTGCCTCTTATCTCAGTGCATTTTATTAGCTTTTCCCAGCTAGACAGTTCTAGTTCACGTGTTTCATATATACAACGCTGCGCTTACTCTCGTGGAGTTATGCATGAGTCAGCACTAACTGGCTGAAATGCAAGTTTGTATAAATCACTGAAATAAGGGGCAGTCCGCAAAGGCTTAGATACAAGGTAATCACAGAGGTAAAAAGCATATTAATATAACAGTGATGGTTATGCAAACCTGGGGAATGAGTGATAAAGGGATTGTCAAACTTTTTAAACAATAACGATTTTCAAGTAGACTGTCCCTTTAAAAGGATATTATGATGCAAGTTCAAACATGTTCTAAAGGATAAAGTAACCTTCAAATGCAAAAATGACATGTTCTGATATGTCAACCGCTATAATTTCTCCATTACTGATCCTAGCTAACCGCAAACCGAACTAAACAAGCCCTAGATCAGTAAGACAGCAGTCATTAAAGAGCATGGGCAACTACCATTCCTGATCACTGGCTGTTTCATGATTTACATATATGTTTAACCCCTTTACAGGTGAAGGATTTAGTTACAGTTTATGAGATTATAAACCCAAGTGACACAGTAAGTGGCCCGACATTCTAAAGCTCTCTGCTCTGGCCAGATGATCAGAATGATTAAAGGGACAGTACACTGTAAAATTGTTTTTCCATAAATGTATTTTAAATGACTTGTTATACCAACTGCAGAGTATAAAATATTTGAGAAATTGTATTTTCATGCTTATTTGTGTATATGAAGTAGCTGGTTTTGTGCTTTGAAACCACAGCCTATTACAATGGGTTGAGCTTCAGGTAATATCAGATCTCATTATGTTATCACTTTTATGTACACAGACTTGCTTCCTTATCTTATATTTGTCTGGAACACCAAAGCTCAATACATAGCGAGAACAATGGAAAATTATCATTTTATTACTTAACTAACATGCCCCCCACTGAGGGTGTAATCTATTCTGCTGGCTGTGTTTACTTAGGCTATTCAAAAGCGTATACGCCAGTATCAAAACTTTCAGTATAGGTTGGGAAACCACAAGCTAAATCAGCTATTTCAAATGCTGAAATATGAGTAAAGGAGCTACTTGCAACCAATTTAATACACTCTAGCAGGTAAAAAGGATCATTGGGAATAATTTAAAGGGGAGAAAGTTTTGGGGTGAACTGTCCCTTTAAGGGGTAACACCGGAAACGTCGTTGATTTTTTGTTTTACTTGGAGTTGATGTGAATAAACAGAACATCTTTTAAAATTACTGGAGTGCTGCCATCTATTTTGCTTTTCCAGATGATCAGAAGTCTCATCAATACTGTGATGTCCTCAAAGAATTATAGAAAGAAGACTACCAACGAGGGGGCTCTATCTAAATCTTTAACAGAAAGTACATACAGACTATATTATACAATGTTTTTATTTAGGACATAGTGTTTTGTTTGTTGTTCTGAACCAGTAGGGAACACGTGTATAATATGTTAACAGTCAGAAATACAATTCTAGGATTCACGGCTCACTGGTACTCAGTACTGTGAAGCCTACATCAACACATGACGATAAAGGCTGAGGAAGGACTTTTATAAATGCCACAACAGAGCACAAGGAATCCTGGGCATGTGAGCATCTATAAATCTACTTCCAGGCCTATCCTTTTGAGATTATTTCTAAATATGTCTAGATTAGCCATCCTCTTTCCAAGTTTCTCAATAGGATTTAAATAGCTCTTAAAGGGACATCAAACATTTTCTCTCACTATTCAGACAGATCATAAAAATTTAAACATATTTTCAAATTATTTCCATTGTCAACTTTGCTTCGTACTCTTGGTAACCTTTGTTGAAGTAGCAACAATTCTCTACTGGGAGCTAGCTGAACACATCAGGTAAACCAAGGACAAGAGGCCTATATGTGTAGCTACTAATCAGCAGCTAGCTCTCAGTACCATATATAGGCTCTGAGTGAGGCTTACTAATTACCTGGAAGTACAGTTCACAAAGGCATAGATTTCATAGGTTATTCACAAACATATTACTAATTAGCGAGATGAGAATTCTGAGGAAGAACAGCACTCCTGAGATAGAACAGATTTCCATGTCTGCTCATTTTTAATGCAACTCAAGGTGCGCGTTCCTTTAGCACACTATGCCCCTTCACAGAGAAAAAATATCCTGTAGCATATCAGTCTGACCCTGCCCAATGACAGTCCAGCGCCAAAATATCAGGCAGTTCTTCTCTGAACAAGGGAAGCAACAACCCCAAACGATCGTTTCGGCCTTATATGGGCCTCGTCAGTGAGGTGCAGTTACAACTCTCTAAGGGCAAGTATGCAGGGAGTCCACGTCTGGTTTCCCCCATTACTCTTAGGGTGACCCAAAAGTAATTTGCATAAATAAATGAGAATTCTGAGGAAGAACAGCACTTCCTCAGAATTCTCATATTACTAATTAGCGTTACACACACATAACGGTTCTTTAACAAGTTACTATTTTCTTGACACATTTATGTATTAAAAAAAATATTTAAAAACAATAGTTATATCCAAAAAGAGTTTTCATCTTGGCAAGTATCCCTCTTTCAATTCAAATAGTACATTTCATATTGAGGGCTTACACAGCCTGCTACTTGACAAAGGAACAGTCTATTATGCTTGGCAGGGGTGTGCGACAGGTTGGTGAGCTTTATTTAATAACATGAGGTATGCACTCTTTAATTAGGATCTTATCAATAACCTTTGATAACAATGATTCCTACAGAGAATGTCTAGGACTTTGGCTTCTGCCCCCACAGTACATTAAACAGCACACCATACAAACAGCCAATCTGTGAACCAAACTTCAAAATCATTTTTTAAGACAAAAACCTGTGGTTCTCCGTTTTCTAGACTCGGTGACACATTATATGAAATGTGCCTATGAAAGCTACCTAATCTCTTAGCCATGAGAAGAACAGAATTCTGAGATCATGGTATGAGATGTAAGATAAGTTCCTTTTGATTAGTGTCAGGAATAGTGAAACGTCAGCCCTATGACTCATATTCATTATACACAGCAAAATAGAACAATTTCTTTAGCAAGGCGCTACACATCTGCAAAAAGCTTGTTCAAAAATATTTTTTTTTCCAAAAGTAATAAATTATTATCTCTAAGCAGCAGAAAAGATTTATATCTTGCACTCCTCTCCAAAGTTAAAGGGACATAATGAAGAACATACAATTTTAAACATTTTTTACAATTTACTTCTATTATCTAATTTGCTTCGTAGTCTTGGTATCCTTTGTTGAAAAGCATACCTAGGTATACTCAGGAGCAGCAATGAATTACTGGGAGCTAGTCATTGGTGGCTGCACATGTACGCTACTTGTCATTGGCTCACCTGATATATTCAGCTAGCTCCCAGTAGTGCAGTGCTGCACCTTCAACAAAGGATACTTAGAGAGTAAAGCACGTTTTAGAATAGAAGTAAATTGTAAAAGTTTACAATTGTATGCTCTATCATTAACCCTTTAAGGACACAGCTTTTAGTTTGCTCAATTGTTTTATGACGGAAAAATTCCGTCATATGTCCTTAAGAGGTTAAATAAACGTTTCTGTTTCATGTCCCTTTAATGGGACATTTAACACATGGTGATTGGTGGAATTGTGTGACTGCTGATTGGCTCCCTAGCTGTTTCCTGTTCTGGACCTGCAGTTATATGCGGCTTCCAAGCAAGACTTTTATGTATAGCTTTAACCCCTTCGCTTGGAGTTAAGCACAAAGTTTCAGGCCGAGCAATGAAAAAAGTACATGTTCTAACCTATTAGGGTGCAACTGCTCCACTGCAATGTCCCTTTAATTAAAATTAAGCAGCATTTTAATATCCATTATAGATTTTGTAAAATATATCTGCAAACTGCGTTTATTCCACTCTCACTAAAAAGAGGCTGAACTTCAAATTCTGACTCAAAGTATGCTACAAAATATTGCACATTATCTAAACCTGCTACACAGTGATTGTTTTATGCAAACTCACCAGTGGTTCTCTCCTGTCACTTGGCTAGCAACATGCACTAACAAACGTGTTTGTAAGAAGATTTTTTGCAATTCAGTGCTTTAATTTTGGATGTATACAAATATGTACATAAACACGGACTTTAAATGTCCTTTTAAAGGGATCATAAAAGTGGATTAGCAATGCACAGTAGAGCATTTGAGATTTACTTAGAAGCAGATTTGCATTATACTTGCAGTTTCACAACTGCTTCAGAGAAAATCAGAATTTGCTTTTCTCATGCATTTCATATAACTGTCAGTCCCGGGGAAATAATCCACAGGGAATAAAATAGCTGCAGCAGTGGTTGGTCAGTCCTGAGGAGCAGTGGAAAGATAATTCTTTCACGATACAGATAGAGCATATCATAAACAACATTCCATTTTACATCTATTATCAGTTTTGCTTTATTCTCTTAGTGTCCTTGATTGAAGGAGCAGCAATGGGCTACTGGGAGCTAGCTGAACACATTGGTAATCCAACGATAAGTATATGTGTGCAGCCACCAATTAGCAGCTAGCTCCCCAGCTCCTGCGCCTACCAAGGTATGCTTTTCAGCAAAGGATACCAAGAGAAATTAGGTAAAAGAATTAAAATTGGAAAGTTGTTTAAAATTGTATTTTCAATCTGAATCATGAAAGAAAATGTATGTGTTTCATGTCCCTTTAATGTTGTACTATGAAGAGTGATATTTCAGGGTGCTGATGAGAGGTTATGGGTTTCCTTTCTGGCTATTTGAGGTCCCCTATTCATATGGCAAATCAGAGATCCCAAATGTCATTTCTAATATAATGCAGAACATGAATAAATAATAAGGTTTGTTGTGCCAATATAGAATATTCTACAAGAAAGACATTGGGAAAAGTGAGCAACTTGTTAGGTTTTGTTTTTCTACCTCATTAACTTCACCCTACAATAAAACACATATTGTTAGACAAGTAAAGCAAACAGTTTTGTGGTGAGTATCCTGGAACGGGGTGGTCCCCCGGGTGAAGAGGACAAAGCTGCTTTCTGCATTAGTGGGCAGGGATACGTCTTTTTCCAGATGTGCGCCAAGCCATAGCTAGCCCAGGACACCCGCTGAGGGGCCACTCCCTGCTCCAGCACAATGACATCTTACATGTGGACACAGCTTAAACACACACAGTTTTCCTCCCTGCACCTCTCTCGCTCTGTCTGAAAGCTTCTTTGTTGTTTGTCCTGCGCTTTAAGGCAGCTTTCTCAGCTCTAAATGCCCATCCGTGCCAGGCCCCATCAGACACTAGCCGTGCTGTTTGTGCACAATGCCCTCTTGTGCAGCGAGAGAGAGAGACAGCTAATATCAGACAAGAACTAGCAAGAGTGATATACACTGGCACATGTATTAAAGGGACATTCCAAAGCAAATGTGTCAGATTTATTAGATGTCATTTACCATCACTCATGCTAGCTTACTATGGGCAAAGGCAGCCTTTAAGACTATGCTGTGCAGTCTCGCTTGCTAGCATGACCATGCAAGTTCAAGGGAGATTAAAGTCAATATTAATTATAGTAAAGGTTATCAATGTTTTCTCTGCACGTGCATGTGAAGCATAGCTAGATATTCTCAGTGCACCAGCATTTTAAATAATGCAGCTGCTCAGAACACCAGTGGGGCTTGTATCATGTCAGCAATTAAATTGAGTCATTACCAGATGGTACAAGTACCTTTGGGTTTCTGAGCAAGTGCTGCGGTTAAAATGCTGGTGCACGGTGCATACTTAAATACACTTTTGAAACAGCTATAGCTTGTATTAAAAGCATTTTTGCTATTACAAAAAAAGCTTCTATTCAAATGTGAAATGCATGCATGTAGATTCCAATTTTGGCTGGAATCTCCCTTTAAATGGACTTTATAAAGCTTGAAATTTTAAACAGACTTTCGAACTGACAGATTTTTTCTTAAAATTTATTTTGCTTAGTTCTCAAGGTATCCATTGTTAAAGAGCAATCCTAGGTGAGCTCAGGAGCATGCACGTGTCTTTAGCCATCTAGAAGCAGTGTTTGCAACTATGTATAACATTGCTATAAACATAGTTGCAAACACTGTTGCTATAGAGTGTTAGACACGTGCACGCTCCTAAGCTTCTATCCACTTACCTAGGTTTACTCATCAACAAAGGATACCAAAGGAACAAAACAAATTTGATAACAGACGTAAATTGGAAAGTTGTATAAAAGAGCATACTCTGTACCTTTAAAATAAGCTTAGGAGTGCAGATGCGTCTTTAGCATTCTATGGCAGAAGTGTTTGCAACAATGTATAACATTGATATAAACATTGTTGCAAACACTGCAGCCAGAAATAAAAAAAGCATAAAGCTAAATATCTCACAACAATCAATGTAAAACCAGCTGAGAGCTATGCATAGGACAACACCATTTTTTATTTTACGCATTCCAGTGCAAATTAGAACAGAAAAGCAGTCACTGGGGTGAAAATGTATGGGAAAATATGAGAAAGACAGCCCGGCCAGCTGTGAGTCAGATAGAAGGATTCCTACTTCGCTTGGCAAGATACTCTACCGGCTGGACATGCGAATGGGAACTATTAACCCCTTTTGCGCTAAGAATAGTCACTGTGTCTCCAATGTGCTCTAAATATCAAACTGAAGCACTCTGGAATCTGAAGGGTAAAAAACATAATTTATGTAAGAACTTACCTGATAAATTCATTTCTTTCATATTAACAAGAGTCCATGAGCTAGTGACGTATGGGATATACATTCCTACCAGGAGGGGCAAAGTTTCCCAAACCTTAAAATGCCTATAAATACACCCCTCACCACACCCACAAATCAGTTTAACGAATAGCCAAGAAGTGGGGTGATAAGAAAAAGTGCGAAGCATATAAAATAAGGAATTGGAATAATTGTGCTTTATACAAAAAAATCATAACCACCACAAAAAAGGGTGGGCCTCATGGACTCTTGTTAATATGAAAGAAATGAATTTATCAGGTAAGTTCTTACATAAATTATGTTTTCTTTCATGTAATTAACAAGAGTCCATGAGCTAGTGACGTATGGGATAATGACTACCCAAGATGTGGATCTTTCCACACAAGAGTCACTAGAGAGGGAGGGATAAAATAAAGACAGCCAATTCCTGCTGAAAATAATCCACACCCAAAATAAAGTTTAACAAAAAACATAAGCAGAAGATTCAAACTGAAACCGCTGCCTGAAGAACTTTTCTACCAAAAACTGCTTCAGAAGAAGAAAATACATCAAAATGGTAGAATTTAGTAAAAGTATGCAAAGAAGACCAAGTTGCTGCTTTGCAGATCTGGTCAACCGAAGCTTCATTCCTAAACGCCCAGGAAGTAGATACTGACCTAGTAGAATGAGCTGTAATTCTTTGAGGCGGAGTTTTACCCGACTCAACATAGGCAAGATGAATTAAAGATTTCAACCAAGATGCCAAAGAAATGGCAGAAGCTTTCTGGCCTTTCCTAGAACCGGAAAAGATAACAAATAGACTAGAAGTCTTACGGAAAGATTTCGTAGCTTCAACATAATATTTCAAAGCTCTAACAACATCCAAAGAATGCAATGATTTCTCCTTAGAATTCTTAGGATTAGGACATAATGAAGGAACCACAATTTCTCTACTAATGTTGTTGGAATTCCCAACTTTAGGTAAAAATTCAAAAGAAGTTCGCAACACCGCCTTATCCTGATGAAAAATCAGAAAAGGAGACTCACACGAAAGAGCAGATAATTCAGAAACTCTTCTAGCAGAAGAGATGGCCAAAAGGAACAAAACTTTCCAAGAAAGTAATTTAATGTCCAATGAATGCAGAGGTTCAAACGGAGGAGCTTGAAGAGCTCCCAGAACCAAATTCAAACTCCAAGGAGGAGAAATTGACTTAATGACAGGTTTTATACGAACCAAAGCTTGTACAAAACAATGAATATCAGGAAGAATAGCAATCTTTCTGTGAAAAAGAACAGAAAGAGCAGAGATTTGTCCTTTCAAAGAACTTGCGGACAAACCCTTATCCAAACCATCCTGAAGAAATTGTAAAATTCTCGGTATTCTAAAAGAATGCCAAGAAAAATGATGAGAAAGACACCATGAAATATAAGTCTTCCAGACTCTATAATATATCTCTCGAGATACAGATTTACGAGCCTGTAACATAGTATTAATCACGGAGTCAGAGAAACCTCTATGACCAAGAATCAAGCGTTCAATCTCCATACCTTTAAATTTAAGGATTTCAGATCCGGATGGAAAAAAGGACCTTGTGACAGAAGGTCTGGTCTTAACGGAAGAGTCCATGGCTGGCAAGATGCCATCCGGACAAGATCCGCATACCAAAACCTGTGAGGCCATGCCGGAGCTATTAGCAGAACAAACGAGCATTCCCTCAGAATCTTGGAGATTACTCTTGGAAGAAGAACTAGAGGCGGAAAGATATAGGCAGGATGATACTTCCAAGGAAGTGATAATGCATCCACTGCCTCCGCCTGAGGATCCCGGGATCTGGACAGATACCTGGGAAGTTTCTTGTTTAGATGAGAGGCCATCAGATCTATCTCTGGGAGCCCCCACAATTGAACAATCTGAAGAAATACCTCTGGGTGAAGAGACCATTCGCCCGGATGCAACGTTTGGCGACTGAGATAATCCGCTTCCCAATTGTCTACACCTGGGATATGAACCGCAGAGATTAGACAGGAGCTGGATTCCGCCCAAACCAAAATTCGAGATACTTCTTTCATAGCCAGAGGACTGTGAGTCCCTCCTTGATGATTGATGTATGCCACAGTTGTGACATTGTCTGTCTGAAAACAAATGAACGATTCTCTCTTCAGAAGAGGCCAAAACTGAAGAGCTCTGAAAATTGCACGGAGTTCCAAAATATTGATCGGTAATCTCACCTCCTGAGATTCCCAAACTCCTTGTGCCGTCAGAGATCCCCACACAGCTCCCCAACCTGTGAGACTTGCATCTGTTGAAATTACAGTCCAGGTCGGAAGAACAAAAGAAGCCCCCTGAATTAAACGATGGTGATTTGTCCACCACGTTAGAGAGTGTCGAACAATCGGTTTTAAAGATATTAATTGAGATATCTTCGTGTAATCCCTGCACCATTGGTTCAGCATACAGAGCTGAAGAGGTCGCATGTGAAAACGAGCAAAGGGGATCGCGTCCGATGCAGCAGTCATAAGACCTAGAATTTCCATGCATAAGGCTACCGAAGGGAATGATTGTGACTGAAGGTTTCGACAAGCTGTAATCAATTTTAGACGTCTCTTGTCTGTTAAAGACAGAGTCATGGACACTGAATCTATCTGGAAACCCAGAAAGGTTACCCTTGATTGAGGAATCAAAGAACTTTTTGGTAAATTGATCCTCCAACCATGATCTTGAAGAAACAACACAAGTCGATTCGTATGAGACTCTGCTAAATGTAAAGACGGAGCAAGTACCAAGATATCGTCCAAATAAGGAAATACCACAATACCCTGTTCTCTGATTACAGACAGAAGGGCACCGAGAATCTTTGTGAAAATTCTTGGAGCTGTAGCAAGGCCAAACGGTAGAGCCACAAATTGGTAATGCTTGTCTAGAAAAGAGAATCTCAGGAACTGATAATGATCTGGATGAATCGGAATATGCAGATATGCATCCTGTAAATCTATTGTGGACATATAATTCCCTTGCTGAACAAAAGGCAATATAGTCCTTACAGTTACCATCTTGAACGTTGGTATCCTTACATAACGATTCAATAATTTTAGATCCAGAACTGGTCTGAAGGAATTCTCCTTCTTTGGTACAATGAAGAGATTTGAATAAAACCCCATCCCCTGTTCCGGAACTGGAACTGGCATAATTACTCCAGCCAACTCTAGATCTGAAACACAATTCAGAAATGCTTGAGCTTTCACTGGATTTACTGGGACATGGGAAAGAAAAAATCTCTTTGCAGGAGGTCTCATCTTGAAACCAATTCTGTACCCTTCTGAAACAATGTTCTGAATCCAAAGATTGTGAACAGATTTGATCCAAATTTCTTTGAAAAAACGTAACCTGCCCCCTACCAGCTGAACTGGAATGAGGGCCGTACCTTCATGTGAACTTAGAAGCAGGCTTTGCCTTTCTAGCAGGCTTGGATTTATTCCAGACTGGAGATGGTTTCCAAACTGAAACTGCTCCTGAGGACGAAGGATCAGGCTTTTGTTCTTTGTTGAAACGAAAGGAACGAAAACGATTGTTAGCCCTGTTTTTACCTTTAGACTTTTTATCCTGTGGTAAAAAAGTTCCTTTCCCACCAGTAACAGTTGAAATAATAGAATCCAACTGAGAACCAAATAATTTGTTTCCCTGGAAAGAAATGGAAAGTAGAGTTGATTTAGAAGCCATATCAGCATTCCAAGTCTTAAGCCATAAAGCTCTTCTGGCTAAGATAGCCAGAGACATAAATCTAACATCAACTCTAATAATATCAAAAATGGCATCACAGATGAAATTATTAGCATGCTGGAGAAGAATAATAATATCATGAGAATCACGATTTGTTACTTGTTGCGCTAGAGTTTCCAACCAAAAAGTTGAAGCTGCAGCAACATCAGCCAATGATATAGCAGGTCTAAGAAGATTACCTGAACATAGATAAGCTTTTCTTAGAAAAGATTCAATTTTTCTATCTAAAGGATCCTTAAACGAGGTACCATCTGACGTAGAAATGGTAGTACGTTTAGCAAGGGTAGAAATAGCCCCATCAACTTTAGGGATTTTGTCCCAAAATTCTAACCTGTCAGGCGGAACAGGATATAATTGCTTAAAACGTTTAGAAGGAGTAAATGAATTACCCAATTTATCCCATTCCTTAGCAATTACTGCAGAAATAGCATTAGGAACAGGAAAGACTTCTGGAATAACCGCAGGAGCTTTAAAAACCTTATCCAAACGTATAGAATTAGTATCAAGAGGACTAGAATCCTCTATTTCTAAAGCAATTAGTACTTCTTTAAGTAAAGAGCGAATAAATTCCATCTTAAATAAATATGAAGATTTATCAGCATCAATCTCTGAGACAGAATCCTCTGAACTAGAAGAGACCAAAGAATCAGAATGATGGTGTTCATTTAAAAATTCATCTGTAGAGAGAGAAGATTTAAAAGACTTTTTACGTTTACTAGAAGGAGAAATAACAGACAAAGCCTTCTTTATGGATTCAGAAACAAAATCTCTTATGTTATCAGGAACATTCTGCACCTTAGATGTTGAGGGAACTGCAACAGGCAATGGTACATCACTAAAAGGAAATATTATCTGCTTTAACAAGTTTGTCATGACAATTAATACAAACAACAGCTGGAGAAATAGCTACCAAAAGTTTACAGCAGATACACTTAGCTTTGGTAGATCCAGCAGGCAGTGGTTTTCCTGTAGTATCTTCTGGCTCAGATGCAACGTGAGACATCTTGCAATATGTAAGAGAAAAAACAACATATAAAGCAAAATAAATCAAATTCCTTATAAGACAGTTTCAGGAATGGGAAAAAAATGCCAAACATCAAGCTTCTAGCAACCAGAAGCAAATGAAAATGAGACTGAAATAATGTGGAGACAAAAGCGACGCCCATATTTTTTGGCGCCAAATAAGACGCCCACATTATTTGGCGCCTAAATGCTTTTGGCGCCAAAAATGACGCCACATCCGGAACGCCGACATTTTTGGCGCAAAATAACGTCAAAAAATGACGCAACTTCCGGCGACACGTATGACGCCGGAAACGGAAATGAATTTTTGCGCCAAAAAAATCCGCGCCAAAAATGACGCAATAAAATGAAGCATTTTCAGCCCCCGCGAGCCTAACAGCCCACAGGGAAAAAAGTCAAATTTTTGAGGTAAGACAAAATATGATAATTTAAAGCATAATCCCAAATATGAAACTGACTGTCTGGAAATAAGGAAAGTTGAACATTCTGAGTCAAGGCAAATAAATGTTTGAATACATATATTTAGAACTTTATAAATAAAGTGCCCAACCATAGCTTAGAGTGTCACAGAAAATAAGACTTACTTACCCCAGGACACTCATCTACATATAGCAGATAGCCAAACCAGTACTGAAACGAGAATCAGTAGAGGAAATGGTAAATATAAGAGTATATCGTCGATCTGAAAAGGGAGGTAAGAGATGAATCTCTACGACCGATAACAGAGAACCTTATGAAATAGACCCCGTAGAAGGAGATCACTGCATTCAATAGGCAATACTCTCCTCACATCCCTCTGACATTCACTGCACGCTGAGAGGAAAACCGGGCTCCAACTTGCTGCGGAGCGCATATCAACGTAGAATCTAGCACAAACTTACTTCACCACCTCCCTTGGAGGCAAAGTTTGTAAAACTGATTTGTGGGTGTGGTGAGGGGTGTATTTATAGGCATTTTAAGGTTTGGGAAACTTTGCCCCTCCTGGTAGGAATGTATATCCCATACGTCACTAGCTCATGGACTCTTGTTAATTACATGAAAGAAACAGCTATTGTTGATCTAAAGTATCCTCTACGGAATGAGCAGCGAGCACGGGAAGAATTTCCCTAATCTAGCAAGGAAAGCTTTGTTTTTTTGGCAGCCACAATTTTTGGGATCCTAAGAGCAAAACACAAGCGTTGCTTCAAAAATACTTAAAGTGATGGTAAACCATAGCGTTTTAAAAAGGCTTGGATTTACCATCACTAAAAATAAATAGGACTTCAGCACTTTTTTTTTATAAAGTATGCTAAACTTACCCTCTCTGTTCCTTACCCCCTTACTAAACTTAAAACTCAGCGGCTCCGGCCACCGACGGCACAGCGCTCTTAGGCAACGTACCACCTCCAAACCAATAGCCATGCTAGCCATAAGGCACTGTTCTGTATGCTAGCACAGGCACAGCTGTTGGTTTAGAGGTGGAAACGTCACCTCAGATTGCAGTGCCGTGGACGGCTGGAGCCGCTGAGTTTAGCGAGGAAGCAGCGGCACAGAAAGGGCAAGTTATGCAAAGGCAAAGTAATGACAAAGCCCTATTTATTTTTAGCGATGGCAAATCTCAGTGTCTTTGAAACTCTAGGATTTACCATCACTTTAAAGGGATAGAAAGGTCAGAATTAAAAAATGTGCATGGGGCATTTTTATTTTCGAAAGACACAATTTTGCAAAAATACTTCCATTAGCAAAAATGCTTCTACAGTACAGGTTATTAATGTTTTTGTTATGTGCATATGCTCTATTATTGTTATCATTATGTACATATGCTCTGAGGGCCAGTGCACAAGAATTTAAAGGGACAGTAAAGTCAAGATTAATCTTTGATGATTTGGATAGAGAATGCAATTTAAAACAACTTTAAAATGTACTTCCGTTTTCAAATTCACTTAATTCTTTTAGTATCTTTTATGGAAGAGTAAAACTAGGTAGGCACATAAGAGCTCAGCAGTGTGCACGTGTCTTTAGAACTCTATGGCAGCAGTGTTTTGCAACATTATTTGTAGCTTTGTTATGCTGCAAAACACTACTACCATAGAGTATTAAATACACTCCTAAGGCACACTCCTGAGCTGTTATGAGCCTACCTAGTTTTACTAGCAGAACCAAAAGAATGAAGCAAGTTTGAAAAACAGAAGTTAATTGGAAAGTTGTTTAAATTTGTATGCTCTATCTGAATCATGAAAGTTTAATTTTGACTTTACTGTCCCTTTAAACACTACACCTTCTCAGAAAGTCAGCATAAAGTCTTCAAAGGCACAACACACACCGCTCTCTAAGCCAGGGCTCGACAAACCCAGGAGCCTGGGAGCCACTGGCTCCTAGAATTTTACCCCTGGCTCCTAACTTTTTGGGTTATTTCTCCATATGTCTATATACAAATCCAACTGTCTGGCTCCTAAATATTCTTATTGGCTCCTAACTTTTTAACATATTCGTCAAGCACTGCTCTAAGCTTGAATACTGGTGCACATATTTAAAATCGTACGCTCTGAATCATGAAAGAAAATTGTTGAGTTTTATGTCCCTTTTAATATTATCACAATAGTTTAACATACCCCTTTAAATAAATTATACATTTGTTTTTGTATACTTTTACCTTTCAGAAGGTGACAACATTTGCTGGTGCTTTTTTATTATTATTAGTTGTTCTTATTATAACCAGCAAGCAGTTCAGCCTAACGGAAGGCAACCGCCAATCCCAACGGATGTTTTATGCACATTCACGGAGCAGCCACACATGCGCGCAAGCTGCCCTTAATGCCGTTATTAGATATAGGCTTGTGACAGGCTGGAGGCAGACTACAGTGCATGAGCGGAAGCTCCATGATTACAGAGGAAATTCTTTTCATAACTGCTACAAACAAGGCTGCCATAGAGGGCTAAATACACGTGCACGCTCCTGAACTACGAAGAGTGCACCTAGGTTTATTGTTCCACAAATTATACCAACAAAACTGAAAAAAAATAGTTTTTTAAACTACATGCTGTATCTAAAGAAAAGTTGTTGTTTTTTGTTTGTTTACAGCCCCTTTAACCCTGCTGTAGTGTAGCAGCAAACTGTTTAACAACAGGATAGAGCCTTTTTTCTTTATACTAGGATACCTCTTTAAGTGGAGTTTCCCACCAGCCTGCAGCTGTACAGTCATTTAAGGTAACTGAATAATGGTATTTGCAGAACCATTTCTAGAATGTGGAGAACGAGCTTCTTGATATCTGACCAGCCCTGAGGCTACATGTTATTAAGTTCTAATCCCCAGGTCTGAGCTAGTGGCTACAGAACGTCAAAATCAGACATTAGTTATAAAGAGAACACACCAGGTCTGAGCTAGTGACTACAGAACGTCAAAATCAGACATTAGTTATAAAGAGAACACACCAGGTCTGAGCTAGTGGCTACAGAACGTCAAAATCAGAAATTGCTTATAAAGAGAACACACCAGGTCTGAGCTAGTGACTACAGAACGTCAAAATCAGACAGTTATAAAGAGAACACACCAGGTCTGAGCTAGTGACTACAGAACGTCAAAATCAGACATTAGTTATAAAGAGAACACCACAGGTCTGAGCTAGTGACTACAGAACGTCAAAATCAGACATTAGTTATAAAGAGAACACACCAGGTCTGAGCTAGTGACTACAGAACGTCAAAATCAGACATTAGTTATAAAGAGAACACACCAGGTCTAAGCTAGTGACTACAGAACGTCAAAATCAGACATTGCTTATAAAGAGAACACACCAGGTCTGAGCTAGTGGCTACAGAACGTCAAAATCAGACATTGCTTATAAAGAGAACACACCAGGTCTGAGCTAGTGGCTACAGAACGTCAAAAACAGAAATTGCTTATAAAGAGAACACACCAGGTCTGAGCTAGTGGCTAAAGAACGTCAAAATCAGACATTGCTTATAAAGAGAACACACCAGGTCTGAGCTAGTGGCTACAGAACGTCAAAATCAGACATTAGTTATAAAGAGAACACACCAGGTCTGAGCTAGTGACTACAGAACATCAAAATCAGACATTGCTTATAAAGAGAACACACCAGGTCTGAGCTAGTGGCTACAGAACGTCAAAATCAGACATTAGTTATAAAGAGAACACACCAGGTCTAAGCTAGTGACTACAGAACGTCAAAATCAGACATTGCTTATAAAGAGAACACACCAGGTCTGAGCTAGTGGCTAAAGAACGTCAAAATCAGACATTGCTTATAAAGAGAACACACCAGGTCTGAGCTAGTGGCTACAGAACGTCAAAATCAGACATTAGTTATAAAGAGAACACACCAGGTCTGAGCTAGTGACTACAGAACATCAAAATCAGACATTGCTTATAAAGAGAACACACCAGGTCTGAGCTAGTGGCTACAGAACGTCAAAATCAGACATTGCTTATAAAGAGAACACACCAGGTCTGAGCTAGTGGCTACAGAACGTCAAAATCAGAAATTGCTTATAAAAAGAGAACACACCAGGTCTGAGCTAGTGACTACAGAACGTCAAAATCAGACAGTTATAAAGAGAACACACCAGGTCTGAGCTAGTGGCTACAGAACGTCAAAATCAGACAGTTATAAAGAGAACACACCAGGTCTGAGCTAGTGACTACAGAACGTCAAAATCAGACATTGCTTATAAAGAGAACACACCAGGTCTGAGCTAGTGGCTACAGAACGTCAAAATCAGACATTAGTTATAAAGAGAACACACCAGGTCTGAGCTAGTGGCTACAGAACGTCAAAATCAGACATTAGTTATAAAGAGAACACACCAGGTCTGAGCTAGTGACTACAGAACGTCAAAATCAGACATTGCTTATAAAGAGAACACACCAGGTCTGAGCTAGTGGCTACAGAACGTCAAAAACAGAAATTGCTTATAAAGAGAACACACCAGGTCTGAGCTAGTGGCTAAAGAACGTCAAAATCAGACATTGCTTATAAAGAGAACACACCAGGTCTGAGCTAGTGGCTACAGAACGTCAAAATCAGACATTAGTTATAAAGAGAACACACCAGGTCTGAGCTAGTGACTACAGAACATCAAAATCAGACATTGCTTATAAAGAGAACACACCAGGTCTGAGCTAGTGGCTACAGAACGTCAAAATCAGACATTAGTTATAAAGAGAACACACCAGGTCTAAGCTAGTGACTACAGAACGTCAAAATCAGACATTGCTTATAAAGAGAACACACCAGGTCTGAGCTAGTGGCTAAAGAACGTCAAAATCAGACATTGCTTATGAAGAGAACACACCAGGTCTGAGCTAGTGGCTACAGAACGTCAAAATCAGACATTAGTTATAAAGAGAACACACCAGGTCTGAGCTAGTGACTACAGAACATCAAAATCAGACATTGCTTATAAAGAGAACACACCAGGTCTGAGCTAGTGGCTACAGAACGTCAAAATCAGACATTGCTTATAAAGAGAACACACCAGGTCTGAGCTAGTGGCTACAGAACGTCAAAATCAGAAATTGCTTATAAAAAGAGAACACACCAGGTCTGAGCTAGTGACTACAGAACGTCAAAATCAGACAGTTATAAAGAGAACACACCAGGTCTGAGCTAGTGGCTACAGAACGTCAAAATCAGACATTAGTTATAAAGAGAACACACCAGGTCTGAGCTAGTGACTACAGAACGTCAAAATCAGACATTGCTTATAAAGAGAACACACCAGGTCTGAGCTAGTGGCTACAGAACGTCAAAATCAGACAGTTATAAAGAGAACACACCAGGTCTGAGCTAGTGGCTACAGAACGTCAAAATCAGACATTAGTTATAAAGAGAACACACCAGGTCTGAGCTAGTGACTACAGAACGTCAAAATCAGACATTGCTTATAAAGAGAACACACCAGGTCTGAGCTAGTGACCGATACATTTTAAGGATCTTTTCCAGATAAGCCCCGCCACTAATGCAAACAGTGCACGCGCCAAAAGTTAAGCCCCGCCACTTTTGTCAGCTGACGTATTACATTGCAATAAAAACTATGAAAATGAGTGAAACTATGAACTTTCTTACGCTTTCGACTGTCGTTCATGACAAGGAGACGGCAATACTTTTTTTGCAAACACACGGAGTGATCCATCAGCAACGTTTATGCAACAATGGGCACCAAATGACACTTTCCACTGTTTCTGACAGGTGGAGGTGTAATGCACGACAGTGTCGTCAAGAAATCGCTCTTAGAAAGGGAACTTGGCTGGAACGGTCTAGGATGGAGTTCAGGACAGTAATTCTATTTATTTATTGCTGGTCTAAAAATCTGACAAGTATGAAATTCTGCTCTGAGGAATTATCTATTGGCCACACGACCGCTGTTGACTGGAAGAACTTTCTTCGCGAAATTTGTGCCTGGCGTCTTTTGCAGAATCCAACTATTGTCGGTGGGCCAGGTCTACACGTCGAGATAGATGAAACGCTAATATCTCGCCGTAAAAACAACGCAGGGAGAGTCCTTCCCCAGCAGTGGATTTTCGGAGGGATCTGCAGGGAGAGTAAAGAAGTGTTCATGTATGCAGTTCCAGATCGAACTGCGGACACTCTGATGCACACAATACAGGCCTGCATAGCTCCCGGCTCAATCATCATTTCCGATATGTGGCCATCATACAAAGGAATTGAAACTATTCTTTCAATGAATTATACTCATCAAACGGTTAATCATAGTGAAAACTTTGTGGATCCAACGACTGGAGCTCACACACAAACCATTGAATCTTTCTGGCATGTCTACAAGATGCAGAATAAGCGCCAATGCGGCACACACAGATCTTTAGTGGACAACTACTTGTGTGAGTTCGTTTGGAGGCAAAGGTACCGAAATACGGACCTTTTCATGCAAATTATCAATGACCTGTCCCAATTTCACCCTCTTAAATAAAAAATAAAGACCTGTCCCAATTTCACCCTCTTAAATAAAAAACAAGTTTCAATGCAAAATAAAAGTACAAAGTTTCAATGCACCGATAAAAAATAAAAGTACAAAGTTTCAATGCAGCGTCTTCAATAAAAACATTAAACTACAATACAAAATAACAATATAAGTTACAGTTTAGTACAAGTTTAATTTAATTTCACAAGTACAAGTTTCAAGTACAAGTTTCATTTCACACTGTTCCTGTTCAATAAACAATAAATGTACAAGTTTAATATTTTTTTTTTTTTTCATATTTGTTGCGGCGGGGCTTAACTTTTTGGCGGGGCTTATCTGGAAAAGATCCCATTTTAAAGTTATGTCTAGTTCCACTCCCCCTGTATCATGTGACAGTCATCAGCCAATCACAAATGCATATACATATATTCTGTGAATTCTTGTACATGCTCAGTAGAAGCTGGTGGCTCAAATAGTGTAAATATAAATAGGCTGTGCACATTTTGTTAATGGAATTAAATTGGAAACTTCTTTAAAATTTCTGCTCTATCTGAATCATGAAAGTTTACTTTTGACTTGAGAGAGCAGAGACCTACACCACCACCAATAACTCAGGAAAAAACAAAAATTATATATATTTTATTTTTTAAAATTTCAGCCAGACAGAAAAGAGACAGACACAGATTGTGACAAAAAGAGAGAGAACAAGACAGGCAAAGAAAAACAAAGAGAAAGCAAGAGAAGGATGCAGACAGTGTGTGTGAGAGACAGACATATTGTTTTAAGTAATCATAGCCTATGTTGTTTCTGGTATGTTTTGATATATTCCTAAAATAAAAACGCACAGGAAACCGCTTATCATTGTGATAGTAATGTGAGGGTCTGGTGAGGTTACTCATTCATTCTCTGCCCCCTCCACATCAAACTGCTGGATTCCATCCCTGTATTTAGAGGGCTGTGGTATTATAAAGACACTGAGCTTACGCCTGGCACCACGATGGCAGATACATGGCTTTAATTAACACTTTCTTTGTAGTTTAGCTGGAAGAATTTACAAAGTCTGTACAGGTACAAATCTGAAATTCCAAAAATCCAGATTTTTTCCGAAATCCAAACTTTTTCATTGACCCATTCATGATGGGGAATTTTAGAGAGAAAAAACTTGCCCAAAATACTGGAGAATTTTTAGCATTTTTGCTAGCACTCATTTTAAACAGAAATAGAGCCTTGTTTGTTTTTTTAATTTACCTATCAAATCTATAGATTTGTTTAGTAAAGAACCCAAGGTATTGATCTAGGACCATGTTGGTATATTTCATGCTACCGTTTAGCTGCCAAAGGCAATCATATTAAAAATAAAAAAAAATAAAAACTTTTTCGCAGACTTTGGGTTTCTCACTGAACGTATTTACACAGAACTACTGCAGTCATAAAGACAAATGGTTGTAATAGCTTCTCTGGGATTTGTTCAGAAATAGACATGCTAGGCTTTGCCTTTGCTTTTTGGTAACATAAGGCCGCAGCTGCGCACCACACTTAAAACATTCCAGGCAGTGAATGAGTTAATCAGGTAGCTTGTATGGTTTATTTTAGCTGAAGTACAGAAATAGAAACATAACAGACTAAAATCTAGTACAAGAGGAAGAGGGCTCTGCTCCTGAGAGATTACATTCTACAGGTAGCTTGTTACGTGGATTGTGGTTGCAGCAGTGAGACAAGGCAGTTCAAGAATTATTTTGGTTAAGATGAAAACCAGTAGGGATGGGAAGCCTCTCTGAACAGGTGGGTTTTCAAAGAGCGTCTGAAACTATACAAGTTTGGAGATAGTCTTACGGAGCGGGGTAGAGTTCCAGAAAACAGAAGTCTTGGAGGCAGGAGAGGAACATAGAGAAGTAGCTCAGAGGTTGATCAAAGAGGATTGGTCGGGTAATATTTGGAGATAAGAGAGGAAATAGTTGGGAGTTAGACCGTTGAGTGATTTGCAAGTTAGGGTTAATACTTACAATTGTATTCTGGAGTGTATGGGGAGCCAGTGTAGGGGCTGGCAGAGCGGAGCAGATGGTGAAGATCTGCGACTTAGGTGGATGAGTCTATTTGAAGCATTCATAATAGATTGGAGGTGGGAGAGGCGGTGTTTGGGAAGTCCATTTAGAAGTGGATTGCTATAGACAATGCATGACAAAATGAGGTAATTAGTATTTTTGTCATTTATTGAGTAAGGAAAGAATAGATTCTTGAAATGTTGCGTAGGTGTGCACAGCAGGATTTGGCGCCTGCTTGTATATGTGGAGTGAATGCGAGTTCAAAGTCAAGTGTGACCTCAAGATAGTGGACCTGAAGTGAGGTGTTGAGAATAGAGAGTCTCCAGCTGTCAGAGAAGAATCAGGTGCTGGATGTCTGGAAGAGGGGGGGATAAAAAGCAGTTCAGTTTTGGTTTAGTAAAGAGGGAGAGATATAAGAGGAAAGACAGATTTGGATATCATCAGCATATAAGTGGTACTGGAACAAAAAGGAGGATATAGGTACCCAAGACCTTGCGGTACTCCAACTGAGAGAGGCAAAGGATCAGAGGATATGCTGTTAAAGGAAACTGAAAAGGATTGGTTGGAGAGCTATGAAGCAAACCAGGAGAGGGCTGTGCCTCGGATGCCAAATGATTGTAGGATTTTTACTAGGAGAGGATGGTCAACTGTGTTGAATGCAGTAGATAGGTCCAGAAGAATTTTGACTTTACAGTCCCTTTAATGTTTTCAATAGAATGACACTTTATAGGGGCCACTTTAAAAGGCACGTACCTTTAGTATGGTTATATTATCTCTTCTGCTGCTGTCATTTTGATACCAGATTAATTTGGAGGAATTAAAGGTAAGATTTTGAAAATATACTGCAAAGCTTTTAATATACATAAACATTTTATAGGGAATTACATTGAGTTTAAATTGACTTTCCAACATTACAGCACTGCTTAACCAGGGATACAATTATATTCATCTAGGAGCCAGTGAGACTTGTGAGGAGTCAGAGAGATTATGTCGCTATATTTTGCATAATCTAAAAATAAAGAATCTCAGTAACATTTTAAGAGCTATTTGTTTATCAAGATCATAAGAGTCATAAAGCCACTTGGGTCCTATGACCATTGATGCGAGTATATGGTTTAGAGAGAAACCCAAGGAGAAAGCCATACTATTTTCTTATCTTAGGAGCCAGAGAAATAGTAAATAAAAATAAATAAATAGCAGATGATAGATAGATGTATCTATTTATCTATCATTTTTTAACTATTTTTTTCTTTAATAATTCTGATAGAGCAGGCAAATTTAAACACACTCTTTGGGGCCGATTTACCGATGTAGTGGATCATGTCCGCCGCACATCGATAAATGCCGACAGCATTTATCATTGTACAAGCATTTCACTAGAAATGCTTGTGCAATGCCGCCCCCTGCACATTCGCGACAGGAGGTGTCAATCAACCCGATCATATTCAATCGGGCGGATTGCTCTCCGCTGCCTCAGAGGTAGAGGACGAGTTGAGGAGCAGCAGTCTAAAGAACACTGCTTCATAACTCCTGAAGGCTCGCACAGAAACAGCAGCATACAGCTGAATACCAGCCTTAATAAATCGGCCCCTTTGTATCTTTTGTTGAAAAGCAGGGACGTATGCTTAGGAGCCGGCACTTTTCTAAAGCACCATAGGGCAGCAGTTTTGCAAGAATGTTATCCATGCAGTGCTCCAGATACCTACTTAAGTATCTTTTCAACACAGAATATAATGAGAACAAAGCTAATTTGAAGAAAAAAAAAAAAAAAAAAAAAAAAAAAAAGGGGGAATTGCAAACTTTTTTAATCGTTTAATGACAGGGTTATTTTGTCTACATTGGAATGTTTCGATGTAGACAAATTGAAATCCCGCGATTGTGCACGTGATCGTGAGATTTCAATGATGGGATCGGGTCAGGGGGGCGTCCCTATGAAGCTAGGCACACCCTCTAGACCGCAATCCCATCCAGGAAGCGCTGTTGGCTTCAGGACAGCCTAACGGCTTGGACGTTATATTCCGTCCTAAAGTTGCCAAAGCCAGGCGCGGTTAGGACAAATTTGAACGCTGCAATGGCGTTAAAAGGTTAAATGGTATGCTCTGTCTGTTAATGCTATACGTTTCATTGGCCGACAAACAATTCCCCAGCTGTGTACTGAAATTGCAGGTATTAAGCACTTTTTATTAATCCATCTATTTGTTCTTACAATGTAACCTGTCAGGGTTCTTTGAGGTTTTAACAAAACCAAAGCAGCAGAGAGCAACAAACACATATCTGGTTACACTTCATATGTATAGGGGACTAAGCTTTTAGAAAATACTCAGGCAGCTCAGCTAATAATGGGTAGCAACAGAGATGTTGCCAGGGGTGGGGAAGAAATATTCTAAACATAATCACAGACAAACCAATTATTAATGGAAGTCAAAACTAAAAACTAATGATTCAGTCAGAGCATGAAAAAAAAAAAATTTGATCAGAAAATTTCTCTCTGTGTATCCTTTGTTGAACTATATTTATAACATTGTTATATTATTACAAACACTGCTGCCATAGTGTACAAGACACGAGCACGCTCCTGATCCGCAAAACAATCCAAATATTGCTAAACAAAGAAGAATTTTTCTAAAGATATAATTTGAATGCATAACTTGTGCAATAAAGGGATACATTGGCAATTTGCATATAAAAGATATGAAAGCCCAAAACATTCTTTTATTCTGACAGAGCAAACAATTTAAAAAATGTTTTTCTAAATTTACTACTATTATCGAATTGTATTCGTTCCCATTATATTCTTTGTTGAAGAGATACCTAGGTAGATGTCTGAAGCACAACCTAGCGGGAAATAGTGCTGCTATCTAGCTGTCTTGCAAATGAATAACATTCTTGCAAAACTGCTCGCGTATAGTGCTCCAGAAATGGGCACGCTCCTAAGCATATGTCCCTGCTTTTCAACAAAAGATACAAAGAGAATGAAGACAATAATAATAATAGAAGTCAATTAGAACGTTGTTTAAAATTGCAGACTATCTGAATCATGAAAAACATTTTGGGTTTTGTATCCCTTTAATAAAATTATGCAAACAAAATATATGTTTTAAAAGCCTTTTAAACTGAAATTTTGTTACCAAAATGTACATTGTTTTGCAGACGTAAGACACACCTCTTGTGTGTTTAACCTATTTCCTTTGCTGTGGCCAATTAGGAACAGATATAAATTAGCTCTAGCATTGATCAACCAATCTCAATCTGCGCAGCGTGTATGAGTGTCAGGGCTCTCAATTCCACAAAATACACTCCAGCTCTTGGGCAGTTTTCAGATTTAAATATCATAAAAAACAGGCAACGTAAATAAATGTGCACCGCAATGCTGTTTTACTATACGTCATTTTAAACAATAATGGGGAAATATATTTTAGTCTAATGTCCCTTTAATATATCTTTTAATTAGATACAGTCAGAAGCTGCATCATCTCAGATTTCAAAGGTTTCAACATCTTTGAAACATTACACAGCAGACAAAGGAAACCAGGCAGCTGAAAAACAAAGCTAGAAATGGCTATTTTAGTCAGATGTGGTCACAAAGCAATTATATCTCAACTGCTATGTTAATAAGAGTCTCACTGCTACAGTCACCCACAAAATGATGTGCCGATATACCGATATACCACAGCATATGGAATCTCATCTGCATAGAATTCTACTTTACTGAAAAGTCACTGGATACATGGAATTGCCGTTCAACAGAAATGGTAAGGAATTAAAGGGACAGGGAACCCAAGAAATATTCTTTCACGATTTGCATAGAACATACATTTTTAAACAACTGTTTCATTAACTTCTATGATCAAATTTGCTTCATTCTCTTGTCATCCTTTGCTGAAGGAACAGCATTGCACTAGTGACAGCTAGCTGAACATCTGTTTTACCAATCACAAGAGACAAAAGTGTGCAGGCACCAATCAGCAGCTAGCTCCCACTAGTGTAGGATATGTGCGTATTATTTTTCAACAAGGGATATTTAGAGAAAAAAGCACATTTAAAAATAGAAGTTAATTTAAAAGTGTCTTAAAATGACATGCTCTATCTGAATCATGCAAGTTATTTTTTACTTTCCTATCCCTTTAAAATATGCTCTCTGGACATGATAGGCTAAATTTATGTGCAGAGTTTGCAATTTAAAAAAATAAATCAATCAATCCAATTGACCTTGTTTACTTTGTATTCTTTGTTAAAGAGGAGATGCTCAGTGGTGCACATGTGCACTCTCCTAAAACTACCTAGGTATGCTTTTCAACAAAGGAAATAGGAAAGTGTTGTGGTGGTTTTTTTTTTTTTAATTTGTACTCTATCTGGATCATGAAAGTTCATATTCATTTGGTAAACTAGCGTAAGTAATTTAAAAACATTTTACTTTCTGATAAGTTACAGGATATATCTGTGCAAAATTATATATATATATATATATATATATATATATATATATATATATATATATATATATATATATATATATACACACACACACACACACACATATACACATATATATATATATATATATATATATATATATATATATATATATTGTATATATACTCTAACATATAACAGGCTTTAATGGTGTTTAAACTCTATATTAAGAAGGTACCCCATTTGCGGGTGTTAAACACGTAGAATGTTGGTGGGATCCTGTATGCTGAGCTTCTCATTCACGTCCCCTAGACAGAGGCAGCCAGCAGAATACACAATACATAATGCAAATCCTGCTGACTGCACACACCTGCACTGGATTTATGCCTCTGTCAGATTGCTTACACCATGCAGGTGCATCTGATAACGCAAAGATATTTCTAGGTTGCTTTTTGTTTTGTTTTTAAAGAAAATGCTTTGAAAATCCAATAGAGAATGGAAGGCAGCTACAATCCCTTATTTCCAGGGATCTCCTTTTTTGCCCAAACTTTTATAGTCTCCCTTATTTATCTGCTCTTGGGACATTTTTCTCCCTTATTTTTTACAACATGTAACATCTTAATTTCAAACATATAATATTGTACTCCTGTACTCATATTTACTTAAAGGGATACTGAACCCAATTTTTTTTATTTTATGATTCAGATAGAGCATGCAATTTTAAGCAACCTTCTAATTTACTCCTATTATCAATTTTTCATCGTTCTCTTGTTATCTTTATTTAAAAAGCAGGAATGTGATGCACAGGAGCTACTTTTGGTTGAGAACCTGGGTTATACTTGCTTATTGGTGGTTAAATGTAAGCCTCCAATAAGCAAGCGCTATCCATGGTACTGAACCTAAAATGGGCTGGCTGCTGAGATTTACATTCCTGCTTTTAAAATAAAGATAGCAACAGAACGAAGAAAAATTGATAATAAGAGTAAATTAGAAAGTTGCTTAAAATGTCATGCTCTATCTGAATGAATAGCTCAAAGTTTTAAAAGGAGCACCGGCACCGGGTTACATAAAAATTCTTGCTTTATTCATCACACCTTGGTGTCATTAAAATACTATTCCAAAGTTACGGCACAAACAGAATAAAATTTAGGACTGTCTGTTAGCAACAGCCTGTTGCTAACAGACAGTCCTAAATTTTATTCTGTTTGTGCCGTAACTTTGGAATAGTATTTTAATGACACCAAGGTGTGATGAATAAAGCAAGAATTTTTACGTAACCCGGTGCTCCTTTTTCCACTTTGAGCTATTATTGAACGTTACCCACAGTGAGCACGGCAACCTTTGGTGGTTTGAAGAGAGTTCAGGACTATCCTATCGGGTATACAGATCCGGAAAGAGCAGAGGCAGTGGTGAGCTGACGTCATCGGACGCATCAGAGGTGTAACCGCACCCCCTTTTTGCTACGGGCTGAGGAGGGTATGGCAGGCTGAATGGAGGACAGAGAACGCTGAGGAGTACAATAAAGTACCGGTTGGGATCCGAGAGAGGATTAACGCAGCGCAAGACCCACAGCCTCTACCCAGGGACCGGCCGGCTGACACAGAGGGCACAGTAAGACAACTTTTACCTATATTATGGAACTTAAACCAATACAATAATATACGCTTCCAACACTTACCACTGCTTGGGCTACAGGCCAGTTTAATATCCGTTATTGCCATCAACGTATTTTGCTGTTTAACTCTGGTTAAATATTTGTTTACTATCTGAACGAAGAAAGGAAAAATTTTGGTTCAGCGTCCCTTTAACTACGTTAGGATGGAATGGAATGTCCTAACTTGTGTGGCCCCCCCATAGTACGAACGAATGGATCCGACGTAAACAGAGCTGTTGAAGTCATGTGATCGCAGTGACACAATGTGACAGTCAATGACTGGAATCTGCATTTCCCTCTACCTCTCTCTTTCCTCAATGTGATCTGAGTTGAGAGAGGCAGAGAGATCACTTCTGCAAAAGTTTCCCAAAGTTATATACATCTCTAACAAAAAATAAAAACTAACCCTTTAACAGGGCCACTTTAATTCATTAAACTTTACAACACTTTTTTTTTTATTATTATTTTTTATTTTTAAATACTCACCTTTTTGTTACTGTAAACAGATAGCTGATCCTCTGTCCACAAATTTTTTTGCATATCTATGATGAATCTGGCTTCCTCCAATCGTTGTGTGCCCCCATTGGTGCCCAGCTCGAGGGGCATGCAACGATTGGAGGAAGCTGAATTCGCCATTGATCTGCAAAATACAGAAGAAGATGAGGGTGAGGATCGGCGGTATGTTTACCGCGACAAAAACCAAAATTTATGCTTGTACGTGTATATTAAAGTGTGCAAAGAGGCACCAAACTGCTCCAACCCTAAAGTCCCTAACGTTAGGGAAAAAAAGATAATCAAAGAACAAAAATATATGGAGAAGCGCTAAAAGAAGCTAAAAGGTACTACTGCACCTTTAGCTTCTTTTAGCGCTTCTCCATATATTTTTGTTCCAAAATTTATGCTTACCTGATAAATTTCTTTTTGCGATGTACCGAGTCCATGGTTTCATCCTTACTTGTGGGATATTATCCTTCCTAACAGGAAGTAGCAAAGAGAGCACCACAGCAGAGCTGTCTATATAGCTCCCCCCTTAACTCCACCCCCCAGTCATTCAACCGAAGGCCCAGGAAGAAAAAGGAGAAACTATAAGGTGCAGAGGTGACTGAAGTTTTCAATAAAAAAAATATTATCTGTCTTCTATAGACAGGGCGGGCCGTCAACTCGGTACATCGCAAAAGAAAGAAATTTATCAGGCAAGCATAAATTTTGTTTTCTTTTGCAAGATGTACCGAGTGCACGGTTTCATCCTTACTTGTGGGATACCAATACCAAAGCTTTAGGACACGGATGAAGGGAGGGACAAAACAGGAGCCTAAACGGAAGGCACCACTGCTTGTAGAACCTTTCTCCCAAAAATAGCCTCAGAAGAAGCAAAAGTATCAAATTTGGAAAAGGTATGAAGCGAAGACAAAGTCACAGCCTTACAAATCGGTTCAACAGAAACATCATTTTTAAAAGCCCATGTGGAAGCCACCGCTCTAGTAGAGTGAGCAGTAATTCTTTCAGGAGGCTACTGTCCAGCAGTCTTGTAAGCCAAACGGATGATGCTTTTCAGCCAAAAGGAAAGAGAGGTAGCCGTAGCATTTTGACCCCTATGTTTTCCAGAATAGACAACAAACAAAGAAGATGTTTGACGAAAATCTTTGGTTGCCTGCAAATAGAAATTCAAAGCACGAACCACGTCCAAGTTGTGCAATAAACGTTCTTCTTAGAAGAAGGATTAGGACACAGAGAAAGAACAACAATCTCCTGATTGATGTTCCTGTTAGAAACAACCTTAGGGAGGAACCCAGGTTTGGTACGCAAAACCACCTTATCAGCATGGAAAACAAGATAAGGCAAGTCACATTGTAATACAGATCGTTCAGAAACTCTTCGAGCTGAAGAGCTAGCAACTAGAAACAGAACTTTCCAAGATAGAAGCTTAATATCTATGGAATGCATGGGTTCAAACGGAACCCCTAGAAGAACTTTAAGAACTAAATTTAGACTCCATGGCGGAGCAACAGGTTTAAAAACAGGCTTGATTCTAACTAAAGCCTGACAAAAAGCACAAACATCTGGGACATCTGCCAGATGCTTGTGCAATAGAATAGACAAAGCAGATATCTGTCCTTTTAAAGGAACTAGCTGACAATCCTTTCTCCAATCCTTCTTGAAGAAAGGACAAAATCTTAGGAATTCTGATCTTATTCCATGAGTAGCCTTTGGATTCGCACCAAAAAAGATATTTACGCCATATCTTATGATAGATTTTCCTGGTGACAGGTTTTCGAGCCTGAATCAAGGTATCTATGACCGACTCAGAGAAACCCCGCTTTGATAAAATCAAGCGTTCAATCTCCAAGCAGTCAGTTGCAGAGAAATTAGATTTGGATGATTGAACGGACCTTGAATCAGAAGGTCCTGTCTTAGTGGCAGAGTCCATGGTGGCAGAGATGACATGTCCACCAGGTCTGCATACCAAGTCCTGCATGGCCACGCAGGTGCTATCAAAATCACCGAAGCTCTCTCCTGTTTGATTCTGGCAATCAGACGTGGAAGGAGAGGGAAAGGTGGAAACACATAAGCCAGGTTGAACGACCAGGGTACTGCTAGAGCATCTATCAGTACTGCCTGAGGATCCCTTGACCTGGATCCATAATGAGGAAGTTTGGCGTTCTGACGAGACGCCAGCAGATCCAATTCTGGTGTGCCCCATAGCTGAACCAGTTGAGCAAACACCTCCGGATGGAGCTCCCACTCCCCCGGGTGAAAAGTCTGACGACTTAGAAAATCTGCCTCCCAGTTCTCTACCCCTGGGATATAGATCGCTGATAGATGGCAAGAGTGAGTCTCTGCCCATCGGATTATCCTGGAAACTTCTATCATCGCTAAGGAACTCCTTGTTCCCCCCTGATGATTGATATAAGCTACAGTCGTGATGTTGTCCGACTGAAATCTGATGAATCCGGCCGAAGCCAGCTGAGGCCACGCCTGAAGAGCATTGAATATCGCTCTTAATTTCAGAATATTTATCGGTAGGAGGGCCTCCTCCTGAGTCCACAAACCCTGTGCTTTCAGGGAATTCCAGACTGCACCCTAGCCCAATAGGCTGGCGTCCGTCGTCACTATGACCCACACTGGCCTGCGGAAACACATTCCCTTGGACAGATGATCCTGTGACTACCACCAAAGAAGAGAGTCTCTGGTCTCTTGATCCAGATTTATCTGAGGAGATAAATTTGCATAATCCCCATTCCACTGATTGAGCATGCATAGTTGCAGTGGTCTGAGATGTAAGCGAGCATATGGAACTACGTCCATTGCCGCTACCATTAAACCGATTACCTTCATACACTGAGCCACTGACGGCCGAGGAATGGAATGAAGAGCTCGGCAAGTGGTCAAAATCTTTGATTTACTGACCTCCGTCAGAAATATTTTCATATCCACCGAGTCTATCAGAGTCCCTAGAAATGAAACTCTTGTGAGGGGGAAAAGAGAACTCTTTTTTACATTCACCTTCCACCCTTGAGATCTTAGAAAGGCCAACACTAAGTCTGTGTGAGACTTGGCTAGTTGGAAAGTCGACGCTTGAATTAGGATGTCGTCTAGATAAAGCGCCACTGCTATGACCCACGGCCTTAGGACCGCCAGAAGGGACCCTAGCACCTTTGTGAAGACTCTTGGCACCGTGACCGACCCGAAGGGAAGAGCCACAAACTGGTAATGCTTGTCGAGAAAAGCAAACCTGAGGAACCGGTGATGATCTTTGTGGATAGGAATGTGTAGATATGCATCCGTTAAGTCCACGGTGGTCATATATTGACCCTCCTGGATCATTGGTACAATAGTCCGAATGGTCTCCATCTTGAAGGATGGAACTTTTAGGAATTGGTTTAGGATCTTGAGATCTAGAATTGGTCTGAAGGTTCCCTCTTTTTTGGGAACCACAAGCAGATTGGAGAAGAACCCTTGCCCCTGTTCTGCTTTTGGAACTGGGCAGATCACTCTAAGACTAGGATTACTGCTTACCCTTCCCCTCATGGGGATACTGTCAACCTTTCTGAGTTATCACAGTTTCTGCAGAAAAAATGACTGAACATACCTCATTGCTGTATAGCAAGAAACCGTTCCTCACACTGAAGTTTTCCTGTACTCCTCAGCTTCTGTGGGAACAGCAGTGGACCTTAGTTACAAAGCTAAGATTATCATCCTCTAGGCAGAAATCTTCATCTATCTCCTGCCTGACAGTAAATAGTACACACCGGTACCATTTTAAAAATAACAAACTCTTGCTTGAAGATAAAATAAAAACTAACAGTTTATCACCTCTTTCACTTTACCCTTCCTGCTTAGAGACGGCAAAGAGAATGACTGGGGGGTGGAGTTAAGGGGGGAGCTATATAGACAGCTCTGCTGTGGTGCTCTCTTTGCCACTTCCTGTTAGGAAGGATAATATCCCACAAGTAAGGATGAAACCGTGGACTCGGTACATCTTGCAAAAGAAAGGTAGGTGGGTTTTTTTTTAAGAGTTGTAAAGTGGGAATTGGTGAGTGGGTTGATGGAGTTATTGTTAGGTAGGAGTAAGATAATCATTCTTTTAAAAAAAAAAAAAAAAAAAAAAAAAAACACCTTTCAGTGCTGTTAAGATCAATGTGTCAAATTTCCATGTATGAAGAATGAAATGGGTAGGTCCAATATTTGACCCTGTAACTTTCCAAAACCCCATAAAACCTGTACATGGGGGGGGGGTATTGCTGTACTCGTGGGACACTGTAGAATAAAAATATTGGTGTTTTATTGCAGTATTATGATATTCACAATAAAAAAAATATATATATATGTGTGCGCATGTTTGGAAAAAATAGAATGTCTTAAAGGGACACTAAAGAATTTTTTTCTTTAATGATTCAGATAGAACATGCAATTTTAAGCAACTTTCTAATTTGCTCCTATTATAATTTTTCTTCGTTCTCTTGCTATCTTTATTTAAAAAGCAGGTATGTAAAGCTTAAGAGCCAGCCAATTTTTGGTTGAGAACCTGGGTTATGCTTGCTTAGTGGTTTGCTAACTGTATCCACCAATAAGCAAGTGCTATCCATGGTGCTGAACCTAAAATGGGCTGGCTTCTAAGTTTTAAATTCCTGCTTTTTAAATAAAGATAGCAAGAGAACGAATAAAAAATGATAGTATGAGTAAATTAGAAAGTTGCTTAAAATTGCATGCTCTGTCTGAATCATTAAAGAAAGAATTTGGGTTTAGTGTCCCTTTAATTTCTCACACTTACTTAGATTTTATTCATGTTATAGTTCATATATAAATATTTGATGTTAAAACCAAGCCCCATTTTTCCTCTAAAAATTGCCTCAGTTTTTAAGGGGTTAAATGTATAAAGGCTGCATGGATAATGTGCTGAGACAAGAAATGAAGCAGTACGTGAATATCAATAGCACAGATAGAAGCCTAAGAAATATGTTCTAAACACAAAGTCACAGTCATATGAATCTTCAAAGTCCTACAAGTGTCACAGATGAATGAACAGAAAACATACTACTGATATAATCTATACCCTGGGTATCCACGGGAACCAGTATAGTACACTTTGTGTTGGTTATCATCCCTTAGTGGTTGACACAAATTAGTGACGTAGATCTGATTTAGCCCGTTAAGAGGCCTGGTGATGCGCATATTACCTACCTACTGATTTCTATGAGGTGTTTACATGTTAGCAGACCCACTAGGTAAGATGACTCATATTTATTGTTCTACCTGCAACAACTTGCATTTCATCTCATTATAACTCAAATACAGAAGAAAGAGGACACTATAGGGTCACCTTCTGGTAAATAAATAGGCCTTAAACTGCCGGCTCGTTTCTCATTCCTACACAGATGATTTATCCCAGACATTCTGTAACTCAGCCAAAAATTCCAAACCAGTGAATGCAGCCTGTCCACATCTGTGGGGTGAAGCAGCCAGGCACATGCACAGACATGCACATATGAAAGCAAGAATAAATGCACAGTTACACACACGCTTATAGTCAGGAGAATGGATACACACAAGAGGAAAAACCACAAAACCTAGACAGACATGAACCGTTTTTTGTGCATCTTTGTCGTTGTCCAAGTGCACATGGCCTTTCTTGTGCTAAAGGGACAGTCTAGTCAAAATTAAACTTTCATGAGTCAGATGGGGGAATTTTAAACAACTTTCCAATTTACTTTTATCATAAACTTGCTTTGTTCTCTTGGTATTCTTTGTTGAAAGCTAAACCTATGTAGGCTCATATGCTGGTTTCTAAGCCCTTGAATGCCACCTCTTATCTCAGTGTATTTTGATAGTTTTCACAGCTAGACATTGCTAGTTCATGTGTGCTATATAGATAACATTGTGGTCACTCCTGTATAGTTATATATGAGTCAGCACTGATTGGCTTAAATGCAAGTCTGTCAAAAGCACTGAAATAAGAGGGCAGTCTGCAAAGGCTTAGATACAAGATAATCACAGAGGTAAAAAGTATATTATTAAACAGTGTAATGGGTAATAAAGGGATTATCTATCTTTTTAAACAATAACAATTCTGGAGTAGACTGTCCCTTTTATCAGCCTTACACAAACACACAGACATGATACTGCTGCTTTTTTTGCAGAGGTATTTCTAAATCTGGCATAACTATATTGATGACTTGGTCACACTGTAGCTTTTTGTCTCACTTTATGTGGTAACTGTTCAGAAAAGATTCTGACTCATTAAAGGGACACTAAACCCAATGTTTTTCTTTCATGATTCAGATAGAGCGTGCAATTTTAAGCAACTTTCTAATTTACTCCTATTATCATTTTTTATTTGTTCAGACTCTGGACGGTACTTTTTTATTGGTGGATGAATTTATCCACCAATCAGCAAGAACAACCCAGGTTGTTCACCAAAAATGGGCCGGCATCTAAACTTACATTTTTGCATTTCAAATAAAGATACCAAGAAAATGTGACAATAGGAGTAAATTAGAAAGTTGCTTAAAATTTAATGCGCTATCGGAATCACGAAAGAAAACATTTGGGTTCAGTGTCCCTTTAAGGGGAGCGTTATCTCTTTATAGAAGTGCAGATAAAATATATGTTTTGAGCCTCGTGTGCTTTCTATGTACTCTGCATGCAATGACAATGATACCCCCACATCCATAGATCTATCAAGTCATATTTGACATTAGAATTATGTAAAAGTGATATATAAAGGAGATATTTACAGAAATTACTGTCTTTCTGTGCAGATTCAGGCTGTATAAGCTTTATCAGTAGGTGCATTTATACAGTAAATGACTGCTACCTCGAATCTCAGTATATGAGATTAGAGACAGTCTTTCCAAGAAACATCTGGAAGGGAAGAGTTAAAACATATAGAGCTTGGCTAGGAGCAACTCATTTTGCTTTGGGTTAAGGTTCCAGATGTTTTTGGAACCTACTCATAATGTGCAAAGCCAAGAATGTAAAATCAGTTTAAAGGACAAATGTTAAAGGGGTTGCTTTTTATATTCTGTGTTCCTTTAGACCAAATAATAAAACACTTTGTGACTAAACTGCAGAAGTGCCTGAGAAGATAGTTTTTCCATCACCTCTTTATATAGCCTTGCATTGAATTAGTTCCTGATCTCATGGTTATTACCCAAGACAAGTGTAACAGTTGCTGTTCACACTCTCAAATTAGGCACCTAGGGATGAATTTTAAATCATATTAAAGGGACAGTACACAATAATAAAATGCTATGATTTGTTAAAGGGACATTATAGTCAAAAACTGGCATGCCCTAAACCGTTAGAGCATGTCATGTTAAGACTACTGACCTTAGACTACTGTGTGTTTTAACTCCCGCAAAGTAGAAATATGGCTCAGGACTTTCGGAGCACTACTAATCCCGAGCGGAAAACGCTGGCAATCCAGTCAGCAGTCTTAGTTACACGGCTGAGTCGTGAGACTTGCTTTCCTGATTGGATCATTATTGCTTTCCGCTCAAGACCAGCAGTGCTCTGCTTGCCCTAAACCATATTTCTACTGTTTGTCTAAGCCATTAGCAGGGGTTTACACACAGTAGAGCAGGGTAGATAGTCTTAAAGTGAATGTCAATTTTATCTTTATGTAAGCCTGCTAAGCGTTCATCTATGGTATACAATTAAAATCATTATATTTTTTTTTAAATCCGAATTACGATTTTAGCATAAATTATCAATAAATAATTATACCGTTTATTTCCAAGCTCCTCCCAGAGCCGACTTCTTTGTTCTATATGTCTGACGTATACAGCGGTCCCACCCGCTCTATACATATATGTGTCAAGCGCATCCCTGAGAGAGAGAGAGTGGTCCTGCGCATGCGCAACACAGATCTCAATGCTACTTACTTTCAGCGATCGAAGGAGAAGTGATATTTTTCATTAGCAGCGGTAATGAGCATGCGCAAATCATGGACGCGCATCTAGGTTCCATCCGATGCATAGGGATTAGCGCAAGCGCATAATACTAACGTGACGTAGGAGGAAAGGGGACGAACCCCACGGGGTATGAAATGTGATTAGACAGAATAATCTGAGAAATCTGTCACTCAAAACTGATCTATAGCGGGCGGAGATGCAGCGTGAATAGAGAGAGACTTCAAAGTTCAAATTTGTGAGTACTATTCTGTTTTATAAAGGAATGACGAATGAAAGTCTAGTTATTTTTAGATTATGTATCATGTGGCGTGACCGATTGCAGTTAACTTTACATTCACTTTAAAGTTACATGCTCTAACAGATTAAACACATAGTTAAATTACTGCTAGGGAGCAGCAGAGTACTGCTGGTCTAGAGTGGAAACCGCCACTGACCCATTCATCAGCGCTTGTTGCACATTTGGGTCACGTGACTATCGCTGCTGATTGGGTCAGCAGCAGTTATCGCTTGAGGCCAGCAATGCAGGGTTAACAGTGATAAAATGACATTCTCCAACCGTTTCACTACAATGGCCCATTTAATACATATTTCCCAAGGAGAGTTGATGTAACAGAAAGATAGAATAAATTTGAGGATTTTATTCTAATTCAAATTAGTTTTATTGTATATTAGTGTTGCTAAAGCCAAAGGGGACTATATTATGAGATATGATCTCTGCAAATGTAGGCATTTTATTATTATTATTACTACATTAACATCTCCTTTTAAGAGACATAGTACATAAGAGCCCATGTGTATAAAATAAAGCAACCATTGCATTATAAAAAGGTGTGCAGACTCTAAGAGCTTGTAAAAAGCATAAAAAGATAGTTGTATAGGGTAAGGGAACGGAAGAATGCTTATATTTTGCTGCAAATACATCTTCAGGCTAACTGAAAATGGGCAGACTAGACGAGCCTTTTTATTGTACAGTCAAACAGTGTATATTTTGGAGGTTGACTTGATTTGCTGAAAGTGCTGAGCTTCAGCCAATAGGATCAGAAATTAAACAAAGGAGTCTGCTACGCTGAATAATTTAGACAGTCTCATTGCTAAAACATACACAGAAAAGGCAAATAAATATTTGTATCTGGTTATGTACAAACCAAATAATAGAAGAATAATAAATTACATGATGGATAGATAGATACTGTAGGACAGCAGAACCCCAGTAGGAAAAATTGGCAACTGTAAACAGATGTTCAAACAAGAGGACCATAACACTAGATCTACAAACATGACAAATTGCTAAAAAGGTCAGAGCTACACCTCATGCGGAAATATTGATTCTTCCAGTAAAGCTTGTTGTACAAGTGTAAACACTGTGCACAAAAAGAATTAGTATCAAAAAGAAAAACACACAGATGTATTTGCAGCATTACCGCCTCCCTAAAACCTGGGAGTTGTGATTGTAGCATCACTATATTTGACAGCAGAATTTAGACTCCATTAACCCCTTGGACGCCAAAAAGGTAAAAGTAGTGCACTCAGTAATCCTCTTTGGCTGTAAATGGCATAAAAATAAATTAAAAAAGCATACAGACAAATGTATAAAAGTTACAGTTTAGCAATAAATATTTAATGTATAATAAAACTTCATGAGAACCCTCCTCTCTGCACATCCCATGCAATGCCCCTAGCTATCTACACATAGATGTGCAATGATGCTGGTCCCATCCAGCTGTGCAGAGTGTGAACATCTGGGTGTGAAGGGGACAGTCTGGAAAGCAAAGCTAATAAACTGAATTCCAGTTGTGCTCTTGTAATTAATGCTTAACCCTTACACTGCAAGTGGGTTTGCAGCATTTTACTTACAAACTACACTGTGGTGTCTAATAATTACTCCTAAATATTGTCGTACAAATTAGGTGATATTAATAATTATTAATACAGAGCTCAGTAACACATCGCCATTCATTTCTAGGGAATAATTGTAAGAAATATCTGATTCTCACCGTATTGTATAAAGAGTCGGTCTCTGCAACCTCAGACAGCTCGCTCAGTTTTCGATCCCATTGCAGAACAGGGTCCCCACTCTCCAATATCTCCATGATCAGACTAATAATAATGCAATGTGCAGTAAAACAATGTGTAATATACAACAGGAACTAATCAGTCGGTAACCCCCTCTGTGTCAGGTCTTTTAGTGCACAAAGATAGCGCAGGGAAGCCAATCAGCTGATGCTTGGAGTTTAAAGGGACTTTTAAGCTGTCAGGAAGTTGATTGCAGGATTAATTTTCTTTAGTTTTGAAGATTCGAGACACTGCGGCGATAAAACAAACTAGAAGAAGCTCATCAAGTGTATTGCAATTGTTTGATATCTCAGTAAGGTCCACTGGGAGGTCAGGGTAACATCAGAATGTGCACAGTCAGGAGATTATCTCTCATTAATGTCCTAAATCAGACTGACTGCCAAACACCAGAAACACTTCCATCCAGACGATACACCACGCCCAATGAACGGATCAACCAATCATCTCTGCAAAGGCAGTTTACTTAATATGAATAGCCAATCAGCAACATGCTAGAGCCGACATAAAAAATATCAACAGATAGATTTAGGAATGCGGGCGGAGTTAAGTGTGATTGACAACTTCATAGACCATTGCCATATTAATATGTGCCATTTGCCTTGAAGAAAAAGAATTGATTGAAGTTTCTCACTACAAATAAGGTTGAACTGAAAAATGGCGCGGCCAATGAAATAAGGACAAGAATATTAGCTAGACCAACACAGAGCAAGCCCCGCCTTTTTTTTCCAACTGTCTGTAACAGTATGAAATGTTACTGTAAGGGAAGTTTAGTTTGTTATTATCATTCGGAAAGTGCATATTTATTTCCCACAATAATTATTATGTAGCAATTATATATATTATAAAAATTAATTACTCGAAAGTATTTTCACGAGTTTTCAGTATACAATAAATACCCATATCCTGTAAACATATAAATAAATATAGGCTTCGTGTCACGCCAACACACACTTGAAGAAACAAATACTTTTGTTAACCCTTTGGTGCAATGAACTGAATAGTATTTTTTTTTTAATGCAATACTATTTCTATTTAATGCATGTAGACGTTTATAGCAGTATATAATTATTCAGTGACACGTTTTCACATTAGATATGAGGGAACCTCACTTTTAAGAACTACTTGGCTTTGTTTTGAAGATTACTTTTTTTGTAAATATTTTTATTGAGGTAAAACAAGTCATACAATTCAGTGTACATATTACATGGTCAAGATCATGTTACAAAGAGACAGGTCTACAAAATAAATCATTTACCAATGACATGACCATTGACAATGGCTAGAACCTCAGCTTGTTTTAACATCAGAGAAGAGAGAATTGAAAAGAAAGAGGAAAGATTGTCGTCTGAGTCATGGACCCCGAATTTCGTGTGTTATCCAGATACCCATCCATAGGTAGAGATTTCATCTCTTGGTGGAAGCTCATTTACCATGTTTGTTATGTATATGGTCTTCCCAAATAAAAAGTATCTCATGAAAGAAGTCTACGCGTGATATTTTCATGTAGTGGTATTCCTCTAATTGTATAGTCTTATGTATGGTATCGATCCATTGTGCTATGGTAGGGGTTTGGGGTTGTTTCCATAGTTGAGCAATTTAAGTTTTTGCGCTATTAGATGCAATTTGGAGTATGGCTAAATGTGTTGCTGGTAGTCGCCTAGGAGGTTTATTTAAGAGCCAGACCAACGGGTCCTGAGGTATATTGATTCCCAACATCTTTTCTGTGTGACCTACGACCTCCCTCCAGAAAGAGGTAATGTTCGGGCATGTCCACCATATATGTCCCATATTACCAACTTCTCTCTCACAACGCCAACACATATCAGATCTATGGGGATATAAGGTCTTTAATCGTGAGGGAGTATAGTACCAACAATGTAGCATTTTAAAATTAATTTCTAGGATCCTAGCAGATGTAGAAGCTTTCAGTGTCCTTTTAAATATCATGTGTCTCTCTTTCGGGGTTATATTGAGGTTCAATTCCGATTCCCACTTTTTAATATAATGGTGTTCTAGACCTAGTGCTACTTGTTGTAACATGTGATATATAATAGAAAGAGTATGCCTAAGTGGTTGTGTTGTCATGCACAATTTTTCAAAGTTAGTTGGTGATCGCAACAGGTTATTTTTCCCGTTGTGGCTCTGAAGAAATGGGTGTGCTTGCAAATAGAAAGTGTTGTGAAGATTACTTTTTTGTCATTTGAATTTGAAATATCCTGTCATTCAAATAACAACGTTTCTACAAACCACCCCCAAAACTCATGGGGAAATAGTCCTGTGATGCCACTCTATTTTTATTATATGTGTGCTAGCCTGGAATTGAGTTACACAAATAACCATTCAAACAAAAACTTTATTTTATTAAATGTTTGTCTGCCTGAAAAGGGGTTAAACACATAGTCAATGTCACATTTTTGCAATGCCCCTGCACCATCCCAGGTAAAGGTACAGCATGTGATTAGAGCATACTTATGTATGCCTTCCCTGATTAGTTCACTGGCTATAACCTTGTTTTGGGGAGACACATCATTGCATCTGGTGTGCCATTTTGTAGAGGTTAAACACAAAGCAAGTGTCTTATTTTTACACTAGAACACCGCTTTAAGTAGTTATATTGCATCACCCTTCTCATAGTTTGCTTAGAAGGGGGTTAAGTAACACCCATTAGTCTTCCTGGTTAGCTGTACTAAGTAAATCCTGTTTGTGTACCTGCATAGACCAATAAGCAGCCAGTCATATTAGCTTTTAATAGGGTTGCCGCCTATCCAGTATTTAACATGGCTGTTATATTTAAAGGGACAGTCAAGTACAAAAAAAAACTTTCATGATTCAGATAGGGCATGCAATTTTAAACAACTTTCCAATTTACTTTTATCACCAATTTTGACTTGTTCTCTTGGTATTCTTAGTTGAAAGCTAAACTTAGGAGGTTCATATGCTAATTTCTTAGGCCTTGAAGGCCACCTCTAATCTAAATACATTTTGACAATTTTTCACCACTAGAGGGCATTAGTTCATGTGTTTTTATATAGATAACATTGAGCTCATGCATGAATTTACCGAGAAGTGAGCACTGATTGGCTAAAATGCAAGTCTGTCAAAAGAACTGAAATAAGGAGGCAGTCTGCAGAGGCTTAGATACAAGATAATTACAGAGGTAAAACGTGTATTATTATAATTGTGTTGGTTATGCAAAACTGGGGAATGGGTTATTAAGGGATTATCTATCTTTTAAAACAACAAAAATTCTGGTGTTGACTGTCCCTTTAAGGTTCAGGTCAAAGTTGATAATAAAAATTAAATATAGAAATAATTATGCAACCTTGGTGAAACTTCTAAGTGTGTTAGAATCTTATTATAAACCAATGATTTAAAATCCGTTCTAGCAGCTTCAGTTGAAGTTCCTAATATATGCAGTGTAATTATTTATGCTCATTAATTCTAATGAGCGCGGCTGGTATATTTTCCAGAAAAGGTGTCAACCCTAGCTATAAATGTATTCCTGGCCAAGTCACCAGACAGCGTGAAACTACGGTCCTGCAACTGCGCACTCACCAAACCTTTACACATTGCCCTTCAGTTCCTTAGATGTTGTTAGTGCAGGCTTGGGAAAAAATAAGGTGGCAATGCCACATTATGACTGGTGTAAAATTTCTGTAACATTTTGTCCACAGTCTTTGGTGGGGGATCGATTCGTAATGTCCCAGCCCTCAAAGCTATAAAGTTTCATTTAAATCTATCCAGCTTCAGAGGCGCAATAATTTATATAGCTACAGTATATTTGTAAGGGAATGATATATGGGATACATAATAGAGTACTTTCAAAGGAATTGTGTCTACACATAGTGACTAGTGCCAGGATTTTATAGTATAGTCATGTAAATCTGACAGTGTAGTAAGAATATCCAGGTGCGAATTTAAACAGCTGCAACTGAACTTTAGTATTTGCTGTTCACATATCCATCCTTCCCTATGTTCTGTCACCCAGAGGGTCCCTATTCAGCTAGCCAATGGTTTTATTTATTTATGCAATTCAAATGAATTGTAATCAGACACACTTACTGTTTGACCTACTTTAATGTATGTACATGTTTTAATTCATGGCTGTTCAACTTTGTTTGGGTTGTGGCCCTGATTTTTACAGACAAGCTAGTCACTATTTACAATTAAAATATTGATTTATTTGGTATAATAAAAATAAAAATACCTTCGTTCTCTATTAGTAGCAACATGGGGCACGTTCTCTCTTTGCGCACCAAAGAAGTTCTTAAAAAAAATCACCAAGTGTATCTTTTTTTTTTTTTAATAAACTTTATTTAACCTTAAAGGGACAGTCTAGTCAAAATTAAACTTTCATTATTCAGATAGGGCATGCAATTTTAAACAACTTTCCAATTTACTTTTATCATAAAATTTGTGTTGCTCTCTTGATATTCTTTGTGGAAAGCTGAACCTCGGTAGGCTGATATGCTAATGTCTAAGCCGTTGAACTGCCTCTCATCTCAGAGCATTTTGACAGTTTTTCACAGTTTGACACTGTTAGTTCATGTGTCTCATATAGATACCATTGTGCTCACTCCCGAAAAGTTATTTAGGACTCAGTGCTCATTGGCTAAAATGCATGTCTGTCAAAAGATTTGAGATAAGGGGGCAGTCTGCAGAGACTTAGTAACAAGGTACTGAGGTAAAAACTGTATTAATATAACAGTGTTTGTTATGCAAAACTGGGGAATGGGTAATAAAGTGATTATCTAACTAACAATTCTGGAGTAGACTGTCCCTTTAAAGGTTCACATTACAGCTTAAAGGGACACTAAACCCAAACATTTTCTTTCATGATTCAGGTAGAGAATACAATTTTAAACAACATTCCAGTTTACTTCTATTATCTAATTTGCTTCATTTTTTTAGATACCCTTTGTTAAATAAATAGCAATGCACATAGGTAAGCCAATCACATGAGGTATCTATGTGCCGCCATCAATCAGCAGCTACTGAGCCTATCCAGATATGCTTTTCAGCAAAGAACGTCAAGAGAATGAAGCAAATTAGATAATAGAAGTAAATTTGAAAGTTTTAAATTGCATATTCTTTCTAAACCATGAAAGAAAACAATTTGGTTTCATGTCCCTTTATTGGTATATTACAAAGAACATTAAAACCTTAACGACCATAACGTACCCTGTACGTCGCTGGTCATGAAAGTTTTTTTGGGCTATAATATAGCGGGTCCTGACGCCAGCTGCAAGACTGTGCTATTATACCCTCCCTCCCTCCTGCTAGTCCCATAGAAAGACCAGCGACATCGTTAAGGGGTTTAAGGGATATGAAACCCAAAAATGTTCTTTTGTGATTCAGACAGAGCATACCTTTATAAAAAAGGTTTCCAATATACTTAATTATTATTGTGGGATTATCTCTCACTTAAGATATGAAGTAAACCCTACTTGATTGGTATATATAACCCTATAAATATGTGTGGCTATTATTTTTGCAAATACTTTGTCATCAACGTAGAGAAGAGATATTGGTCTAAAGTTAGATGGTATATTAGGAGTCTTGCCAAGGTTAGGAATTATGGTGATATGAGCCTCCACCATACTCTGTGGGAAAGGGGTATCTTCTCCTATTCTATTAAACAGTTCTAAAAGAAAAGGTAAAGTATATCAGAAAATTATTGATAATATCTAACTGCGAACTCCCTAGGGGCCTGGTCTTTTTCCTACATTTAAATTCTTTAAGGCCACTAATATCTCTGTTGGGGGTTATAGGGGCCTCTAAGTCCTCTACCTAATTCCTTGTTGATGTTGGTGGAGTTTTGTAAGTACTGATAAAGGCCCCCGTTATTTTCCTGTCGGGATTTGTAGTATTTATGGAAGTGCTCAAGAATTTCCAGAGTAGAGAAAACTTTTGTCTTCTGAGGGGTATTTAATTCATGGACAAAGGATTTCAATTTCTTATAATTAAAGGGACACTGAACCCAAATTTTCTCTTCCGTGATTCAGATAGAGCATGAAATTTAATCAACTTTCTTTTATACTCCTATTATCAAATTTTCTTCATTCTCTTGGTATCTTTATTTGAAATGCAGGAATGTAAGTTTAGATGCCGGCCCATTTTTGGTGAACAACCTGGGTTGTTCTTGCTGATTGGTGTATAAATTCATCCACCAATAAAAAAAGTGCTATCCAGAGTGCTGAACCAAAAAAGAAGCATAGATGCCTTCTTTTTTCAAATAAAGATAGCAAGAGAACGAAGAAAATTGATAATTGGAGTAAATTAGAAAGTTGCTTAAAATTGCATGCTCTATCTGAATCACAAAATAAAAAAATTGGGTTCAGTGACCCTTTAAGGGCTCTTGGCAACAATCTACCTGCCTTGTTTCCCTCGGACAGTTCCAAGGATCTTTGACGGGCAAGTTTTTTATACACAGCCTTTGCTTTAAATGGGCATGAATAAAGATTATGATTTATCTGTGTTCCTATAATATATATTTGGGTTCTCCAAATCTTGTAAATCATAGAGAATTTTATGTAGTTGATTATTATATATTTGCTGTATAAATAAGTGTATATAATTTGTGATGTATATGAAATGGTTCAGTACGTACAAGAGGTGTGTGCTCTTGCAGTATATAAGGAAGAAAGGAGATGACATATGTATAGCATGATTAATGGCGTGTAGCCTGAAACGTTGTTGTTTGTGATGCTACAATAAATCTGAGGATTTAAAGAATATTGCAGTGCTGCTGCTGCTGCTGTCTTTGTTTGTTGGGTACAATAAATTACTGTTGAGTTTTAATCTTTGATGGACAAGTTTTTTTATACACGGCCTATGCTTTAGACAATCTCCTCTCATATAAAACTTATGTGTTTCCCATACAGTAAAGGGGCCCAATTCTGAAGAGGAATTAAATGGACATTCCGGTCAAAATTTAAATGCACATAGATGAATTACATCTTTGCAGCTGCGGAATTTGGCGGCGCTATACAAATAAATGATAATAATAATATTATTTACAATATACATCTATTGGCACAAATGCTTCTAGTAAATGTTATCACTGTTTTAGTGTTAGCAATTGTCTCTGCACGTGCATGTGAAGCATAGCTTGATATCCTCAGTGCATCAGCATTTTAAATACTGCAGCTGCTCAGAACACCAGTGCGGATTGTATTATGTCAGCAATTAACAAATTGTGTAAATTCCAGATGGTACAAGCACCTTAGGCTCTCTAAGCAAGTGCTGTGTGTAAAATGCTGGTACACGGTGCATACTTAGATACACGTTTGAAACAGCTTTAGCTTTTATTAGAAGCATTTTTGCTAATACATGTATATTACACAAATGTTTCTATTGAAAGCTGAAATGCATCCACGTGGATTCCAATTTTGTCTGGAATGTACCTTTAATATTAAAGAACTCTTTTAGGGATGCAATCAACTGATCTTCTAAATGTTTAGAAGAGAATCAACTAATTTCCAGATATAATTATTAGTTCGGGTGTTAGGCCAAGCAACTCTGATTGTCACTGCTGAGTGATCCGACCATGCTGCTGGTCTGATATCAGAGCTTAACATATTAGTTAATTCCTGCAAATCACCAATTTTCTTTTATTTTCACTACATATATATATATATATATTATTTTTTTTAAATTGCTAACTTTTTTGCAAACTTTGGGTTCCTCACTGAAATTATTAACATACTGCTTGTGCATTCATAACATAAATGGTTGTAAAAGCTTCTCTGCGGTCCCCTTTGTTCAGAAACAGCAGACATGCATGGCTTTCCCTTTTGAATTTTGTCAATTTTGAAAGCAGCTAATTGGAGCTGCGTACGGCACTTCTGAAATTCTGGGCAGCGAAGGGGTTAATCAGTTAGCTTGTAAGGTTACTTTTTTTTATAGTGTAGGTTTTTATCCTCCCACCTGATGCCTCCCACCCCCTGATCCCCACCTGATCCCTCCCAAACAGCTCTTTTCCCTTCTCCCCCATTCGTCATCACCTTCTTAGGTACTGGCAGAAAGTCTGCAGTTTAGGGCTTTACAATATATATATATATATATATATATATATATATATATATATATATATATATATATATATATATATATATATATAAACATAATTTATGTAAGAACTTACCTGATAAATTCATTTCTTTCATATTGGCAAGAGTCCATGAGCTAGTGACGTATGGGATATACAATCCTACCAGGACGGGCAAAGTTTCCCAAACCTCAAAATGCCTATAAATACACCCCTCACCAGACCCACAATTCAGTTTAACAAATAGCCAAGTAGTGGGGTGATAGAAAAAGCATACAAAAAAAGAGGAAATGGAAATATAATTGTGCTTTTATACAAAAAATCATAACCACCAGAAAAAGGGTGGGCCTCATGGACTCTTGCCAATATGAAAGAAATTAATTTATCAGGTAAGTTCTTACATAAATTATGTTTTCTTTCATGTAATTGGCAAGAGTTCATGAGCTAGTGACGTATGGGATAGAAATGCCCTAGATGTGGAAGTCCACAGAAGAGTCACTAGAAAGGGAGGGATAAAATAAAAACAGCCATTTTCCGGTGAAAAAAATTAAATCCACAAAAAAATAAGTTTTTCTCATAAATTTAAACCAAAAACTGCTTCAGAAGAAGCAAATACATCAAAATGGTAAAATTTAGTAAATGTATGCAAATAAGACCAAGTTGCTGCTTTGCAAATCTGATAAACTGAAGCTTAATTCTTTAAAGCTCAAGAAGTGGAGACTGATCTAGTAGAATGAGCTGTGATCCTCTGAGGCGGGGACTGTCCTGCCTCCAAATAAGCTTTATGAATCAAAAGCTTTAACCAAGATGCCAAAGAAATGGCAGAAGCTTTCTGACCTTTTCTAGAGCCAGAGAAGACAACAAATAGACTAGAAGTCATCCTGCAATCTTTAGTAGCTTCAACATAATATTTCAAAGCTCTTACAACATCCAAAGAATGTAAAGATCTTTCAAGAGTATTCTATGGATTAGGACACAAGGAAGGAACAACAATTTCTTTACTAATGTTGTTAGAATTCACAACCTTAGGAAGAAATTTAAACAAAGTCCACAAAACAGCCTTATCCTGATGAAAAATCAGAAAAGGAGACTCACAAGAGAGAGCAGACAATTCGGAAACTCTTCTAGCTGATGAGATAGCCAAACGAAACAACACTTTCCAAGAAAGTAGTTTAATATCCAAAGAATGCATAGGCTCAAAATGAGGAGCATGCAAAGTCTTCAAAACCAAATTAAGACTCCAAGGAGGAGAGATTGATTTAACAACAGGCTTGATACGAACCAAAGCCTGAATAAAGCAGTGAATATCAGGAAGCCTAGCAATCTTTCTATGAAATAAAACAAAAAGAGCAGAGATTTGTCCCTTCAAAGTACTTGCAGACAAACCTTTATCCAAATCAACCTGAAGAAACTGTAATATTCTAGGAATTCTAAAAGAATGCCAGGAAAATTTATGAGAAAAACACCATGAAATATAGGTCTTCCAAACTCGATAATAAATCTTCCTTGAAACAGACTTACGAGCTTGTAGCATAGTATTAATCACTGAGTCAGAGAAACCTCTATGACTAAGCACTATCCTGATGGTAAAACGGCCCTTGAGACAGAAGGTCTGGTCTTAAAGGAAGTGGCCAAGGCTGGCAACTGGACATCCGGACAAGATCTGCATACCAAAACCTGTGAGGCCACGTTAGTGCTATCAGAAACACATACGATTGTTCCATAATGATCTTGGAGATCACTCTTGGAAGAAGAACTAGAGGTGGAAAGATATAAGCAGGTTTGTAAAACCAAGGAACTGCTAAAGCATCCACCATCTCCGCCTGAGGATCCCTGGACCTTGATAGGTACCTGGGAAGTTTCTTGTTTAGATGAGAAGCCATCAGATCTGTTTCTGGAAGACCCCACATCTGTACAATCTGACAAAATACATCTGGATGGAGAGACCACTCCCCGGATGTAAGGTCTGACGGCTGAGATAATCCGCTTCCCAATTGTCTACACCTGGGATATGCACTGCAGAAATTAGACAAGAGCTGGATTCCGCCCGAGAAAGTATCCGCAATACTTCTTTCATAGCTAGGGGACTGCAAGTCCCACCCTGATGATTGACATATGCCACAGTTGTGATATTGTCCATCTGAAAACAAATGAATGGTTCTCTCTTTAACAGAGGCCAAACCTGAAGAGCCTTGAAAATAGCACGGAGTTCTAAAATATTGATTGGTAACCTTGCCTCTTGAGGTTTCCAAACCCCTTGTGCTGTCAGAGATCCCCAGATATCCCCCCAACCTGAAAGACTTGCATCTGTTGTGATCAAAGTCTAGGTAGGATGAACAAAAGAAGCCTCTTGAACTATACGATGATGGTCTAACCACCAAGCCAGACAGAGTTGAATGTGGGGATTTAAGTATATCAATTGTGATATCCGAGTATAATCCCTGCACCATTGATTCAGCATACAAATCTGTAGAGGTATCATATGAAAACGAGCAAAGGGGATCACATCCGATGCTGCAGTCATGAGACCTAAAACTTTCATGCACATAGCCACTGAAGGGAATGATTGAGACTGAAGGTTTTGACAAGCTGAAACCAATTTCATTTGTCTCTTGTCTGTTATAGACAGAGTCATGGACACTGAATGTATCTGGAAACCTAAAAAGGTGACCCTTGTCTGAGGAATCAAGAAACTCTTTGGTAAATTGATCCTCCAACCATGTCTTTGAAGAAACAACACTAGTTGATTTGTGTGAGATTCGGCTAAATGTAAAGACTGAGCTAGTACCAAGATATCGTCCAAATAAGGAAACACCACAATACCCTGTTCTCTGATTACAGATAGAAGGGCATCGAGAACCTTCAAAAAGATTCTTGGAGCTGTTGCTAGGCCAAATGGAAGAGTGACAAATTGGTAATGCTTGTCTAGAAAAGAGAATCTCAGAAACCGATTTTGGTCTGGATTAATCGGAATGTGAAGATATGCATCCTGTAAGTCTATCATGGACATATAATGACCTTGCTGAACAAAAGGCAAAATAGTCCTCATAGTCACCATCTTGAAAGCTGGGACTCTTACAAAACGATTCAAAAACTTCAGATCCAGAACTGGCCTGAATGAATTTTCTTTCTTTGGGACAATAAACAGATTTGAATAAAACCCCAGACCCTGTTCCTGAAACGGAACTGGAATTATTATCCCTGATCTGAAACACACTTCAGAAAAGCCTGAGCCTTCACCAGATTTGCTGGAACGTGAGAGAAAAGAATCTTCTCACAGGAGGTCTTACTCTGAATCCTATTCGATACCCTTGAGAGACAATACTCTGAATCCACTGATTTTGAACAGAATCTGCCCAAATGTCTTGGAATAATTTATATCTGCCCCCCACCAGCTGAACTGGATCAAGGGCCGCACCTTCATGCAGACTTGGGGGCTGGCTTTGGTTTCTTAAAAGGCTTGGATTTATTCCAACTTGAAGAAGGTTTCCAATTGGAACCAGAGTCTTTAGGGGAAGTATTGGTTTTCTGTTCCTTATTCTTTCAAAAAGAACGAAAACAATTAGAAGCTTTATATTTACCCTTAGATCTTTTATCCTGAGGCAAAAAAACTCCTTTCCCCCCAGTGATAGTTGAAATAATTGAATCCAACTGAGAACCAAATAAATTGTTACCTTGGAAAGAAATAGATAGTAATCTAGACTTAGATACCATGTCAGCATTCCAAGATTTGAGCCATAAAGCTCTTCTAGCTAAAATAGCTAAAGACATAGATTTAACATCAATTTTGATGATATCAAAAATAGCATCACAGATGAAATGATTAACATGTTGAAGCAAACAAATAATGCTAGACAAATCAGTATCTGTTTCCTGTTGTGCTAAGCTATCCAACCAAAAGGTTGATGCAGCTGCCACATCAGCCATAGAAATGGCAGGTCTAAGAGTATAGCCAGAATATAAATAAGCTTTCCTTAAATAAGATTCAAGTTTCCTATCTAAAGGATTTTTAAAATAAGTACTGTCTTCCATAGGAATAGTAGTACGTTTGGCAAGAGTAGAAATAGCCCCATCAACTTTGGGGACTTTTTCGCAAAACTCTAATCTAGCCGCTGGCAAAGGGTACAACCTTTTAAACCTAGAAAAAGGAATGAAAGAAGTACCAGGCTTAATCCATTCCTTAGCAATCACATCAGAAATAGCACCAGGAACTGGAAAAACCTCAGGAGAAACCACAGGAGGTTTATAAACAGAATTTAAACGTTTACTAGTCTTTATATCAAGAGGACTAGACTCCTCAATATCCAAAGTTACCAACACTTCTTTTAACAAGGAACGAATATACTCAATCTTGAAAAGATAAGTAGATTTGTCAGTGTCACCAAAAGAGGGTGTAATCAAGTACAGATATATGAGTATACTCACAAACAGAGCGCACCCAATGGTGCTAATGGAACAGGCTGGAGCTTCACAGCGGTCCAGCTCACTGATATCCCCCAGCAGAGATCCAGTCAATTGTCCTTAGGAGAGCCTATGGTATGAGGCCTATATAAGCAAAGGAAACATACAAACATAGCCCAGTAACGTTTGCACCAGAGCAGTATCAAGCTAATAAGATGCACTTACAAGATGGAATGCACCTCCAAGTGCAATACCAGCAATCTATGACCTCACAGCCGCCCAGTAGACTGTTAACTCCAGAGCAGGACCGCAGCAGCCACAAAAATTGTACAAAAAACCCCAGCAGTGTATTACTGGTGGCATACAACACAAAAGCAAGTGTGTATAAAAAATACTTTATTTAAAATGCGACGCATTTCTCAGCCTCCTTTGGGCTGTTTCATCAGGCAATATAACACAATATTAAAAACACTTGCTATATAACAAAAAATAGTGTGAACAATCATCTGATAGGTCAAACAATTAAAAACTGACACCTGTATGTGTTTGCAATTAGTAGGTTGATATGGTAACCTCAGTATACACAAAAGCCTCACAGGTGATATACAAAGTGCATAAAATTAACAGGTACTCAGTTGGCATAGCAGCCACATATCAAAACAGGCCTAAGTTGCTTTTTCTAAATAAAAAGGTCACAATGTAAATGATCAGCAATTCACATCAGGTAATGTAACAAAATAACATAATAACATAGTAACATAAACATATAAAACATAAAATATATATATATCTATATATATATATATATATATATATATATATAGATATATATATATATATATATATATAAACCAGAACGATCCAACTAGATATTAATATATGTTTCACACAATCAGATGTTCATATGTGTAATTCAGGTATCTTTCTGGCGGACTTCTGTAAAAATAGAAAACCTTTTCTTTTTTATTATACTTAAAGCCTAATCCGTTACCTAACTCTCTCACTCATCACCACCCACGACTCATGCTTCTGCTGATGTGTTCAGAGTGGGTAGATTATACAAACATGTACCGTAGGCCACCTCTACCTAATACCGGAAGTACAGTATAATAAAAAAAGAAAAGGTTTTCTATTTTTAAAGAAGTCCGCCAGAAAGATACCTGAATTACACATATGAACATCTGATTGTGTGAAACATATATTAAAGGGACATGAAACCCAATTTTTTTCTTTCATGATTTAGAAAGAGCATGTCATTTTAAACAACTTTCTAATTTACTTCTATTATCTAATTTGCTTCATTCTCTTGATATCACTTGCTGAAAAGCATATCTAGATATGCTCAGTAGCTGCTGATTGGTTGCTGCACATAGAGGCCTTGTGTGATTGGCTCACACATGTGCATTGCTATTTCTTCAACAAAGGATATCTAAAGAATTGAGCAAATTAGATAATAGAAGTAAATTGGAAAGGTGTTTAAAATTGCATGCCCTATCTGAATCATGAAAGTTTAATTTTGACTAGACTGTCCCTTTAATATCTAGTCGGATCGTTCTGGTTTATATATATATATATATATATATATATATAGATATATATATTTGTTATGTTTTGTATGTTTATGTTACTATGTTATTATGTTATTTTGTTACATTACCTGATGTGAATTGCTGATCATTTACATTGTGACCTTTTTATTTAGAAAAAGCAACTTAGGCCTGTTTTGATATGTGGCTGCTATGCCAACTGAGTACCTGTTAATTTTATGCACTTTGTATATCGCCTGTGAGGCTTTTGTGTATACTGAGGTTACCATATCAACCTACTAATTACAAACACATACAGGTGTGAGTTTTTAATTGTTTGACCTATCAGATGATTGTTCACTCCTCTATTTTTTGTTATATAGCAAGTGTTTTTTAATATTGTGTTATATTGCCTGATGAAACAGCCCACAGGAGGCTGTGAAACGCGTCGCATTTTAAATAAAGTATTTTTTATACACACTTGCTTTTGTTTTGTATGCCACCAGTAATACACTGCTGGGGTTTTTTGTACAATTTTTGTGGCTGCTGCGATCCTGCTCTGGAGTTAACAGTCTACTGGGCGGCTGTGAGGTCCCAGATTGCTGGTATTGCACCTGGAGGTGCATTCCATCTTGTAAGTGCATCTTATTAGCTTGATACTGCTCTGGTGCAAATGTTACTGGGCTATGTTTGTATGTTTCCTTTGCTTATATAGGCCTCATACCATAGGCTCTCCTAAGGACAATTGACTGGATCTCTGTTGGGGGATATCAGTGAGCTGGACCGCTGTGAAGCTCCAGCCTGTTCCATTAGCACCATTGGGTGCGCTCTGTTTGTGAGAATACTCATATATCTGTACTTGATTACACCCTCTTTTGGTGGTACTAGGCCATGGGGGCACCTCTGTTCTTCTTTCTCTACGGATAACGACATACCAGGATGACCGTCCTTTGACAGAGAGCTGCCTCATTTTATCTGGACCTTTTTTTTTTGTATATATTTTATATTGGTATATGGACAATTATTTGTGTGTTTTGTATATTTTTTATTTATGTTTTAGTTTTATGTCTATTGTTACTGATTGCTCATTATAGTGTTTTTGGTATTGTAGTAACCAGAAGGCGCCCCCTAAGGGTGTGATATACGACTGTATACATCACATTCTATACATGATTTGTCAGTGTCAATGTCTGAGGTAGGATCTTCTGAATCATAGAGATCCTCATCAGAGGAGGATATTTTAGTATGTTGTTGGTCATTAGAAATTTCATCAATTTTATGAGAGGTTTTAAAAGATCTTATGTTTATTAGAAGGCGGAATAGCAGACAAAGTCTTCTATATCGCATCAGAAATATAATTTTTCATATTAACAGGGATATCATGTACATTAGATGTTGAAGGAACAACAGAAACTGTACTAGTACTGATGGAAACGTTTTCTGCGTGCAAAAGCTTATCATGCCAACTGTTACATACTACAGCTGGAGATACAATCTCAGCTAACTTACAACAGATACACTTAGCTTTGGTAGAACTGTGATCAGGCAGCAGGGTTCCAACAGTTGCTTCTGAGACAGGATCAGATTGAGACATCTTGAAAAATGTAAAAGAAAAAACAACATTAAAGCAAAATTTACAATTTACTTATATGGCAGTTTCAGGAATGGGAAAAATGCAAACAGCATAGCCCTCTGAACATATTGAAGGCAAAAGGCATATAAGAAGTGGGGTTAAAAATAAACAAACATTTTTGGCGCCTAGTATGATGCACAACACAAAAGTTAGTTGAACATTTTTTTGGCGCCAACAACATCCGGAAATGACGCAACTTGCGTCATAACAACCGCAACCTCGTGCAAGGAAACCTGGCGTCAACTGCGTTGTCGGGAGCGGCAGATTAGGGGTTAATAACTTTATTTCGGTGTCGACAATGTCGGGGGCGGCAGATTAGGGGTGTTTAGACTTGGGGTTTATGTTAGGATGTTAGGTTTAAACGTAACTTTTTTTCCGCATCAATGGGGTTGTGTTATGGAGCTTTTTATTCCGCGCTTCAGGTGTTAGGTTTTTTCTAACACCTTCTCCCCATTGATTTCAATGGGGTAAGCATACACGAGCACGTCAAATCAGCCCTTGGATTTTGTACGGTATGGAGCTTGACGACACCATATCGCACGCACAAGGAGGGTTTTCAGAAACTCGTAATGGCAGCGCTTTTCAGAGTGAAATAACGCAACTTTTGTTGCGTTCATTTCACACCCTCTATAGTGTCTATAAGTGTCTAAAGTCTCCTGTCTACAAAGTATAGAAATTTTTTCACCCCCTCATAGTGGTCTTCTAACCTGCTCTATTGCTTGCCACCTAAAAGTTTTTACATTTTTATGGTGTTTGTCAATTTATTTATTTATAAAATAGTTACCAGGAAGGATACATTGAGAATTCTCTTGTTATTCAAGTATTTCCTGGGTCCACAAAACATTGCATTGATACAATAGGGTACAATAAAATACAAAAACAATATTAATACATAACACATGCAAAATTTAACATAGAACAGGTAGGAGATATATAATCAACCATGACAGGTGCATTCTGTTTTGAGATATGCAGAGAGGGATCTCTTAAAGGATTTTAGGCTTGGGGAAGGTTTTAAAGTTTTCGGGAGGTCGTTCCATAATTGTGGTGCTCTGTAGGAAAAGGAGAATCGAGCTGCTTTCTTTTTGTATGGAGGCAGACTAAATAATGTGCTGGTACTGGATCAGAGGTAATGGGAGGTGGGAACAGCCGGGGAAAGCATTCTGCTTAGGTAGGGTGGGAGCTTCCCAGAAATGCTCTTAAACACAAGGCTGGAAAGATGGAGGGTGCGTCTGGATTCCAGAGACAGCCAGTTTAGTTCTTTTAGCATGTCACAATCGTGGGTCCTGTAGTTACATTGTAGCACAAAGTGGCAAAACGAGTTATACAGTGTATTAAGTTTATTAAGGTGAGTTTGCGGTGCAGGTGCATATACTACATCCCCATAATCCATGATTGGCATCAGCATTTGCTGTACAATCTTTTCCTTTTACTGTAGGGCTGAGGCAGGATTTGTTTCCGTACAGGGCACCTAGTTTTGGATAGCGTTTAAATGCAATTATTTCTATGTGGAGGTCAAAAGATAGATTGGGGTCTAACAACGTACCCAAGTATTTGAAAGAGTTGACTGCGGTCAGTGTGCCATTTGATTTTGTTTTGATGTGTAGATGGGAATTTTGTAGTTTGTGTAATTTAGGCCCCGTTCCAAAGATCATTGTGACAGTTTTGTCAGTGTTTAGGAAGAGGTTTTTTTTTTGAGATCCACTTTTCTACCTCTGTGAACTGGTCTTGGAGCACTGCCTCAAGCTGCGGCAGATCGGATTTGTTTGCATAGATTACTGTGTCGTCTGCGTACATGTGTACAGTTGAGGATTTGCAGACATTTGGCAGATCATTTATGAATAATGCGAATAATAGGGGGCTGAGAATGGAACCTTGGGGAACACCACATGTGACTGGGAGAGGGAGGGAGTCGCTGTCAGAAATGGAGACATACTGTGATCGATCCGATACATATGATCGAAACCAGGTTAGCGGACGATCACGAATACCTGAGTATTTTAGTTTGAGCAGTAGTATGTTGTGGTCTACTGTGTCAAAGGCCTTTGCAAAATCAAGGAAATTGCTCCATTAAGGCCTCCTTGTTCCATGCCAGTTTGGATGTTGTTGCAAACTTTTAGGAGGGCAGTTGTAGTGGAGTGATTTGGGCGAAAACCTGATTGAACAGGGGTCAGATAGACTGTTGGTAATACTCAAATAGTTGCGTATGGATGCATTTTTCGAAGATTTTTGACAATACTGGGAGCAATGATATTGGGTGATAATTAGTAACCAAGGTTAACTCACCACTTTTATGTATAGGCACTACTCTTACAGTCTTCCAAAGTTTGGGTATGTAACTAGACACCAAGGATTCAATGAAGTGTTTATAAAGGGCAGAGCATGCTCGTTCACCAGAGATGTAAGACAGGTGCTCTCTAATGCATGTGCCAACCTCTCATGTGGTCCTGCCTATGTATTGTTTTTGGCATGATGTACACTCGACTAGATAAATGACAAAAATGCTCTTACAGTTTATGCACCCCTGGGTTAAAAACATGCAGCCTTTCTCTACCATTTCTCTGACCCTTGTCACCCATCATAATCAGTAGATTCCTCCTTATCACTTGACACACTTTCTCATACTGATTCGAATAGAAGGTAATAAATTTAGGTTTTTGTTGGTCTTGAGACTTATCTTTCACATTTGGCTCGAGGTTTCCCTTCAATAGTGTCTCCCTATTCACACCCTGAGTCTCAAAAAAAGGCTTTGTCAATAACTCATTTAAAGTATCCTCTTTTAAATTTCTACTCTCTACTTGGAAAACATCATCCAATGTACAATTACGTTTGGCTCGCAAAAACTGTCCCTTGGCTATGCCCTTAAGGACGTGTTTTGGATGACAACTGTAGGCGTGTAGCAAGATATTACCCAAGATGGGTTTCCTGTAGAAAGCAGAAATTATTTTTCCTCTTATAGCGTCTCCCAAGAGGGACACGTCCAGAAAATAAATCTTCTCTTTCTGCCACTGAAAGGTTAATTGTAGACCCACATTATTATAGTTAAGGGTATCAACAAATTAGCCAGCCGTATATAGATCAGAGGTCCATACAATAAGCCGTCTATAAATCTGACATATCTGACAATATGATCTGAAGGGGCGTTACTACCTCCATAGACGTGGGACCTTTGCTTTTGGAAGCTTTTTCTTTTCTCACAGCTGTTCATTATCAGCCGCTGATGTCAGTTTGGACGAGAGCCGGTTCCTATTGGAGGATGGAAGGTCACGTGATGGTAGTCAGCGTGCAAGCGCCAGGAATCTGAAGAGATAGGAACTTCCTCCCTTACGATGACATCACGTCTCAAGCTGCATACTACCACACCGCACCAAGGAGCCCACGTTTGTTCTGATACCGGGTGAGTGAAGGTACTGATGCACTTGAACCACACCGAATTCCACACTATCCGGGACTTGACCCTGCTTTCTCCTCATGCTGATTCCTGCTCTAAGCCCTGGCTGGGTAACTGGTATGTTTTCTTAAGAAATACAAGTAGCAAAGCTAGCGGAGGGGTATAGCAAGAGGTTAATTTTCCGTAAGTTGGTCACTTGCGATCTATATGTCCCCATCTGATATTTATTGATGGATGTTATATACTACATGCTATATATTACATGTTTCTGAGTGCATCTTTTGAAGTCTCACCTGGTTTATGGGCTCTCATATGTATGTCAACCTGACGTCTCTGCATTATGGCTATTCAGCACTACTGAGTTTCCTTATAATGTTTTATTCTAGGGTCAATAGTCTTAACACATTAGAGCATGCCATTTGTTTGACTATGATGTCCCTTTATCTCTGGAGGCATTGCTGTGATGAAGAATCAGTGTCATAAAACAAATAGAGATAATGCTTCTGCGTGTGCTGCTGTCTTGGCTCTATTTGTAATGTTGGTTACAATCAACAACACTTCTGGCATTGCTAGATGCGGATCTGTATGGCCGACACATATCCTTATGTTTGTTCTATTGTAATTCCAGGCAGTATCCTCTGTGCCAATCTTGGATCATATGCCACGTCTAATTACCGTGCACAGACAAACAGTAGGCTTTATTGCCAGCAGTGCACTCCTTTTTGTTTTTCTTCATGTTACATATATACAGATATAATCAGAAATAAACGTATTTATAACATTCTTAGTATGGCTCATAAGGTTCATTTTATTTAGATCCAATGTGAGTTATTTATTTGTATAGAAAATTATGCAATGTAAAAATAAGTTACAAAGGTTGTCCTTTCTAATGCATAATTATAGCACACAATGTAAACGTATCACCTTACAAACAGCATATCTAGTTATTCTCACCCGATAGCTTAAACGGATCAAGCTATTTATTTTGTTGCTTTTCACTAAACCTTTTTTTAATTCAGCAATATTTATTCCCCTGGGAGAATAGACAGCAGGCTTTTATTGCTTCTGAACTGCGTCGTTTGACATAAATATTTAAGCTAAAGCTGTTTTGCCATTTACAGTTAATTCTTCCAGCTTGTACAAATCCCATTGCAGAGGACATACGTACTGTTCAGATGTAAAGAAAGGTTCCTTTCAAACACCTAGATGCTGTTACAGTCCTGCATGAGCTTTTAAGGGACAGTAAAATCAAAATCAAATTTTCATGATTCAGATAGAGCATGCAATTTTAAACAACTTCCCAATTTATTTCAGTTATCAAATTTGCTTTGTTCTCTTGGTATTTTTTATTAAAGGGACATAATACTCATAAGCTAAATCATTTGAAACTGATGCAGTATAACTGTAAAAAGCTGACAGGAAAATATCACCTGAGCATCTCTGTGTAAAAAAGGAAGATATTTTACCTCACAATTTCCTCAGCTCAGCAGAGTAAGTTCTGTGTAAAAAGTTATACTCAGCTGCTCCCAGCTGCAGGTAAAAAAAAAAAAAAGAAGAAATGAACAGCAGCCAATCAGCATCAGCAGTGCTGAGGTCATGAACTCTTTTACTGTGATCTCATGAGATTTCACTTAACTCTCATGAGATTTCATGGTGAACTTCCTTAAACTGAATAGAGAAATAAGATGAGTGTGCACGAAAGCTCGCTTCTTCCGCTGTCCCGGGACAGACATACTGATTTGCTGCTTAGAAGTCCTTTACAATGGGATGTGGCTACTGAGGAACTTTTGAGATAAAATATCTTTCTTTTTTACATAGAGATGTTCAGGTGATATTTTCTAGTCAGCTTTTTACAGCTATGCTGCATCACTTTCAAGTGCTCCAACATTTGGGTATCATGGCCCTTTAAAGAGCAAAACTAGATGTGCACGTGTCTTTAGTACTCTATGGCAGCAGTGTTTTGCAATATTATTTGTAGCTTTATTATGCTGCAAAACACTACTACCATTGAGTACTAAAGACACGTGCACACTCCTGTGCTCTTATGAGCCTACCTAGTTTTACTCCTCAATAAAAGATACCAAGAGAGTAAAGCAAATTTGATAACAGAAGTAAATTGGAAAGTTGTTTAAAATTGCATGAGCTATCTGAATCATGAAAGTTTAATTTTGACTTTACTGTCCCTTTAAAGGGACAGTAAAGTCCAAATTAAACTTTCATGATTCGGATAGAGCAGTCAATTTTAAACAACTTTCCAATTTACTTCTGTTATCAAATTTGCTTTATTCACTTGGTATATTTTATTGAAGAGTAAAACTAGGTAGATTCAATACCTCAGGAGTGTGCACGTGTATTAAGTACTCTATGGAAGCAGTGTTTGCAACATTTTTGCAGCTTTGTTATACAATGTTGCAAAACACTGCTGCCGTAGAGGACTAAAGACATGTGCACACTCCTAAGCTCTTATGAGCATACCTAGTTTTACTCTTCAATAAAAGATACCAAGAGAATAAAGCAAATTTGATAACAGAAGTAAATTGGAAAGTTGTTTAAAATTGCATGCTCTATTCGAATCATGAAAGTTTAACTTTGACTTTACTGTCCCTTTAATATAAAATGTTAAATAGAAAAACAAGTGTGGTTTAAACACAGTACAACAAAAGAGTAACAGAGGTGCGCCAATATATACAATCACATATAATAATATTAATTTTGAGATGCCAATATCAACGTTATTATACTCTATAGGATACCATAGAAAGGATATTATTATGTTATAATAATATATAGATAATTCCCAACAAGATAAGAAGAGAAAGAAAGTCTTAAAAACTTAGAATAAGTCCCTCTACAGTAGTAGATATTCAAACCAATATTTGTCAATGTAGATACAAAGTTCATCAATCCGATGATGAGCAGCTCTCTCCAAGTTGTAAGCAGAGATAATATATGTCCTAGAAGACAAAAGGAAAAAAGAGGCGCTCTTGGTGCAGCAAGTTCCAATTTGTGTAACAACCAAAAGTTCGTGAAATAGATGATATACTCACAAACAAATTTGCACATGCAGTGCAATAGTGGGCGGACCGAAACTTTAGAGCCGTTCAGCTGACTCCTCAATGGCGACTCTGCCAAGCGGTGCTGACACGCCAGATAGTGATTGCAGGGATCCGATTCACCGTGAAAACCTCCGTGATGAGCTGAAGTACTCAGCTAAGATGAGCACGTAAAATCCACAGACTGCTATGGGTAATATCAATTTCACCAGAGCAAGGAAGAGTTGTAAAAAGTTCTGTTTTATTAAAACCACTTAAAAGTTGCTTTGCAACGCGTTTCTCGCCTAACAGTGCCGTTTCATCAGGCTACATAATTATTACACTCTACCTTGCTACCTTTAACTGTGCTCTAAACCAATCAGCAGTCCGTGTTACGGACAACACCCAAATCACTGCAGATGAATCAGAGGCTCTGTAAGCCACACACCCCTAAAGATAGGATCAATGCTCTTTGAAAGTTTTGAAATTTATAACGTGTGCGGAGAACAAAGTCTCTTACTTGGACTGAAGTGAGTTCTTTCTTAAAGGTGTAAATACAAATAAACAGATGCATATGCGAACCAAACAAATATATAAACAACATGCTAAATCCTTATTCTTTTAACCCTGCATACTGCAGATAATACTAAACGGCTTACCCTATATAAGTTTATCCACCAGTGCCATTGATAATAGTGAGCAACTTAGTGTATGTATTCGTAATCGAAAAACATCTGATATATACAATATGTACGATAGTATAACTAGTTAATAAGTGAATGAACTTATTTTTATAATAATGGTATTAATATGTGATGCAAATTCTGATTCCTATAATCCTATGCAAGACGCTAAATGATGTTAATGCTAAATGATGTTGGTGCTAAGATATGATACTGGTCTGAATAGCCCCATATGTGAATAATAGGGTGTGAATGACTAAAATTATACTGTACTAACACTAGTGATAATATATGTGCCCACATTTAAAGTAACCTTAAAATAATCAGAGGTATCTTGTTTTACTTTAGTATTTATTTTATGTTTTAAAAAATATTCTTCCCTGTTGTCATTACGGGCACGTTGATAACTAGATTCAATGAGATCAATCGGATAATTTTTCTCCATGAATCTTTTCTTAAGGATCTGGCTTTGGGTATCATAATCTGAAATCAAGCTGCAATTACGCCTAATTCTCCTGAATTGTCCATATGGGACATTCCTTTTCCATGGATAGTGATGATTACTATAAAAAACTAAATTTATGCTTACCTGATAAATTTCTTTCTCTTGTGGTGTATCCAGTCCATGGGTTCATCCATTAATTGTGGGATATTCTCCTTCCCAACAGGAAGCTGCAAGAGGACACCCACAGCAGAGCTGTCTATATAGCTCCTCCCCTAACTGCCACCCCTAGTCATTCGACTGAAGACAAGCAAGAAAAAAGAAGAAACTATAGGGTGCAGTGGTGACTGTAGTATAAAAATAAAAAACACCTGCCTTAAAGTGACAGGGCGGGCCGTGGACTGGATACACCACAAGAGAAATTTATCAGGTAATCATAAATTTTGTTTTCTCTTGTAAGGTGTATCTAGTCCACGGGTTCATCCATTACTTGTGGGATACCAATACCAAAGCTTTAGGACACGGATGAAGGGAGGGACAAGGCAGGAACTTAAACGGAAGGCACCACTGCCTGCAAGACCTTTCTCCCAAAAATAGCCTCTGAGGAAGCAAAAGTATCAAATTTGTAGAATTTAGAAAAAGTATGAAGCGAAGACCAAGTCGCCGCCTTACAAATCTGGTCAACAGAGGCCTCATTTTTAAAAGCCCATGTGGAAGCTACCGCTCTAGTGGAATGAGCTGTAATTCTTTCAGGAGGCTGCTGGCCAGCAGTCTCATAAGCTAAACGGATTATGCTTCTCAGCCAAAAAGAAAGAGAAGATGCCGAAGCCTTTTGGCCTCTCCTCTGTCCAGAGTAGACAACAAACAATGCAGATGTTTGATGAAAATCCTTAGTAGCTTGTAAATAAAACTTTAAAGCACGAACCACGTCAAGATTGTGTAATAGACGTTCCTTCTTTGAAGAAGGATTAGGACACAGTGATGGAACAAGAATCTCCTGATTGATATTCTTATTAGATACCACCTTAGGAAGAAACCCAGGTTTGGTACGCAAAACTACCTTATCTGCATGGAAGATCAGATAAGGGGAATCACACTGTAAGGCAGATAACTCTGAAACTCTTCGAGCCGAAGAGATAGCTACCAAAAACAGAACTTTCAAGATAAAAGCTTGATATCTATGGAATGCAGAGGTTCAAACGGAACCCCTTGAAGAATTTTAAGAACTAAATTTAAACTCTATGGCAGAGCAACAGGTTTAAACACAGGCTTGATTCTAACTAAAGCCTGACAAAACGCCTGAACGTCTGGAACATCTGCCAGACGCTTGTGCAGAAGAATAGACAGAGCAGAAATCTGTCTCTTTAAGGAACTAGCTGACAATCCCTTCTCCAATCCTTCTTGGAGAAAGGATAATATCCTAGGAATCCTGACCTTACTCCATGAGTAACCCTTGGATTCACACCAATGAAGATATTTACACCATATCTTATGATAGATTTTCCTGGTGACAGGCTTTCGAGCCTGAATCAAGGTATCAATGACCGACTCGGAGAAACCACGTTTTTATAAAATCAAGCGTTCAATCTCCAAGCAGTCAGCCGCAGAGAAATTAGATTTGGATGTTTGAATGGACCTTGGAGTAGAAGGTCCTGCCTCAGCGGCAGAGTCCATGGTCGAAAGGATGACATGTCCACCAGATCTGCATACCAAGTCCTGCGTGGCCACGCAGGTGCTATCAAAATCACAGAAACTCTCTCCTGCTTGATCTTGGCAATCAGACGAGGGAGGAGAGGAAATTGTGGGAACACATAAGCCAGGCTGAAGGACCAGGGCACTGCTAGAGCATCTATCAGCGCTGCCTGGGGATCCCTTGATCTGGACCCGTAACAAGGAAGCTTGGCGTTCTGACGAGACGCCATCAGATCCAGTTCTGGTTTGCCCCATAGTTGAATCAGCTGGGCAAATACCTCCAGATGGAGCTCCCACTCCCCCGGATGAAAAGTCTGCCGACTTAGAAAATCCCCCTCCCAGTTCTCTACTCCTGGGATATGGATAGCTGAGAGATGGCAAGAGTGAACCTCTGGGTGTGAAGCTAGAAGGAAGTGGTAGTATTGGCGCTTACAGCTAGGATAAGATCTATAGTAAAGAGAAAATTCTAAAAAATTCTAAAGAATAATTCTAAGAAATATATATAAGAGCAAAAGTGGTATAAGATATATTCTGGATCCTCTACACACCTTATTTAGGCTGCTATATAATGATACATCACTCTAGTACAGATATCAAGAGTATTTAATACTGTTGAAATAACATAGCACAGTAGATATAAAACAATGTCTAAAATATCAAGCACAATCACAATTTAGAATTAAAAGGGAAAGGGTATGCAGGGCAGTAGAACCTAACTCTAAAGACTAGCTCAAACAAGCAGATTACAGTAGAGAGGTACAATGGCTTGCAGAACTGTTCCCTATTTCTTAATAATAAGCAAAAATTACATAAGCAAAAAATACATAAGCAAATAAGGAAATATCCTAGATAATTTAAATATAACACTCAAAAATAAAATCTGGACGTCCAGTAGTTAATAAGTGAAATAAAAAATCAAAATTGTCCCGTAAGAGCAAACAAAATATATATATATAGCTGTGGATGATAGTAAGACCTGTCTTGCTTACATGCAACGTTGGTATTGTATACCACCAATATATCAGTCGAAGCTTAGTCTCTTATCTTAATACTCTCAAATGTAGTTGATCTTGCTCATTAAGTATTGGATCAAACTTAGACACATTTGAGAGTCGTACCTTAGTCGTTGCTATTATAAGAAGAGAAAGGCAGTTGTCTGTAGTTAGAGCTGATCGGTCCTTGCGGTCTCTATTCAATATTTAGTCTGTGTCCGATTGCCGCGTCTTCCAAATCACAGGAGCGGTGTCTCCAGTAATCCAGCTTAGTCTTTGCTGGCGTCTTCTGTCTCCGCACGTCAGGAAGGTCCTTCTGTTGGAAGGGAACTAGCGTCACACTACACTATTTGCTAACAACATCAGACTCACAAAGTGTTCTGAAAGCAGAGAGTGCACGGACACCGGCAAAACAGCTGACATGGCTACACGCTACCTGACGGCTGACACAGCTCCACGCTACCTGACGTGCGGAGACAGAAGACGCCAGCAAAGACTAAGCTGGATTACTGGAGACACCGCTCCTGTGATTTGGAAGAGGCGGCAATCGGACACAGACCAAATATTGAATAGAGACCGCAAGGACCGATCAGCTCTAACTACAGACAGCTGCCTTTCTCTTCTTATAATAGCAACGACTAAGGTACGACTCTCAAATGTGTCTAAGTTTGATCCAATACTCAATGAGCAAGATCAACTACATTTGAGAGTATTAAGATAAGAGACTAAGCTTCGACTGATATATTGGTGGTATACAATACCAACGTTGCATGTAAGCAAGACAGGTCTTACTATCATCCACAGCTATATATATATTTTGTTTGCTCTTACGGAACAATTTTGATTTTTTATTTCACTTATTAACTACTGGACGTCCAGATTTTATTTTTGAGTGTTATATTTAAATTATCTAGGATATTTCCTTATTTGCTTATGTATTTTTTGCTTATGTAATTTTTGCTTATTATTAAGAAATAGGGAAAAGTTCTGCAAGCCATTGTACCTCTCTACTGTAATCTGCTTGTTTGAGCTAGTCTTTAGAGTTAGGTTCTACTGCCCTGCATACCCTTTCCCTTTTAATTCTAAATTGTGATTGTGCTTGATATTTTAGACATTGTTTTATATCTACTGTGCTATGTTATTTTAACAGTATTAAATACTCTTGATATCTGTACTAGAGTGATGTATCATTATATAGCAGCCTAAATAAGGTGTGTAGAGGATCCAGAATATATCTTATACCACTTTTGCTCTTATATATATTTTTTAGAATTATTCTTTAGAATTTTTTAGAATTTTCTCTTTACTATAGATCTTATCCTAGCTATAAGCGCCAATACTACCACTTCCTTCTAGCTTCACACCCAAGGGATTTTTTGAGAGGGTCCCTACTTGTATTTGGCTTTAGGTTATAATTAGCGCTGATTCTTCCCCCACTCCAAGAGTGAACCTCTGCCCATAGAATTATCTTTGAAACCTCCAACATTGCCAGGGGGCTTCTTGTTCCCCCCTGATGGTTGATATAGGCTACAGTCGTGATATTGTCCGACTGAAATCTGATGAACCTGACCGCAGCTAGTTGAGGCCAAGCCTGAAGAGCATTGAATATTGCTCTCAGTTCCAGAATGTTTATCGGAAGGAGGGCTTCCTCCTGAGTCCACAAACCCTGAGCCTTCAGGGAGTTCCAGACTGCGCCCCAGCCCAGAAGGCTGGCATCTGTCGTCACTATAGTCCACCCTGGCCTGCGGAAACTCATTCCCCTGGACAGATGGACCCGAGATAACCACCAGAGAAGAGAATCCCTGGTCTCTTGATCCAGATTTAGCAGAGGGGACAAATCTGTGTAGTCCCCATTCCACTGATTGAGCATGCAAAGTTGCAGTGGTCTGAGATGTAGAGAAGTGGAATGAAGAGCACGGCAGGAAGTTAGAAGCTTTGATAACCTGACCTCTGTCAGAAAAAAATTCATTTCTACTGAATCTATCAGTGTTCCTAGGAAGGAAACTCTTGTGAGAGGGGAGAGAGAACTCTTTTCTTCGTTCACCTTCCACCCGTGAGACCTCAGAAAGGCCAGAACAATGTCCGTATGGGACTTGGCGATTTGAAAAGTCGACGCCTGTATCAGAATGTCGTCTAGGTAAGGAGCCACCGCTATGCCCTGTGGCCTTAGAACCGCCAGTAGGGACCCTAGAACCTTCGTAAAGATTCTTGGTGCCGTGGCTAACCCGAAGGGAAGAGCCACAAACTGGTAATGCCTGTCTAAGAAGGTGAACCTGAGGAACTGATGATGATCTCTGTGAATCGGAATGTGGAGCTAAGCATCCTTTAAGTCCACGGTAGTCATATATTGACCCTCCTGGATTATAGAGAGGATGGTTCGGATAGTCTCCATCTTGAAGGATGGGACTCTGAGAAATTTGTTTAGGATCTTGAGATCCAAGATTGGTCTGAAAGTTTCCTCTTTTTTGGGAATTATAAACAGATTTGAATAGAAGCCCTGCCCCTGTTCCTCCCTTGAAACTGGGTGGATCACTCCCATAACCAGTAGGTCTTGAACACAACGTAAGAATGCCTCTCTCTTTATCTGGTTTACATATAATTGTAAGAGATGAAATCTCCCCTTTGGAGATGAAGCTTTGAAGTCCAGAAGATATCCCTGGGAAACAATCTCTAATGCCCAGGGATACTGGACGTCTCTTGCCCAAGCTTGGGCGAAGAGAGAAAGTCTGCCCCCTACTAGATCCGGTCCCGGATCGGAAGCTACTCCTTCATGTTGTCTTAGAGGCGGCAGCAGGTTTTTTGACCTGCTTCCCCTTGTTCCAAGCCTGGTTCAGTCTCCAGACTGGTTTGGACTGGGCAAAATTTCCCTCTTGTTTTGCATTAGAGGAAGCGCCACTATTGAAGTTTTGAAATGAACGAAAATTATTCTGTTTGGTCCTTAATTTATTGGACCTATCCTGAGGAAGGGCGTGACCTTTTCCTCCAGTAATATCAGAAATGATCTCCTTCAGGCCCGGCCCGAATAGGGCCTGTCCTTTGAAGGGGATGTTAAGAAGCTTAGACTTTGAAGTAACGTCTGCTGACCAGGACTTAAGCCATAGCGCCCTGCGCGCCAGAATGGCAAAACCTGAATTCTTAGCCGTTAGTTTGGTTAGATGAAAAAACGGCGTCAGAAATAAAGGAATTAGCTAACTTGAGAGCTTTAATCCTGTCTAAAATATCATCTAACGGGGTCTCCACCTGTAGAGCCTCCTCAAGAGACTCGAACCAAAAAGCCGCTGCAGCAGTAACTGGGGCAATGCATGCAAGAGGCTGGAGAATAAAACCTTGATGGATAAAAATTTTCTTAAGGAGACCCTCCAATTTTTTATCCATAGGATCTAAGAAAGCACAACTGTCCTCGACGGGGATAGTTGTATGCTTAGCTAGGGTAGAAACAGCACCCTCCACCTTAGGGACTGTCTGCCACGAGTCCCGTATAGCGACATCTATGGGAAACATCTTTTTAAAAGCAGGAGGGGGAGAGAATGGAACACCTGGTCTACCCATTCCTTAGTAATAATTTCCGAAAACCTCTTAGGGACTGGAAAAACATCAGTGTAAACAGGCACTGCAAAGTATTTGTCCATTTTACACAATTTCTCTGGAACTACAATGGGGTCACAGTCATCCAGAATCGCTAAAACCTCCCTGAGCAAGCTTACATTTAAAGGCTGTCATTTCAGAATCGGACTGAAGTAACGTCTTCCCTGAATCTGAAATCTCACCCTCAGATAGCAACTCCCTTGCCACGGCTTCGGAGCATTGTGAGGGTATATCGGACATAGCTACTAAAGCGTCAGAAAGCTCTGTATTTGTTCTAGCCCCAGAGCTGTCTCGCTTTCCTTGTAACCCTTTCAGTTTGGACAATACCTCTGTGAGGGTATTAGTCATAACTGCCGCCATGTCTTGTAAGGTAAACGCATTGGACGCGCTAGATGTACTTGCTGTCACTTGAGCGGGAGTTATAGATTCTGACACGTGGGGAGAGCTAGATGGCATAACCTCCATTTGTCAGTCTGAGAAACCTCTGGTGATAAATCTTTAAATGCCATAATATGGTCTTTATAATTTATAGAAGTTTCAGTACATTTGGTACACATTCTAAGAGGGGGTTCCACAATGGCTTCTAAACATATTGAACAAGGAGTTTCCTCTATGTCAGACATGTTTAACAGACTAGTAATGAGACCAGCAAGCTTGGAAAACACTTTAATAAATGTGAAACAGCAATTAAATCAAAACGGTACTGTGCCTTTAAGAGAAAAAAACTATCACATAAACTGCAAAACAGTGTTAAAAAGTAGTAAACTCTTCGAAATTTTTACAGTGTGTATAAGGGACTAAAACAGCATTGCACCCACTTGCAAATGGATGATTAACCCTTTAGGCCCCAAACCGGATTTGAAAAACTTTAATAAACAGTTAAACACCTTGCCACAGCTCTGCTGTGGCTCCTACCTGCCCTCAAATACGATTTAGGAAAGAAATAAGCCCTCTATAGTGGTCCTCAGATGCCAGAGGACTCCTTTAGGGAAGCTGGATGTCTCAGTCTGAATATGAACTGCGCATCTAGAGCGTGAAAATAGGCCCCTCCCACCATGCACTCGATGTCAGAGGGCCTTAAGAAAATACTCCTAGGAGTATCTGACTAGCCATGTGGAAACTAGGCCCCAAAAAACGATTTATCTATATAACATTCTTTCTATATGACATGTAAACGTTTTGTCACTAAGAAATATGAGTATTAACATGAATATTACCCTTTTTTGTAAGCATGATCCCAGTCGTTGTTAAATCACTGCATCAGGCTTACCTCAATTATACAAGGCTCTCAGCATTTTCTAGATCTTATCTCTCTAGAAATAAATATACTGAACATACCTCAAAGCAGGTAAACTGCAAACCGTTCCCCCAACTGAAGTCTTTCCCATACTCTTCAGTTATGCGTGAGAACAGCAATGGACCTTAGTTACAAACCGCTAAGATCATCAACCTCCAGGCAGATTCTTCTAATTTCTGCCTGAGAGTAAAACAGTACAACGCCGGTACCGTTTAAAAATAACAAACTTTTGAGTGAAGGTAAAACTACACTAAGTCACCACATATCTCTTGATACTTCCTATCTTGTCGAGAGCTGCAAGAGAATGACTGGGGGTGGCAGTTAGGGGAGGAGCTATATAGACAGCTCTGCTGTGGGTGTCCTCTTGCAGCTTCCTGTTGGGAAGGAGAATATCCCACAAGTAATGGATGAACCCGTGGACTGGATACACCTTACAAGAGAAATCTAAATAACTGTTGCTATCGACAGTCTTAAAATGTGTTGAGCTGACTATACAGCCTTGTCTGTTGAATCGTAAACTAAATATATATATATATATATATATATATATATATATATACATCCAGAAAGCATTGTATTTTTGGATCTTAGTTTACGATTCAACAGACAAGGCTGTATAGTCAGCTCAACACATTTTAAGACTGTCGATAGCAAGTTATTTAGATTTTTATAGTAATCATCACTATCCATGGAAAAGGAATGTCCCATATGGACAATTCAGGAGAATTAGGCGTAATTGCAGCTTGATTTCAGATTATGATACCCAAAGCCAGATCCTTAAGGAAAGATTCATGGAGAAAAATTATCCGATTGATCTCATTGAATCTAGTTATCAAAGTGCCCGTAATGACAACAGGGAGGAATATTTTTTAAAACATAAAATAAATACTAAAGTAAAACAAGATACCTCTGAACTGTCTGAAATTAGATTCATTACTCAATACAATTGTAATCATAAGTCTATTAGAGAGATTCTCAACAAACATTGGAGAATTTTAAAAAGGGATCCTATCCTATGTGAACTACTAGGAGAAAGTCCACTTATTGCTTACAAGAAGGCCCCTAGTCTGAAGAATATCTTGGCGCCTAGTAAAATTATTAAGAGTAAAACAATTGAGAGAAAACGTCCTGATAGATCAAATAGTAGGAAATCTATAGCAGTTATAAATAGAGGAATATTCAAATGCGATGCCATAAACTGCAAAATGTGCAACTACATTGGCCATGGTAAATGCTCTTTTCAATCTTATACTGATAAAAAATCTTATCAGATTAAGAGCAGAATGACCTGTGCCTCACATTATGTAATTTACCTTATCTCCTGCATATGTGGGGTACAGTATATTGGTCGTACAATTAGACGCCTCAGTCATTATTGGTCAGAACACTTTCGAAGCATCATACATAATAAAAAATCTCATAGTGTGATTAGCCACTGCCATCAGAAACATGAAGGGAATCCTAGATGTTATTCCATTATTCCCATAGAGCAAATAGATAAGTCACATAACTACAATCGGTTCATTAAATTAAGATGGAGAGAAACATACTGGATCCACAAATTGAAAACCATGCACCCTTTAGGATTAAATCTAAATGTGGATCTAGCAGCATTTTAATGTTTCTCCCCATTTCTATATACTTGTCCTTACGACTCACTATATATACATGTTGCCTATATGTGGTTTAATCACGTCCTCATTTCAATCATCTATTATAGTTCCATACCTGCATTCATACTCTCACATTCATCCAGCATGATATTCATGTATATATCTCATATGGGAATAATTAAAACACACAAATCCTATTTTTATATTAGACAATTTGGCCCATTATTTTAATATTATACAGGGAAAATTTTAGTTCACTACATCACTCACAACAAATTTATGTCAGGTCCCCTCATTACTATACTATCCTCTTATCGGTTTTTTAGGTTATCCTCTGTTTTCCTAGGTACCCTTCTTCATATCACTCCTATCACACTCACATAACACTTTATCATCAGTAGAATTGTTAGTTACTCGCATCTCTACTCATGCACATTATCACCCCGCCCCCTCCCCCCCCCCCAGTTACCTCATGTCCCCATATTCACTGAATTCACTACCACCACTAGCATAATTATCCCTTTCCCCGTCTCATCCCCTTATTTATAGGTTTTCATTTACTGTATCTATACACTATCACTAGCATAACTATCCCTCCCTTCCTCTCCCTTCACTCCATATATATATAGCAACAGTATACCATTATTATCGCAAGAGTATACCACTATATCATATCCACTATTTATTAACACTACACATTCATTCACTTTATATCGTATAATATCATATTGTTTACCTATCTATTTTAAGGTCACTTTAAATGTGGGCACATATATTATCACTAGTGTTAGTACAGTATAATTTTAGAGTCATTCACACCCTATTATTCACATGTGAGGCTATTCAGACCAGTATCATATCTTAGCACCAACATCATTTAGCATTAACATCATTTAGCGTCTTGCATAGGATTATAGGAATCAGAATTTGCATCACATATTAATACCATTATTATAACAATAAGTTCATTCACTTATTAACTAGTTATACTATCGTACATATTGTATATATCAGATGTTTTTCGATTACGAATACATACACTAAGTTGCTCACTATTATCAATGGCACTGGTGGATAAACTTATATAGGGTAAGCCGTTTAGTATTATCTGCAGTATGCAGGGTTAAAAGAATAAGGATTTAGCATGTTGTTTATATATTTGTTTGGTTCGCATATGCATCTGTTTATTTGTATTTACACCTTTAAGAAAGAACTCACTTCAGTCCAAGTAAGAGACTTTGTTCTCCACACACGTTATAAATTTCAAGACTTTCAAAGAGCATTGATCCTATCTTTAGGGGTGTGTGGTTTACAGAGCCTCTGATTCGTCTGCAGTGATTTGGGTGTTGTCCGTAACACGGACTGCTGATTGGTTTAGAGCACAGTTAAAGGTAGCAAGGTAGAGTGTAATAATTATGTAGCCTGATGAAACGGCACTGTTAGCCGAGAAACACGTTGTAAAGGAACTTTTAAGTGGTTTTAATAAAACAGACTCTTCATTGCTGTGGTGAAATTGATATTACCCATAGCAGTCTGTGGATTTACGTGCTCATCTCAGCTGAGTACTTCAGCTCATCACGGAGGTTTTCACGGTAAATCGGATCCCTGCAATCACTATCTGGCGTGTCAGCACCGCTTGGCAGAGTCGCCATTGAGGAGTCAGCCGAACGCCTCTAAAATTTCGGTCCGCCCACTATTGCACTGCATGTGCATATTTGTTTGTGAGTATATCATCTATTTCACGAACTTTTGGTTGTTACACAAATTGGAACTTGCTGCACCAAGAGCGCCTCTTTTTTCCTTTTGTCTTCTAGGACATATATTATAAAATGTTAAATTATGCACGGTACAAACAACTTTGCAACACTTCAGTTATTTATTCTGCCCCTTTTCCTGTAATTGAACTCATAGGGCACAAATATCTAAAGCTCTCTGGTCTGGAGAGATTATCTAAGAAGTCTCTTCAGTTCTGAGAGGTCACTCAAAGAATTTCAGAAAGGAACATTTTAACTTAAAGGGACATGAAACAATGATTCAGATAGAGAATACAATTTTGAACAACTTTCCAATTTTCTTCCATTGGAGCCTATTTATCATTGCGTCAATCTTGACGCATTCGCTGCCGCAAATCTACATATAACGCCCTTATTTATGAAAAAGTCTGTCAAAAACACATGCGTCAAGTATGGAGCGATGAGCATTGATAAATAAGAGTCATCAATGTCGCAGATTTTTTTTTTCTATCCTTATTTATACCATTTCATTACGGTCCATGAACAAGCACATTTCTCTAAAGCTAATCTTTTATTTTTCATCTGTTAATGTCCAAGAAATAGCTAGATTTATACTTAAACAAACAATATCTCATAGAAAGTTATTTTTATATTTATTTGTTATACAAAAAACTAATATATGATATTTTCACAAAAATCAATGTGTATTTGTATAAATCATGATATGCCTATCTCATGTTTTTGTTTTTTAAATGATTATTAATGCTAGAGTTTGTACATATATCTTTGCACATACTTGTGTATGTATATATATATATATATATATATATATATATATATATATATACTGTATGTGTTATGTCAGAAATATTTTGCAAACATATGTACATGTCCCTAAATTCCTTTCTTTGTTCTAAACATATCTCTGTGTTTATTTATACCACTATATGTATATATTGTACATTTATTATTATTCTGAGCATGAATAATTGCAAATATAAGATGTAATTTGAAACTTTATTAAAATTGTATACTTTTTCTAAATCAAACAATATTATTGCAATATTATTGCTCCAAATTTGGTGCACTAGCAGATATAGGGATAAAAATGAAATAATTACATTACTACTTATGGATTATGTTACATCTTTGTCTCATTACAAAACAAGGGGACAATATTATTGCTCCAAACTTGGTGCAAAGTATTGCTCCAAACGTGGTGTGAAGTATTGCTCCAAACGTGGTGTGAAGTATTGCTCCAAACGTGGTGTGAAGTATTGCTCCAAACGTGGTGTGAAGTATTGCTCCAAACTTGGTGCACTAGTAGATATAGAGATAAAAATGAAATAAATACAGTACATTACACAATAGACACTTTGGGGGGTAGTTATCAAGCCGTCTACGTTTCAGCCTTCGCCGGCCCAATACGCCCGCCTAAGCTCGCCTACCTTCGCCGCCGCGGACCTTGAATACGTTCGCCTAAGTTATCAAATAAAGCTGTCAAAAAGCCGCGGGGCGATGAGCAGCGGACTGTGAGAGTTATCACTCATCCGATCTCGCTGCTCTTCGGCTGTTTCCCAGCTTTATTGCTAGCCTGTCACTAAGCACTCACACTAAACTACACTGTTCTATCCCTATACCGGCGCCCCCGGAGCCTCCCGCAACTCAATAAAGTTACTAACCCCTAAACCGCCGCTCCTAGACCCTGCCGCAAGTCTTATAAATGTATTAACCCCTAAACCGCCGCTCCTAGACCCCGCCGCAACTCTTATAAATGTATTAACCCCTAAACCGCCGCTCCTAGACCCTGACGCAACTCTGATAAATGTATTAACCCCTAAACCGCCGCTCCCGGACACCGCTGCCACCTACAGTATACCTAGTAACCCCTATCCTGCCCCCCCTATACCGTCGCCCTCTATAATAAAATTATTAACCCCTATCCTGCTGATCCCGCACCTCGCCGCAACTAAATAAATAGTTTAACCCCTAAACCGCCGCTCCCTGAACCCGCCGCAACCTATATTAAATTTATTAACCCCTATCCTGCCCTGCCCCCCCTACACCGTCGCCACCTATAATACATTTATTAACCCCTATCCTGCCCCCCACTACACCGCCGCCACTGTAATAAAATTATTAACCCCTAAACCTAAGTCTAACCCTAACGCCGCCCTAACTTAAATATTAATTAAATAAATCTAAATAATATTTCTATTATTAACTAAATGAATCCTATTTAAAACAAAATACCTTTAAAATAAACCCTAATATAGCTACAATATAAATAATAATTATATTGTAGCTATCTTAGGATTTATATTTATTTTACAGGTAACTTTGTATTTATTTTAGCTAGTTAGAATAGTTATTAAATAGTTATTAACTATTTAATAACTACCTAGCTAAAAGAAATACAAAATTACCTGTAAAATAAATCCTAACCTAAGTTACAATTAAACCTAATACTACACTATCATTAAATTAATTAAATAAACTACCTACAAATAACTACAATTAAATACAATTACATAAACTAACTAAAGTACAAAAAATAAAAAAGCTAAGTTACAAAAAATAAAAAAATAAGTTACAAACATTTTAAAAATATTACAACAATTTTAAGCTACTTACACCTAATCTAAGCCCCCTAATAAAATAACAACCCCCCCCAAAATAAAAAAATGCCCTACCCTATTCTAAATTAAATAAAGTTCAAAGCTCTTTTACCTTACCAGCCCTTAAAAGGGCCATTTGTGGGGGCATGCCCCAAAAAGTTCAGCTCTTTTGCCTGTAAAAGAAAAATACAACCCCCCCAACATTAAAACCCACCACCAACATACCCCTAATCTAACCCAAACCCCCCTTACAAAAACCTAACACTAATCCCCTGAAGATCATCCTACCTTGAGTCGTCTTCACTCAGCCGAGCAGCGATGGAACCGAAGTGGACATCCGGAGCGGAAGACGTTAATCCTCCAAGCGACGCTGAAGAAATCTTCCATCCGATGAAGTCATCATCCAGGCGGCGCTGAAGAAGTCTTCGATCCGGGCGATGTCATCTTCCAAGAGGCGCTGAAGAGGTCTTCTATCCGGGCGATGTCATCTTCCAAGCCGGGTCTTGAATCTTCCTCCCGCTGACGCGGAACATCCTTCTTCACCGACGGACTACGACGAATGAAGGCTCCTTTAAGGGACGTCATCCAAGATGGCGTCCCCTCAATTCCGATTGGCTGATAGGATTCTATCAGCCAATCGGAATTAAGGTAGGAAAAATCTGATTGGCTGATGGAATCAGCCAATCAGATTGAGCTCGCATTCTATTGGCTGTTCCGATCAGCCAATAGAATGCGAGCTCTATCTGATTGGCTGATTGGATCAGCCAATCGGATTGAACTTGAATCTGATTGGCTGATTCCATCAGCCAATCAGATTTTTCCTACCTTAATTTTTTTATTTTTTGTAACTTAGCTTTTTTTATTTTTTGTACTTTAGTTAGTTTATGTAATTGTATTTAATTGTAGTTATTTGTAGGTAGTTTATTTAATTAATTTAATGATAGTGTAGTATTAGGTTTAATTGTAACTTAGGTTAGGATTTATTTTACAGGTAATTTTGTATTTATTTTAGCTAGGTAGTTATTAAATAGTTAATAACTATTTAATAACTATGCTAACTAGCTAAAATAAATACAAAGTTACCTGTAAAATAAATATAAATCCTAAGATAGCTACAATATAATTATTATTTATATTGTAGCTATATTAGGGTTTATTTTACAGGTAAGTATTTAGTTTTAAATAGGAATAATTTATTAAAGTATAGTGTAGTGTTAGGTGTAATTTTAACTTAGGTTAGGATTTATTTTACAGGTAAATTTCAGTTTATTTTAGCTAGGTAAGCTATTAAATAGTTAATAACTATTTAATAGCTATTGTACCTAGTTAAAATAAATTAAAAGTTGCCTGTAAAATAAAAATAAATCCTAAGATAGCTACAATATAATTATTATTTATATTGTAGCTATATTAGGGTTTATTTTAAAGGTAAGTATTTAGTTTTAAATAGGATTAACTTAGTTAATAATATAAATATTATTTAGATTTATTTAATTAATATTTAAGTTAGGGGGGCGTTAGGGTTAGGGTTAGACTTAGGTTTAGGGGTTAATAATTTTATTACAGTGGCGGCGGCGTAGTGGGGGGCAGGATAGGGGTTAATAAATTTATTATAGGTGGCGACGGTGTAGGGGGGGCAGATTAGGGGTTAATAAGTTTAATATAGGTTGCGGCGGGTTCAGGGAGCGGCAGTTTAGGGGTTAATACATTTATTATAGTTGCGGTGGGCTCCGGGAGCGGCGGTTTGGGTTTAGGGGTTAATACATATATTATAGTTGCGGTGGGCTCCGGGAGCGGCGGTTTAGGGGTTAATATATATAGAGTAGCTTGCGGTGGGCTCCGGGAGCGGCGGTTTAGGGGGTAATAACTTTATTTAGATGCGGCGGTGTAGGGGGGACAGATTAGGGGTGTTTAGACTCAGGGTACATGTTAGGGTGTTAGGTGTAGACAGCTCCCATAGGAATCAATGAGATGTCTGTCAGCAGCGAACTTGTACTTTCGCTATGGTCAGACTCCCATTGATTAGTATGGGATCTGCCGCCTCCAGGGGTGGCGGTTTGAAAACCAGGTACGCTGGGCCGTAAAAGTGCCGAGCGTACCTGCTAGTCATTTGATAACTAGCAAAAGTAGTGAGATTGTGCCGCACTTGTGTGCGCAACATCTGGAGTGACGTAAGAATCGATCCGTGTCGGACTGAGTCACAAAATTCTACTTTTGCCGGTCTCGAGCCTTTGATAACTAAGGCGAATCAGCCTCGCCACAAATACGCTGCGGAATTCCAGCGTATTTGAGGTTGACGGCTTGATAACTACCCCCCTTTGTCTTGGAGCTGTCAGGCTCTGTTATAGATGATTTTAAGATTTTCCAATAAAGCACACATTTTGTTTTCACGTAATGCCTTGTAGTCCTGTCTGGTCTTTCGTTTGCCTTATATTACATAATACAGCTAACTTTTTTTTATATATAAATCTATTTGCACCATGTTTAAGGCATGTAATACAGGTCGCACTCTCCAAATCGCACCAAATTTGACGCAACACTTTTTGCAAAAATAATTACGCAATATTCCTATTGTATTTTGTGCAAATTGATATTTTTAGAGCTAGGCCCTCCTGATTGCAATCTAGTTTTAAACACTACCCCTACAGAGGTGTTATAAAATGGGCTGGCATATAAGATGACATTTCTTAATGAAAATGAAATTCAAGAGAAGGAAGAAAAACAATGAAAATAGCATGACAGTAAAGAGGTGATTTTAATTTCTGCTGTATCTGAATCATGACAGTTTAATGTTAGGTAAACTATCCTTTTGAGCCATCAGCTTAAGATTATATTGAATCAAACATCATTCAAATTTAAAAATCATTGTTTAAAGTATTACACACTGAGGCCTACTTATCAAGCCGTCAACTTACTTGCATTCGACAGCACCAATACGCTCGCTTAACATTGTGGCCGTGGACCTGAATACGCTCTCCATATTTAACAAAAAAGCTGTCAAAATGCCGCGCACCAAGTACGGGGCGATGAGCAGCGGACTGTTGTTAACTAACTGTCATCGATTTCGCTGCTATTCGTTTTTTCCCAGCTTTATTTGTATACTGTCACTAAACACCGCCACTATACTAAAATGTTTAACCCCTATCCCACCACTACCCGACCCCGCCGCAACTAAATAAAGTTATTAACCCCTATCCCGCCACTCCCGGAGCCCACCGCAACTCTAATAAACTTATTAATCCCTATCCCGCCGCTCCCCGACACCGCCGCAACTCTAATAAACGTATTAACCCCTATTCTGCCGCTCCCGGACCCTGCCGCAACTAACTAAATGTATTAACCCCTAAGCCTCTGGCCTCCCACATCACTAGCACTTACTAAACCTATTAACCCCTAAACCGCCAGCCCCCCACATCGCCATAAACTAAATTAACCTATTAACCCCTAAACCTAACAACCCGCTAACTTTAGATTAAATATTAACTCATCCCTATAAATTTAAACTTACCTTTAGATTTAAATTAAACTATATTAAACTAATAATTAACCTACCCTAACTATTATACCAAAATTACATTAAACTATATTAAACTAATAATTAATCTACCCTAACTATTAGACTAAAATTACAATAAACTATATTAAACTAATACGGCTAGATTACGAGTTTTTGTCGGTAAGGCTTGCGGTGCTAACGCTCAGTTTCAGGTTACCGCTCACCTACAAACAACGCTGGTATTACAGGTTTTTCCAACCCCGGCGTTAGCCTCTAAAAAGTGAGCGGAGAGGAAAATTTAGCTCCATATCTCACCTCAATACCAGCGCTGCTTACGGTAGCGGTGAGCTGGCTAAACGTGCTCGTGCACGATTTCCCCATAGGAATCAATGGGGCAGAATCGGCTGGAAAAAAAACAAACACCTGCAAAAAAAGCAGCGTTCAGCTCCTAACACAGCCCCATTGATTCCTATGGCGAAACACATTTTATGTCTACTCCTAACACCCTAACATGAACCCCGAGTCTAAACACCCCTAATCTTACACTTATTAACCCCTAATCTGCCTTCCCCAACATCGTAGCCACCTGCATTATATTATTAACCCTTAATCTGCCGCTCCAGACACCACCGCCACCTACATTATACTTATGAACCCCTAATCTGCTGCCCCTAACATCGCAGACACCTACATTTTATTTATTAACCCCTAATCTGCCCCCCCAACTATATTAAATTTATTAAACCCCTAATCTGCCGCCGCCAACGTCGCTGCCACTATAATAAAGTTATTAACCCCTAAATCTAAGTCTAACCCTAAACCTAACACCCCCTAACTTAAATATAATTTAAATAAATCTAAATAAAATAACTACAATTAAATAAATTATTCCTATTTAAAACTAAATACTTACCAATAAAATAAACCGTAAGATAGCTACAATATAACTAATAGTTATATTGTATCTAGATTAGAGTTTATTTTTATTTTACAGGCAACTTTGTATTTATTTTAACTAGGAACAATAGTTATTAAATAGTTATTAACTATTTAATAAATACCTAGTTAAAATAAATACAAATTTACCTGTAAAATAAACCCTAACCTAAGTTACAATTACACCTAATACTACACTATAATTAAATAAATTACCTAAACTAACTACAATTAATTACAATTAAATTAAATAAACTAATGTACGAAAAACCCCCACTAAATTAGAGAAAATAATAAAATAATTACAAGAATTTTAAACTAATTACACCTAATCTAATCCCCCTAATAAAATAAAAAAGCCTCCCAAAATAATAAAAATCCCTACCCTATACTAAATTACAAATAGCCCTTAAAAGGGCTTTTTGCGGGCATTGCCCCAAAGTAATCAGCTCTTTTACCTGTAAAAAAAAAATACAATACCCCCCCAACATTAAAATCCACCACCCACACACCCAACCAATCCCCCTTAATAAAACCTAACACTAACCCCTTGAAGATCACCCTACCTTGAGACGTCTTCACCCAGCCGGGCACAAGTGGTCCTCCAGAGGGGCAAAAGTCTTCATCTGATCCGGGCAGAAGAGGACCTCCAGATGGGCAGAAGTCTTCATCCAGGCAGCATCTTTTATCTTCATCCATCCGGAGCGGAGCAGGTCTATCTTCAATCCAGTCGATGTGGAGCATCCTCTTCTTCCGACGACTCCCTACGAATGAAGGTTCCTTTAAATGACATCATCCAAGATGGCGCCCCTTTAATTCCGATTGGCTGATAGGATTCTATCAGCCAATCGGAATTAAGGTAGGAAGAATCCTATTGGCTGATGCAATCAGCCAATAGAATTGAGCTCGCATTCTATTGGCTGATGAGAACAGCCAATAGAATGCAAGCTCAATCCTATTGGCTGATTGGATAAGCCAATAGGATTGAACTTCAATTCTATTGGCTGATTGGATCAGCCAATAGGATTTTTCCTACCTTAATTACGATTGGCTGATAGAATCCTATCAGCCAATCGGAATTCAAGGGACGCCATCTTGGATGACGTCATTTAAAGGAACCTTCATTTGTCGGGAATCATTGGAAGAGGAGGATGCTCTGTGTCGGCTGGCTTAAAGATGGACACGCTCCGCTCCGGATGGATGAAGATTGAAGATGTCGCCTGGATGAAGACTTCTGCCCGTCTGGAGGTCCTCTTCTGCCCGGATCAGATGAAGACTTCTGCCCCTCTGGAGGACCACTTGTGCCCGGCTGGGTGAAGATGTCTCATGGTAGGGTGATCTTCAAGGGGTTAGTGTTAGGTTTTATCAAGGGGGGATTGGGTGGGTTTTAGAGTAGGGTTGGGTGTGTGGGTGGTGGGTTTTAATGTTAGGGGGGTATTGTATTTTTTTTTACAGGTAAAAGAGCTGATTTACTTTGGGGCAATGCCCCGCAAAAAGCCATTTTAAGGGTTATTTGTAATTTAGTATAGGGTAGGCATTTTTATTATTTTGGGGGGCTTTTTTATTTTATTATGGGGATTAGATTAGGTGTAATTAGTTTAAAATTCTTGTAATTATTTTATTTTTTCTGTAATTTAGTGGGGGGGTTCGTACTTTAGTTTATTTAATTTAATTGTAGTTAATTGTAGTAAATTTAGGAAATTATTTTATTATAGTGTAGTGTTAGGTGTAATTGTAATTTAGGTTCGTTTTTATTCTTCTGGTAAATTTGTCTTTATTTTAACTAGGTAGTTAGTAAATAGTTAATAACTATTTAATAACTATTGTACCTACTTAAAATAAATACAAACGTGCCTGTAAAATAAAAATAAACCCTAATATAGATAGAATGTAACTATTAGTTATATTGTAGCTATCTTAGGGTTTATTTTATAGGTGACTATTTAGTTTTAAATAGGAATAATATTTTTAATTGTAGTAATTTTATTTCGTTTTATTTAAATTATATTTAGGTTAGGGGGGGTTAGACTTAGGGTTAGACAGGTTTAGTGGTTTAATACATTTAATATAGTGGCGGCGACGTTGGGGGCGGCAGATTAGGGGTTAATAAATGTAGGTAGGTGTCGGCGATGTTAGGCACCGCAGATTAGGGGTTAATAAAATTTAACTAGTGTTTGCAAGGCGGGAGTGCGGCGGGGTTAAAACTTTAGTTAACTGTTTGCGATGTGGGGGGGGCTCGGTTTAGGGTTTAATAGGTAGTTTATAGGTGCTAGTGTACTTTTTAGCACTTTAGTTAAGAGTTTTACGTTACGGCGTTAGCCCATAAAACTCTTAACTACTGACTTTTAAATGCGGTAGGAGTCTTGACAGGAGAGGCTGTACCGCTCACTTTCTCCAAGACGCGTAATACCGGCGTTAGGAAAATCCCATTAAAAAGATAGTATACGCAATTGACGTAAGGGGATTTGCGGTATGCTGGAGTCGCGGAATAAAAGTTAGCGGTACACCTGTACCTGCCAGACTCGTAATACCAGCAGGCGCTAAAAAGCAGCGTTGGGACCTCTCAACGCTGCTTTTTAAGGCTAACGCAAGACTCATAATCTATGCGATAATTAACCTACCCTAACTGTTATTCTAAAATTACAATAAACTACAAATTAAATTAACTATATTACATATTTATACACCTAACCCTACTCAAATAATTTAAATCTACAATAAAAAATTACAAAGTTACAAAAAAAACTTACAACTAAGTTACAAAAAATAACAAATACTAAGTTACAAAAAATTACAAACACTAAATTACAAAAAATAAACACTAATTTACACAAAATTAAAAATAAATTATCAAATATTTAAACTAATTACACCTAATCTAAGAGCCCTATGAAAATAAAAAAGCCCCCCCCCCCAAATAAAAAACCCAAGCATACAATAAACTACCAATTTAAAAGGGCCTTTTGCGGGGCATTGCCCCAAAGAAATCAGCTCTTTTACCTGTAAATAAAAAATACAAACAACCCCCCAACAGTAAAACCCACCACCCACACAACCAACCCCCCCAAATAAAAACCTAACAAAAAAAATCTAAGCTCCCCATTGCCCTGAAAAGGGCATTTGTATGGGCATTGCACTTAAAAGGGCATTTTGCTCTTTTTCAAAAGCCCAAACCCTAATCTAAAATTAAAACCCACCCAATAAACCCTTAAAAAAACCTGACACTAACCCCCGAAGATCCACTTACAGTTTCTGAAGAGCTAACATCCATCCTCAACGAAGCGGCAGAAGTCTTAATCGAAGCCGGAAGAAGTCTTCATCCAAGCGGCCGAAGTCTTCATCCAAGCCCACAGAAGTCTTCATCCAGACGGCATCTTCTATCTTCATCCATCCGGCGCGGAGCGGCTCTATCTTCAAGACATCCGGCACAGAGCATCCTCTTCCTCCGACGTCTTCTTCCGAATGAAGGTTCCTTTAACTCCTTGAGTGCTAATGACGGCTGTGAGCCGTCATGGAGTTTCCCACTCTGGTGCTAATGACGGCTCAGAGCCGTCACTAGTACTCTCCCAACTTGAGGGAGATCTGGGGGCTCCCACCCGCTCCTACCCCGGCCATCAGTGCTGCATAATGAAAGGCATCACCGGGGCTTCCGTTTTGCGTGGTGACGTCACGCGCAATAAATGTGATGATGTCACCGCGCAACTTTATTTAAATATAGGAGCAGGGGGCATGCTGCTTAGAAGCCTGTATCTCAGGCATCTAAGCAGCTACAGACCCCCAAGACCCACCATTGGAAAGGTAATCATCTAACCTTTCCAACGGTGTAAGTCTTGTGGTAAAAAGTAAAAAAAAGTGCTTAGCACTCAAAGGGTTAATTGACGTCATCCAAGATGGTGTCCCTTAGATTCTGATTGGCTGATAGAATTCTATAAGCCAATCGGAAATAAGGTTGAAAAAATCCTATTGGCTGTTGCAATCAGCCAATATGATTGAGCTTGCATTCTATTGGCTGATTGGAATAGCCAATAGAATGCAAGCTCAATCCTATTGGCTGATTGGATCAGCCAATAGGATGAAAGCTCAATCCTATTGGCTGATTGCAATAGCCAATAGGATATTTTCAACCTTAACTACGATTGGCTGATAGAATTCTATCAGCCAAACGGAATCTAAGGGACGCCAGCTTGGATGATGTCATTTAAAGGAACCTTCGTTCGGAAGAAGACGTCAGAAGAAGAGGATGCTCCACACCGGATGTCTTGAAGATGGAGCCGCTCCTCGCCGGATGGATGAAGATAGAAGATGCCGTCTGGATGAAGACTTCTGCGGGCTTGGATGAAGACTTCTGCCTGATTCGATGAGGACTTCTGCCGCTTCGTTGAGGATGGATGTTGGCTCTTCAGAAACTGTAAGTGGATCTTCGGGGGTTAGTGTTAGTTTTTTTTTAAGGGTTTATTGGGTGGGTTTTTATTTTAGATTAGGGTTTAGGCTTTTGAAAAAGAGCTAAATGCCCTTTTAAGGGCAATGCCCATACAAATGCCCTTTTCAGGGCAATGGGGAGCTTAGGTTTTTATTTGGGGGGTTTGGTTGTGTGGGTGGTGGGTTTTACTTTTGGGGGGTTGTTTGTATTTTTTATTTACAGGTAAAAGAGCTGAATTCTTTGGGGCAATGCCCCACAAAAGGCCCTTTTAAGGGCCATTGGTAGTTTATTGTAGGCTAGGGTTTTTTTTTATTTTGGGGGGCTTTGTTATTTTCATAGGGCTCTTAGATTAGGTGTAATTAGTTTAAATATTTGATAATTTAGTTTTTATTTTGTGTAATTTAGTGTTTATTTTTTGTAACTTAGTGTTTATTATTGTTTTGTAATTTAGTTATTAGTTTTTTGTAACTTTGTAATTTTTTATTGTAGATTTAAATTATTTGAGTAGGGTTAGGTGTTTAAATATGTAATATAGTTAATTTAATTTGTAGTTTATTGTAATTTTAGTATAACAGTTAGGGTAGATTAATTATTTATTTAATATAGTTTAATGTAATTTTAGTATAACAGTTAGGGTAGATTAATTATTAGTTTAATATAGTTTAATTTAAATCTAAAGGTAAGTTTTAATTTATTATAAGATAGGGATGAGTTAATATTTAATATACAGGTGAAACTCAAAAAATCAGAATATTGTGCAAAAGTTCATTTATTTCACTAATACAACTTAAAAGGTGAAACTAATATATGAGATAGACTCATTACATGCAAAGCAAGATAGTTCAAGCCGTGATTTGTCATAATTCTGATGATTATGGCTTACAGCTCATGAAAACCCCAAATCCACAATCTCAGAAAATTAGCAAATTACATGCAATCAATAAAACAAGGATTGTACATATCTGTATAACAATATCGGACCTCTGAAAAGTTTAAGCATGCATACTGTATGTACTCAGTATTTGTTTGGGCCCCTTTTGCAGCAATTACTGCCTCAATGCGGCTTGGCATGGAAGCTATCAGCCTGTGGCACTGTTGAGGTGTTATGGAAGACCAGGATGCTTCAATAGCGGCCTTCAGCTCTTCTGCATTGTTTGGTCTCATGTCTCTCATCTTTCTCTTGGCAATGCCCCATAGATTCTCTATGGGGTTCAGGTCAGATGTGTTTGCTGGCCAATCAAGCACAGTAATCCCACAGTCATTGAACCAGGTTTTGGTGCTTTTGGCAGTGTGGGCAGGTGCCAAGTCCTGCTGGAAAATGAAGTCAGCATCCCCATAGAGCTCGTCTGCAGAAGGAAGCATGAAGTGCTCCAAAATCTCCTGGTAGATGGCTGCATTGACCCTGGACTTAATGAAGCACAGTGGACCAACACCAGCAGATGACATGGCTCCCCAAATCAACACCGACTGTGGAAACTTCACACTGGACTTCAAGCATCTTGCAGTGTGTGCCTCTCCATTCTTCCTCCATACTCTGGGTCCTTGGTTTCCAAATGAGATGCAAAATTTGCTCTCATCAGAAAAGAGGACTTTGGACCACTGAGCAACAGACCAGGTCTGTTTTTCTTTAGCCCAGGTAAGACGCTTCTGAATTTATTTGTTGTTCAGGAGTGGCTTGACAAGAGGAATACAACATTTGAAGTCCATGTCCAGGATCCGTCTGTGTGTGGTGGCTCTTGTGAAAGTCCCCAACACTTTCGAATGGCCTTTTCCTGACAATCCTCTCCAGGCTGCGGTCATCCCTGCTGCTTGTGCACCTTTTTCTTCCACACTTTTCCCTTCCACATAACTTTCTATTAATGTGCTTTGATACAGCACTTTGGGAACATCCAACTTCTTTTGCAATTACCTTTTGAGGCTTTCCCTCCTTATGGAGGGTGTCAATGATGGTTTTCTGCACAACTGTCAGGTCAGCAGTCTTTCCCATGATTGTGATTCCTACTGAACCAGACTGAGATGAGAGACCATTTAAAGGCTTAGGAACCCTTTGCAGGTGTTATGGCTTAATTAGCTGTTTAGAGTGGGACACTTTGAGCCTAGAATATTGCACCTTTTCACAATATTCTAATTTTCTGAGATTGTGGATTTGGGGTTTTCATGAGCTGTATGCCATAATCATCACAATTATGACAAATCACGGCTTGAAATATCTTGCTTTGCATGTAATGAGTCTATTAGTTTCACCTTTTAAGTTGCATTAGTGAAATAAATGAACTTTTGCACGATATTCTAATTTTTTGAGTTTCACCTGTAAAGTTAGCGGGTTGCTAGGTTTAGGGGTTAATAGGTTAATTTAGTTTATGACCATGTGGGGGGCTGGCGGTTTAGGGGTTAATAGGTTTAGTAAGTGCTAGTGATGTGGGAGGCCAGGGGTTAATATATTTATTTAGTTGCGGTGGGCTATGGGGTAGCGGCGGGATAGGGGTTAATAACTTTATGTAGGTGGCGGCGGTGTCAGGGCGGCAGATTAGGGATTAATAAGTGTAATATAGGTGGCGGCAATGTTGGGGCGGCAGATTAGTGGTGTTTAGACTTGGGGCTTATGTTAGGGTGTTAGGTGTAAACATTATTCTCCCATAGGAATCAATGGGATATTGGGCAGCATCGAACATAAGCTTTCACTGCTTTCAGACTCCCATTGATTCCTATGGCATCCGCGGCCACCAGGGCGGCGGGTTGAAAAGCAGGTACGCTGGGCCGGAATAGTGGTGAGGGTACCTGTTAGATATTTGATAACTAGCAAAAGTAGTCAGATAGTGCCGAATTTGCATTCGAACATCTGTAATAACGTAAGCATCCATCTGTCAGACTGAGACCGGCGGATCGTATGTTATGTCACAGATTTCAACTTTTGCCGGTCTGTAGGCTTTGATAAATAAGGGGAATCATGCTCTCCACAATTACGCTGCGGAATTCCAGCGTAATTGCGGTTGACGGCTTGATAAATAGGCCTCTGTGTCCTAATGTCATCATCAATGTTTAACTTTAATACTAATTTCACATATACAGTACATACTTTCAAAGTATAATACACAATGTAACAAATGGCACTTACAAGTTCTGATGAGTGATCAATGACACAAGTACCAAGCAATTTGATTAATTAGTGATAGTATAAAATGTATATTTAAATCAGATTGGCTGATGTCATAAATCATGTGATTAGGCATTTCCCAATCAAAAGTGGTGGAATCAGGAGGGGTTACACAAGTGCAGAGAGAAAACGGGCCCAGCTTTAAAAATAACTATTTGCAAATAAATACAATAGGAGTATTGCGTCACATTTGGTGTGAAAAGTGTTTAGTCAAATTTGGTGTGAAGTGGAGAGTGGGACTTTTATTACATGCCTTAAAAATGGTGCAAATAGATTTATAAAAAAAAAAAAGGACTTTAGCTTTATTATGTTATGTATTTATTTAATTTTTATCTACTGGAGCAATACTTCACACCAAATTTGGAGCAATAATAGTGTCCCCTTGCTTTGTAATGAGAAAAAGATGTAACATAATCCATAAATAATAATGTATTTATTTCATTCTACTAGTGCACCAAATTTTGAGCAATACTTTGCACCAAATAATATTGTTTGATTTAGAAAGAGTATACAATTTTAATAAAGTTTCTAATTCACTTTTATTATCTAATATGCTTCATTATCTTGAAGCATCTAACATAACCTTTCTGTGTTTTCAGACTCCCATTTTTATGTCATGGTATATGTGAGGTTAATAAATATATATATTTTAATCATATATCTCAAGATTAATAAATCTGTATTTTTGATCAGATATTTCAGTGATCAGAAAAAAAAAAATTGATTCATTCCTCTCAGACAAACTGACTTCAATCATGTTCAGCTCTTCCCCCATTTAGTATGCAGACAGGATGTCTCCAAAAAGGCTTGATCATAACCTTTGAAGCCCCCTCCTGCTGTGTAAAAGGCAGCATTTTGATACATAGAACAGGACACAGGCCCATATATATGGATTTCCTCCAAGAGAAATGCCGATCCGTCTGAAGAAATGTGAGAACTGCAAACATTTTTCAAGGGGAACTGATAATTAGCACAAATTTGTTTTGAGTGACTCAGGCTATGTGGCTGATAACACCAGAATACACAGAGAAAACACAGACAAATGCTAAGGTGTTACTCTGAACATACAGCACACAGTAAAGACACATGGCTTACATTATGATTTGAAAACAACTGTAGTTACATTTCAGCATTATAATGAAATATATATATTTTTAATGGATATGTGACAGTCTTTTATATGATAATAAATATAAACACATTGTATTAAATAGATAATTGCTGCAGGGGATATTTATATAGGAAATAAATTCAGATATACATAGAAGTGATATATATGTTTTGAAAACATAAAAGATCTTACTTAGCCTCTGTGTTTTTAAGAATATAAATAAATATTTGTGGACCTAAAAGTAAATTATTAATAATACTTGGACCATAGACATATGAATGCTTAAACCATTTCTGATAATTGTTTCCATTTCTATTGCAGGTATCAATTCATATATGCAGAAATTGTCGGAGACATAGAACATATTATATCACATGAAAACATATATAACAGGATATATAAATGCATTTTAAGCTAATAATTAGCAGTATTAAATTGCCTTAATATAATAAAATGTTAATAATATAACATATTTGATATCAAAATGACCAGAAAGGTGATATAGATTTGCCTCATCTATGATTGATATTCTGAGGGGTTCATGCAAGAAATTACGGCAGCTATTACATAGTTTAAAGAAATATTTCACTGTCTAAAAATGTTTAGAAATGTTAAGGATGAATTTGTTTTGTGCTGCCACCGAAGGGCCGATACCGGTATAGCAGTTGAGATTTAACTGCTTAAAGGATGCGTTTCCATGGTGACCAAGGGCCAATCCAAATAGACATCCCACCTAACCAATGGGATGGTCAGATCTCGTAGGGCCACTCCCATGGTTTCATCAATGAATGAAAAAAAGTTATTTAAGTGAATGCATGAAGGAAAAAAGGACAGATTTTGCTGACTTGAATGATACATTGCTGGCGTCCAAAATACACTCATTCTAAACAAGCTGATCTACCTTCTTCTCAGTGATTGCAAAAATTTACTTATATATTTTCTGAGATGAAACAAGGAATCCTTGGTAACTGAACTATCTATTTTGGTAACGTATATATATATATAGAGTATAAGAAAAGGGCTGCTAATTACATGTGATATTTTAAAGTCACTGCAGTTTAAAGATAAGTTATATGCATAGTCAATTTGTATTTAATAGATTTAAAGAAACAGTGTGTTTTAGTTAGCATTTCACAGCTTATATATATATTGTTTAAATTTGCGTCTGATTGACCAAGTAACTCATCTATGCAAGTTCTGATATTGTCAGTTAATTTTGTATTAGGATAAATTGCAGTTAAATAGCAGAATATATATATTATCCTATTGTTTTATAAACACTGTTTAGAATTGTATTGCTTGGATGTTAAAGGTTTTTAGTTCCATTGTATTAAATAAAAAAGGCTGAATTGTGAAGGTATATCTTTCTGGGTTTTGTAAGAAGGATAGCATATCTTAAGAGTTGGTTTTAACGCATATAAATTTTGTTTCATTTCCTTTTATTGCAAATATACTTCAATATGTTTATGGATATTAACTAAATAAAAGAATTCAGATATTTATATTAATTGTATGGTCTAGTAGGTGCATGGTTGATAAGGGTTTCTATTTCTTTGTATTGTGTTTATAACCCTGCCATAAACTTATATATATTATTTGGATAGCACTGCTAAGATTTTCATAAATATACTGACATAATAATTGGAGGCACTTTTTCTGAGATTTATTAATATTCCATCATAATTGATATAATATATTTGTAAGTAAATAGAAATTATTATAAAAGAGGAAAAAAAATAATAATTCATATTTCGATATTAATATTTTGAAGATATAATTTTTTTTTTGAAAAGTTGAAATATTAATTTTCATATTTCGAGATTGACATTAATATCTTGAAATATTATTAAAGATTAATTTTGAAAAATTAATAAAAATATTAATTTTTCATATTTCAAAATTAATCAAAAATATTGATTTTTCATATTTTCAAAGTCAATCAAAAATATTAATTTTTCATATTTCGGAATATTAATTTTTCATATTTCAAAATTAATAATATATATATTTTTTTTTTAAGTATAAAATTTTTCCTTCTCTCTTTTTATTGGCAAAAATTGTATTAGCATTTTAGTTAAATAAATACTAAACCAATACAATAATGTCTGTAGCCAGAAGTGACTCATTTAATTCTATACATAGCAATGAAATTGGTCCCATAACCATACCTATTACTAAAGGTCAGGTCCTTAAGAAAGATATCTTAAGTTACATTAAAGGGAAGTTAAATATTGCTGGTGAATTAAATGATTTTGTGGATATGCTTGAAACTAGGGCTAAAAATATTACCGTTAATAATAATATGTGGAATGAGGAGAATGAGTTCTTCCAGGAATTATTAATGATTAATCAATGCAAAGATCCCAAAAAGCGAGAAGAACTAATACTAAAATCTTGGCCCCTTTTTATATGCATAATTGACGAAATGTCGTTTTGTGTCACAGACAAACGATTGCAAATACAGGAGCTAGAAAATAGTATTCGTTCCTCGCGCAGACGCGAAGAGGGTTTAAAAATAGCCAAAAATAAAATGGATGAATTTGCCCAAAACCTAGCCACCTTAGATAAGCACAATATGGACTTAATCGCGCAGATACAAGATTTAAATAAACAGCTTGCGCAAAGCCAGAGAGAACTAAGCGATTTAAAAAGGTCATATCGCCATAATGAAAACCCCTATATTAGCAATGAGAATAATACAGATAATGCTAACTCCTTTAGCGAACGCGTCAGGGAAGAGGTACGAAAATATATAGAACAACATAGACAAATGACCCCTAACGGGTCAGAAGTAGATTTCCCAAATAGACAATCCCCTCAGGATGTAAATCCAGAGGACAGCTGTAGCGCAGCTGATGCGGGGGAGGGAAACTCTAACAGAGAATCCCAAAATAAGTCTGATAAAGTCTATGATTCCCATAAAATAATCACCTTCGTACAACGCGCAGTACCTATATTCTCCAATAAGGGAACAACATCTGTAATTGATCATTTACAGGCTTTTGAAAATGCGTTAGCTATAATGAATGTTACAAGTGAGAAATTGAAAATTGAATTTCTACCTTGGGTATTTGACAGTAAGCATCACAAATTCTTTGCCTCACTAAAGGATATGAATATTCATTCCTGGAATGGGGTAAAACGACAATGCAGAAAAGAATTCGGGCAATATCGCACTAAAACTGCCGCGAAGATAGCGGTATATGGTTTAAAGTGTCGTGCAAATCAGAGTCCAATCGAATTCCTTTCTGTATTGAAAAATGCGTACAGTATGGCTGAAGATAATCCCAGATTTGATGGCTCAGAATTTGTAAATTTATTTTTTGAAGCATTGCCTACACCCATCAAAATCAACTTAGCTAGAGATTTTGATGAGGACTGCTCATTGGAATGGCTGATCAAAGAGAGTACGAAGTTATACTCTATTCAGCAGTCCAGTGAGCAGGGGGTTAAAAAGGAGTCAAAACCCAAAATTGTGGCAGAAACTAGGGTGTCACCTAGCCCCCTCAATTTGGAGTCTAACAAGAGGACTTATGCAGAGGTGGCCAGTCAAAACAGGCCATCTCCACAGAGGTTTAATTCTGCCCCTCCCCCTACACAGGTTGAGGCGCAGGGAGACTATAACCAAAGTGGGGGACATAATCAGGTGAATAATTACTCACAAAGAGAATACTCACCAAATAATTGGTATCCGCGCAAGGGTAGATACAATAGACGGCGAAGATATTCTCAGGGTAACCAGACACCCCAGGTATATAATGCTCCCCAAAGTACTAATGCTGAACAAGCTGAACCCCAGGGGCAACCACGCCAGAATAGAAATAGTGGCCCTGATTCTGAGGGAACCCAATGGTCCAGGAATCAGTACAATGGGGCACCAAGAGATAGGCCCAGGGGTAGAGGTAACTTGTACAATCAGGTAGATATGCTGTTTACCCAATTAAATCGGTTGAGCGAACAAATCGCTAATATGAGTCAAAAATCTACGGCTCAGCAACCGAACAATACTTTTTTAGGGGTACAGCCAGTGGTCAGCAGTGGACCACAGGCACAGTCATAAATACTGCAGTATCACCTGAAGGGGAGGGGAGAGCTATACAAAATGTAGTAATAAATATCAATGATACTAATCATGTTATCTCCCCACAGACCGGAAACGGACAAATTGGCTGTGACGTTGAGCGACCTCATCCGGGAAAAACTAACAAATCTCTTCCCTTGCAGCTCTCTCCTAACCTTATCTCCACAGATGCAGTACAAAAGAATCCAACCGACCCTGTCATAGAGGAAACAGGTAGGTATGAAGCTTCTTCTGCATCGGAAAGCATGGCAAACTCAGGTAATACGTGGCGAAGCCCACAAATGTATGAGAATGCAAATTTTATGTGTGAAATGGTAGAAACTGCAGGAAGATATTATGTACTAGTTGAGCTGCAAGATTCAGTCTCCAACCCTATCAGGGGATTAATTGACACTGGGTCACAGGCAACTATCTTATCCCACAGGTACTACACACAGCTAAATGAGCTAACACCCCACAAACCTAAAATAAAAGAATTTGACGGTTCTCTAATAGGTGTTGGGGTGACTCCCTAAAAGTTTACGGTACTGCCTGGTTAAAATTTAAATTGGGGAACAGGGTCATAAGACACCCTGTCATTATAGTGGATCTGCCAACTGATCGTTTAATTATTGGTAGTGATCTCCTGAAACGATTAAGCACCATAATTGATTGCATAAATAATGTAATTTGGTCACAAGTTAAACGGCCTATCAATTATGAAAAATCTGGTATATCTCGCACCCGACATAGCTGTCACGTGGTGGAAGAGAAACCAGATGCTGTGGAGATTCATTTCAGGAATAACTCTGTACCTGAAATCACTATTCTACAAATAGATGATCAAACTCCTTTTAGTGGCTCTGATGGTAATACTTTTAAAATTTCGCCCGGAAAAATAGCGAATATTTCCCTAGATAGCGATGTATTAACCATATCACTCCACAAGGGGGATCATAAAATCCCTAAGGGGGGAGGCCACACTCAATACCTCACAGGGATTGAGAGAGTTAAAGAGGATCTATTTATCCCTATACAAGTGCATGACCTTGGTAAAACAGAGTATGCTAAAATAAACTTAAAACAGGAAGCTAGCTATATAAGCGAAGGTTTATTAACGCAAATAGCTGAACCTAAAGTGATTAAATATCTTTCTCCCCAAGACCACAGTGTCAACGGCCTGGATGACAGGTCTGAAAGCTATAACATCACAGCTAAGTGCTTATTATCTATCTCTATTGGTAAAAAGTCAGTGAAGCACCTGTTTTTAGTTTTAAATACTCCCCATAATCAAATATACATTGGCAATGATATCTTACATAGATATGCCATACAAATAGATCTGATTAATTCTTGCCTTTGGAGCAGGTTAAAGGGGGACCCTGAAGTATTTCAGGATGAAAATGCAGCCCTAAAATCAAACCAGCAATTGCCATATGCTGTGAATATGCAGGTATCTAGCGATGTTATAATTCCTGCTGGGGCTGATAAATTTATTTTACCCTTACAGGTAAAGAGAGGTCAGAAATTAAAAACTTCTGAAACACTGATTTGCCTCTCCCATAGAATACAAAATCTGGGTGTCACAGTAACCTACACTCCTATGGTGAATATTGGAACTGTTCCAATACATATTGTTGTGCATAACATGACCCCACAGGATATAACATTATCCAAGGGAACTACCATAGGATATGCACTGGAATCAAGTTATTACACTTTTGGATTCCAGAATAATGTAATTGGGCTAATACCTGAAGGATACTTAACTGAAGAACAATTAATAGAACAATCCTTTGCATCTATGCCAGAGGGTCTATTTAATATTCAGTCCATTTATCCCTTCAGCTCAGAGGAAGGCATCTGTAAAATTGAAGAAGCCTCTCTAGTGTTTGATCAGCCAATCATACAGCAAGATTACCCCAATCCCCAGAGTCATGGGAGCAATATAAATTATAATCAAGGGGATCTCACCTCTAGGTTGGAAGAAGCCTATGAAATAGGACAGCCTGAAATCTTTCCAGGATTTCAGCAAATAGTCGAAGAGCAAATATCCTTAGCCAATGGCTGTTCTAGCGATGATGAACGCCAACAGCTGCGAGAACTCCTGATGGAGTACAAGGATATTTTCGCTAAGGATTCTTATGACTGTGGTACCACAGACTTGCACATTGCAAGAATACAAACAGATCCTAATGCGCCACCTGTATTTGTCAAACAATACAGACTTCCCTTAGCCTCATATGATTCTCTTGCAGAGATCATAAGGAATTTGGAAGAAAGAGGTATTATCAGACAGGTGCACAGCTCTTATAATAATCCTATTCTAGGTGTCCTTAAGCCCAATGGACAATGGCGTTTGTGTGCTGACTTAAGACAGCTAAACAAACGAGTATACATGTCTGGCTGGCCTATACCATACATTGACCAGTGCCTAGCACAAATGCAGGGATCCAAAATATTCACTGCCATTGATTGTGCACAGGGATATTGGACCATAAAGGTACATGAAGAGGACCAATATAAGCTAGCATTCTCCTTCCAAAAGGTTCAGTATGCATTCCAGAGACTTCCATTTGGATACATAAATTCTGGACATGAATTTGCTGTATTCATGCATAAGGCTATGCCTGACGCACTGGAAAGGGGGACCTTATCTTATGTTGATGATGTTTTAATCAAAAGCACAGACTTTGAAAAACACATCGCAGAGCTTAAACACATTCTCAGCCAACTTAAAAGGGCAGGTGTCAAATTATCCCTGCAAAAAGCCCAATGGTGCCGCACTCGTGTAAACTTCTTGGGACATGAAGTTACCTCTGAAGGATTAAATCCCCAGAAGAAAAAGGTGGAAGCTATAGTGAATTCTAAAAACCCAACTAACTTAAAGGAATTGAGATCATTCCTGGGTATGACGAATTATTCTCGCAAATTCATTGATAATTATGCGGAATTAGCTAAACCACTACTACTTCTTCTAAAGAAGGATGTGAAATGGCACTGGAGTGAGTCTCAAGAGACAGCCATCAGAGAGCTGAAGAGAAAACTCACTCAAGCACCTTGCTTAGCGTACCCTGAAGGTGGTAAACCTTTCTACTTAGAAACAGGGTACACAGATGTAAGCATGAGTGCTGTGTTATACCAAAAGCATGATAATTTGAACAAAGCCATTGCTTATGCGAGCAAAAATCTATCCCCAGTAGAAATAAAGTTTAACGATTGCGAAAAAGCCCTCTTATCTACTGTATGGGCTCTACAAAATTTCCGCAGCTATATACAGGGCGAGAAAATCATTGTAGAAACTGCCCACCAGCCTTTGCTATATTTGCAAAGTGAGAGAATAAGAGATGGGAATTTGTCTAATAGCCGCATAACGGCGTGGACTCTTTCCTTACAAGGCTGGCCCTTAGAAATTCGCTACAAGCAGAATAAAAAGAATCCAGTTGCACAAGGGCTTGCTGAGCTCCACGACTGTACTGCTAGAGATCCTGGGGAAGAATTATCAGAAGATGATTTTCTGGAGGAACAATTGCTTTCCCCATATAAAATGTACAATGAGGACCATTGTCAAACATTACCTTGGGTATATGTTGATGGTTGTTCTTACCATGCCACTATTGATAATGAGCGCAGATTAGTCGCTGGCATTGGTATAACTGGGGCAAATGGATTCCCAAATATATCTATAGGTTTCAACATTGGACCAAAATCCAGTCAAGTTGCAGAACTAACTGCTGTTTTCAAAACCATTGAAATGGCTATTGAACATGGTATTCATGAATTTGTGATCATAACTGACTCAAATTATGTGCGTGACAGTTTTGTTGAATACCTGCCAACTTGGAAAAGAAATGGCATGCAGAAAAGCAATAACAAACCAGTCAAGCATGGCAAGTTGTTCTGCGAGATTGATAATCTGGTGGTATCCAATGATTTAACCATACACTGGAAAAAGACCAAGGGTCATTCCAGAGTTTTAGGTCCTGATAAGGAAGGCAATGATCTTGCGGATTCATTAGCCAAACAAGGAGCCATAACTGGAGAACTCCTTAATATTGACCATTTAATGGGTGCAATTCAGGTAGAAGCCATTACCAGAAACCAGGCAAAACAACAGAGTGAGCCTAACTTGGTACAATGGAGTCAGGATTCTCCTAGTGAGGACCTGATCACTAGTCAAAAAGAAGACCCCATTGTAGGCATCTTCTATAAACACATAGAAGATCCTGAAAGCAACCCCATCTCAAAAGATGATTGTATTGGCAAAGATGATCTGAGAATCTTAATAAAATCTAAATCACAATTCAAATTACAGGATGGTTTGTTAATTAGAACCTCCAAAACTGGCATCCAGCAGTGGGTAGTACCCACCAAGTTCCGAGGTCTAATGCTGCAACATGCCCATGATGCTCCCACATCTGGTCATCGTGGTGCCAAACTCACGTATGAAATATTGCGTGATTACGCTTTTTGGCCACACATGTTGAAAGATGTTCAAACCTACTGTCAAGGGTGTTTAATCTGCCCACAGTTCCAACCCACTGCACCAACGCATAGAGCGCCATTGCAGAAAAGGGGGATGGTAATGCCATGGTCAGATATACAAATTGATTTTATTGGCCCAGTAACAAGATCATCAAGAGGTAACAAATACATGTTAACCGTAACATGCCTGTTCACTAAATGGGTAGAGTGCATTAGTGCACCTAACAATAGTGCTGAAACATGTGCGGCGTTGCTCATCAACCATGTGTTTTCCAGATTTGGTCTGCCCCAAAGAATCGAGTCAGATCGGGGGACCCACTTCACTAGCGAAGTGATGACCAAAATGTGGAAAATACTAGGGGTTAAAAGAAAGCTCCATATTGCTTATAGAGCTGCCTCAAGTGGTGGTGTAGAGCGTTACAACCAGTCCATTGTTAAAATCCTCAAAAAGTTTGTGAGTGAAACGGGTAAAGACTGGGATGTAAAACTACCTCTAGTCTTAATGGCATTAAGAGCAACTCCAAGTAGTGCTACCAAGATGTCACCTTTTGAACTGATGACTGGTAGAAGAATGGTTCTACCTCAGCATCTGCTGTACCGTACATCAGACCAAAACTTGATAAATGCTGCCAATACACATCAATATGTGAAAAACCTAAGAAAGCACCTGCAATATGCCTTTGCATTTGCTCAAAGGAATTTAGAAAGAGCCGCAACTGCCACGAAAACCTATTATGATCTCAAAACATCCAAAAAGGAATATGAAATAAATGATAAAGTTTATCTTTATAACTTTGGAAGAGGTCAGGTTAGGGAGAAGAAATGTCTTCCCTCATGGAAAGGTCCTTTTGTCATTACTGACAAAATATCTCCAGTGGCCTATAAAATACGGATCCCCAAAAATGAAAGTTTCATAGATAAATGGGTCCATATCAATCAATTGCGAGCGTGTCATCCCAGATCCCAACTACAAGTTATAGAGGGAGAATGAAGTGTCATAAAATGAAGTGAGATATACGGTTGATCCTCATCAAATACCATTGACTTTAGGCCAATTTAAATACATGTGTCCTACATCTATTTAAAATTGGAAGGGGGATTTATGTCATGGTATATGTGAGGTTAATAAATATATATATTTTAATCATATATCTCAAGATTAATAAATCTGTATTTTTGATCAGATATTTCAGTGATCAGAAAAAAAAAAATTGATTCATTCCTCTCAGACAAACTGACTTCAATCATGTTCAGCTCTTCCCCCATTTAGTATGCAGACAGGATGTCTCCAAAAAGGCTTGATCATAACCTTTGAAGCCCCCTCATGCTGTGTAAAAGGCAGCATTTTGATACATAGAACAGGACACAGGCCCATATATATGGATTTCCTCCAAGAGAAATGCCGATCCGTCTGAAGAAATGTGAGAACTGCAAACATTTTTCAAGGGGAACTGATAATTAGCACAAATTTGTTTTGAGTGACTCAGGCTATGTGGCTGATAACACCAGAATACACAGAGAAAACACAGACAAATGCTAAGGTGTTACTCTGAACATACAGCACACAGTAAAGACACATGGCTTACATTATGATTTGAAAACAACTGTAGTTACATTTCAGCATTATAATGAAATATATATATTTTTAATGGATATGTGACAGTCTTTTATATGATAATAAATATAAACACATTGTATTAAATAGATAATTGCTGCAGGGGATATTTATATAGGAAATAAATTCAGATATACATAGAAGTGATATATATGTTTTGAAAACATAAAAGATCTTACTTAGCCTCTGTGTTTTTAAGAATATAAATAAATATTTGTGGACCTAAAAGTAAATTATTAATAATACTTGGACCATAGACATATGAATGCTTAAACCATTTCTGATAATTGTTTCCATTTCTATTGCAGGTATCAATTCATATATGCAGAAATTGTCGGAGACATAGAACATATTATATCACATGAAAACATATATAACAGGATATATAAATGCATTTTAAGCTAATAATTAGCAGTATTAAATTGCCTTAATATAATAAAATGTTAATAATATAACATATTTGATATCAAAATGACCAGAAAGGTGATATAGATTTGCCTCATCTATGATTGATATTCTGAGGGGTTCATGCAAGAAATTACGGCAGCTATTACATAGTTTAAAGAAATATTTCACTGTCTAAAAATGTTTAGAAATGTTAAGGATGAATTTGTTTTGTGCTGCCACCGAAGGGCCGATACCGGTATAGCAGTTGAGATTTAACTGCTTAAAGGATGCGTTTCCATGGTGACCAAGGGCCAATCCAAATAGACATCCCACCTAACCAATGGGATGGTCAGATCTCGTAGGGCCACTCAATCAATTTGTATTTAATAGATTTAAAGAAACAGTGTGTTTTAGTTAGCATTTCACAGCCTATATATATATTGTTTAAATTTGCGTCTGATTGACCAAGTAACTCATCTATGCAAGTTCTGATATTGTCAGTTAATTTTGTATTAGGATAAATTGCAGTTAAATAGCAGAATATATATATTATCCTATTGTTTTATAAACACTGTTTAGAATTGTATTGCTTGGATGTTAAAGGTTTTTAGTCCCATTGTATTAAATAAAAAAGGCTGAATTGTGAAGGTATATCTTTCTGGGTTTTGTAAGAAGGATAGCATATCTTAAGAGTTGGTTTTAACGCATATAAATTTTGTTTCATTTCCTTTTATTGCAAATATACTTCAATATGTTTATGGATATTAACTAAATAAAAGAATTCAGATATTTATATTAATTGTATGGTCTAGTAGGTGCATGGTTGATAAGGGTTTCTATTTCTTTGTATTGTGTTTATAACCCTGCCATAAACTTATATATATTATTTGGATAGCACTGCTAAGATTTTCATAAATATACTGACAGATTTCTATGGCATTTGCGGCCTCAAGGGTGGTGGTTTGAACGATAGGTACGCTGCATCGTGTCAGGGTTTTTCCCTCCTTTGTTTGCCATGTGCTGCTGGCAGCCATTTTACTCACCTCTCTTGCTGACTCTGGTGCATACAGTTTGATGCTGCTCATTTCCTGCACTTCCTTTTATGGCCAGACTGGTGTTCATCATCACTGGATCAATTTGCACTAGCCCTGCAAACCCTGCTGACTCTCACTGCACATTTGGACCAAAGTGTCCCGCAAGTTATGGCTGCTCCTGTTTCCGCTGCTGCACCTAGTCCTACCAGGAACATGTCCGGTTCTGCATCTCTACCTCAGCGATATGGAGGCGATCCTAATCAGTGCATAGGGTTTTTGAACCAGGTGGGCATTTACTTTGAGATGTTACCTCAGGCGTTTCCCTCTGACAGAGCTAAGGTGGGATTTCTCATCTCGTTACTCTCTGACACAGCTCTTGCCTGAGCTAATTCCTTGTGGAAGACTAATAAACCTGAGATTTCAAATTACCCTGAATTTGCGGCTTCCTTTCGAAGGGTATTTGATGTTCCGGCTCGCTCCTCCTCTGCTGCTAAACGACTCATGTCCATTCAGCAAGGTACAAGATCTGTTGCTCAGTATGACATTGAGTTCCGTACGCTTGCCGCAGAGGTAGGTTGGAACAATGAAGCCCTTGTTGCCGCCTTCTTTCATGGGCTCTCTGATGCGATTAAAGACAAAGTTGCTGCCAGAGATTTACCAGAGGAACTCGAGGTATTGGTGTCTTTTTTTATCCTAACTGACATCAGACTCAGAGAGAGGCCCTCTTTCAAGGAGCGCTTGCAGAAGCCTCCTTTTCCGTTGTCTCCTACGTGTTCGTTCCCACCCATGCCTCCCTCTCTTCCCATGCCTCCTGGTCCCGAGTCACCAGGTACTGCTGAGCCGATGCAGTTGGGATTCATGTGTCTCTCCATGGCGGAGAGGGCCTTTAGGAGGAGGGAGGGGCTCTGCCTCTATTGTGGGTTACAGGGCCACCTTTTGAAGTCTTGTCCTACACGGCCGGGAAACGCTCACACCTAAGGTCCTGTCGGGGGCAGACCTTGGGTGGTTTATCCTCGTCCCTGGAACCGCTAAAGGAGAAACCTTTGGTCACAGTTGTCCTTTCCTGGGTTGACTCCTCCATAGTCACCCAGGCTCTTGTTGACTCCGGTGCTGCGGGCTATTTCATTGACAGTGCTTTTGTATCAAAGCACTCCATTCCTGTTTTGCCTCGGTCCATTCCACTTGCTATTGAGGCCATTGATGGCAGGCTCCTTCAGCCCACACTCGTTACTCACAAAACTGCTCCTTTATCTATGGCTGTTGGGGATCTCTATTTTGAAACCCTCCAGTTCCAGGTGATAAACTCTCCGTATTTTCCGGTTGTTCTGGGTTATCCCTAGCTCCAAAAGCACAATCCCAGTCTCGACTGGCGCAGTTACAAAATTTTGTCGTGGTCTCCGCAATGTATTTCCACTTGTTTTCGGAAACCAGTTAAAGTCTTATGTACTTCTTTGGTATCTCAATTGCCAGAGGAGTACCGAGAGTTCCTAAACGTTTTTGACAAGGTGCGTGCCGGTACTTTGCCTCCTCACCGGTCTTACGATTGTGCCATAGACCTGCAACCCGGAGCCATTCCTTCTTAGGGCCGGGTTTACCCTCTGTCTGTTGCAGAGAATTGTGCTATGGAGGAGTATGTTGCCGATGTTCTGTCGCGGGGGATCATCCACAAATCCTGCTCTCCTGCAGGGGCTGGCTTCTTCTTTGTGAAGAAAAAGGGTGGCGTGTTAAGACCATGCATCGATTATAGGGGGTCTTAATCGTCTTACCATTAAGAATGCTTACCCTATTCCGCTCATTATGGAACTCTTTGACCGCCTCAAGGGAGCTACGGTCTTTACTAAACTTGATTTGAGAGGAGCGTACAATCTCGTTAGGATCAAGGAGGGCCACGAATGGAAAACAGCATATAACACCAGGAGCAGGCATTATGAGTATCTTGTAATGCCCTTTGGCCTATGTAATGCTCCTGCTGTTTTCCAAGAATTTATTAATGATGTCCTACGAGATATGTTGCAACAGTGTGTTGTGGTGTACTTAGACGACATCCTCATACACTCACCCACACTTGAGGCTCATCGTTCTGATGTTACACTGGTTCTTCAGAGACTACGTTAGAACAGCCTGTTTTGTAAAGTCGAGAAATGTGAGCTCCATCAGACTCAAGTAACCTTCCTAGGTTATGTTATCTCCGTTGCAGGGTTCTCCATGGATCCTGACAAGTTATCTGCAGTTCTGCAGTGGCCTCGCCCAGTTGGTCTTCGGTCTATTCAAAGTTGTTTGGGGTTCGCTAATTACTATAGAAAGTTTATTAAAAACTTTTCTTCCTTGGTCAAACCTATCACAGACATGACCCATAAAGAGAATGATCCACTCCATTGTTTACCTACTGCTATTAAGGCCTTTGATAGTCTTAAGACTGCCTTTGCTGCTGCTCCAGTTCTGGCTCATCCTAACCCTGTCCTGCCTTTCATTCTTGATGTTGATGCGTCTGAGACTGGAGTAGGTGCCCTCTTGTCTCAACGTCCTATGCCTGACGGTTCCTTGCATCCGTATGGTTTCTTCTCTAAGAAATTGTCTCCACCAGAGTGCAATTATGATATTGGCGACAGGGAATTACTGGCCATAATTTTGGCACTCAAGGAATGGAGGCATCTTCTCAAGGGTACTAGCGTGCCAGTGCTCATTCTTACTGACCACAAGAATTTAACTTATCTATCTGAAGCAAAATGTTTGTCGCCCCGACAGGCCAGATGAGCGCTATTTTTGTCTCGGTTTAATTATGTGGTCTCCTACCTGACTGGTAGTAAGAATGTTAGGGCTAATGCCGTCTCTCGACAATTTTCGCCTCTGTCCAAGGAGGAGTCTGTACTCACTCCAGTTATACCTCCTGACCATATTTTGGCTACCATACATACTAATTTGACTTCTCCCTTGGGGGAGGAGATCCTGGCTGCACAAACCAATGCACCTCCTGAGAAACCTAGTGGTAAGTGTTTTGTTCCTGAGAATCTTCGAACTAAACCTTTGCACACTTACCACTATCCTAAAGCTGCAGGTCACCCAGGCAAGAACCAAATTATTTGGTCTGTCACTTGAAAATTCTGGTGGCCAGGTCTTCGTTCTGATGTTGCTGCGTATGTTGCCTCCTGCTCAGTTTGTGCACAGAATAAGACTCCTCGACGTCTTCCTGTTGGTCTTCTTTAACCTATTGCTAATGGTGAGCGTCCTTGGACACATCTTTCCATGGACTTCATTGCCGAGCTCCCTGTTTCCAATGGCAATACTGTTATACTTATGGTGGTTGACCGTTTTTCTAAAATGTCACATTGCATTCCCTTGAAGAAGTTGCCTACCGCTCAGGAGCTTGCTTCAATTTTTGCCCGGGAGGTCTTCCGTTTACATGGGTTACCCAAAGAGATAGTGTCGGACCGGGGTAGCCAGTTTGTCTCCAGATTTTGGTGTTCCTTTTGTGCTCAAATGGGGATCCAGCTTTCCTTCTCCTCGGCATATCACCCTCAATCCAATGGGGCTGTGGAACGGTCTAATCAAGCTCTGGAACAGTTCCTCCGTTGCTATGTCTCAGATCACCACAATAATTGGTCTGAACTGTTACCTTGGGCAGAGTTTGCTCGTAATAGTGCTATTAATGCTTCCTCCAAGTTATCCCCGTTCATGGCGAATTATGGGTTTCAACCATCCTTGTTGCCTGATTCATTCATGTCTCAGGTATTCCGGCTTTGGAGGAGCATCTCTGGCAACTCCGTTCCACGTGGGTGCAGATTCAGGATTGTCTTCATCGTTCTATGCAGCGGCAAAAGTTCCAGGTTGATCATAAGCGTCTGCCCGCGCCTTCCTACCAGGTTGGTGAGAGAGTTTGTCTGTCCTCCCGCATCTTGAACCTTCATGTGCCTTCCAATAAACTGGCTCCCCGTTATGTTGGTCCTTTTTGAATACTCCGACAGGTCAATTCTGTGGCCTATGCTCTTGACCTTCCTCCTGCAATGTGCATCTCCAATGTTTTTCATGTCTCCCTCTTGAAACCATTGGTTTGTAATTGGTTTACCACTGTGTTGCCTTGTCCCCATCCTATCTTTGTTGACAACCACGAGGAGTATGAGGTCAGCAGAATTATTGACTCTCGTATGTCCAGGGGCCGCGTACAGTATTTGGTTCACTGGAGGGGCTACGGTCCGGAGGAGTGTTCATGGGTTCCCTCCTCTGATGTTCATGCTCCCGCCCTCCTCCGTGCCTTCCATGCCCTTTTCCCCAATAAGCCTTTTGTCCCCCTGCGGGGGAGGGGTCGTTGAGGGGAGGGTACTGTCAGGGTTTTTTCCCTGCTTTGTTTGCCATGTGCTGCTGGCAGCTATTTTACTCACCTCTCTTGCTGACTCTGGTGCATACTGTGTGATGCTGCTCATTTCCTGCACTTCCTTTTATGGCCAGACTGGTGTACATCATCCGAGTGAGACAGGATGCAGTCTCAGAATTGTGATGTCATCACTTATTATTTAAAGGGCCTCTGTTCAGTATGCTTTGCCCTTGCGTTGTCTCTGACCTGTTTGTGAGAGCTCCTGTGTATTACCTGGCTGTCTTCCATCCTGGTTCCTGATTCCTGGCTTGCTCCTGACTCTCCTGTTCTCCTTGTTCTTGATTCCGGCTCGTCTGACTACTCGCTTTGGCTCCTGACTTGGCTCGTCTGACTACAAGCTCTGATTTTGATTCCTGGCTTGTTATTTGACTTGTGGTATTAATAAAGGTGTGATTATTTTTGCACTTCTCGTCTCAGTCTGATTCCTGGCATCCTGACAATACATGAGCATTATAGCTATTTATTAATACATGTCTCAACAGCGTTTAAGACATGGGCTCAAAATCTATGATTCATTTATATATTAACTTATAGTATCTCATTTGGAAACCTCATCTTCACTTCAGATTCTTCTCTGTAATGTTCACTAGATTTCTGGAAAACAAAGAAAAATGTATTTATTTTGAAATAACTTAAACATTTATATATACCAATGCAGTTATTCATTTAATTTATTACAAACCTGAAATGCATTTCTCAGATCCATGGATATATACATTTTTATACAATACTGAGGTATATCTTAATGAAATTTAAACATAAGTTGTACTTTAAAAATGAATTTCAAAGTTACAATGCAAGATGTGTTTCTGCTTTCTCCTGCTATTTTCCATTGAGACGTACGTCTGAGCTTCGTGTATTTAAACTCAGTAGGGGACACTTAACACTTAGATGGTAAGGGCTATCTCCTTTGAGTAAGTTTGTATATTCCATTATCAGTTCAGACTGAGCGACTGTTCCTTCAGATTAGAAAACTCTTTGTACAGTCCTCCTTTGAAGTAGATCATTGGGACATATTGGCTTGCAATGTGTATCTAATCACAGCAAGAGGGGGGGTTGTGTTACCCAGCCCAGACCATCTGACTGAGAGAACTGCAATTTATAGTAATAAAACTGATGCAAACAGTTTCATATATAATGAACTCTTTGGTCTTATCATGTATAAATAATATATATATATATATATATATATATATATATATATATTATTTAATAACACTCACAGATATCCTGACAGGGTACCGTCCTTCAAAATGGAAACCATTCGTTCCATTCCTCCTTTGGTCCAAAAGGGTCAGTTCATGGCGACCATAGACCTGAAGGACGCGTATCTTCATGTTCTCATCCACAGGGATCATCACCAGTTTCTGAGATTTGCTTTTCTAGACAAGCACTTTCAGTTTGTGGCTCTTCCGTTTGGCCTTGCCACAGCTCCCAGAATCTTCTCAAAGGTTTTGGGGGCTCTCTTGGCGTTGTCAGGTTTCAGAGAATTGCGGTTGCACCTTACCTGGACGACATTTTGGATAGATCTAGACCAGTTGACAAGAGACTCTCTCTCGTGGTGGACTTCTTAGGATAATCTGTCTCAGGGCACATGCTTCTGAAGACCTTCCTGGGTGATTGTGACCACGGATGTTTAGCCTGCTAGGCTGGGGAGCAGTCTGGGACTCGTTAAAGTCTCAGGGCCTATGGACTCGGGAGGAGTCTTCTCTTCCAATAAACATCTTGGAGTTGAGAGCATTTTTCAATGCTCTGATGACCTGGCCTCAGTTGTCCTTAGCCCGGTTTATCAGGTTCCAGTCGGACAACATCACCTCAGTGGCTTACATCAACCACCAGGGAGGAACTCTGAGTTCCTTGGCCATGAAGGAGGTGACTTGCATTCTGCAGTGGGTAGAAGCTCACAATTGTCTTCTATCTGCCATCCACATTCCAGGACAACTGGGAGGCAGATTTCCTGAGCAGACATACCTTTTATCCCGGGGAGTAAGCTCTCCATCTGGAGGTGTTCTCCAGGTTATCCCTCAAATGGGGGGTGCCAGAGTTGGATCTGATGGCGTCTTGTCAGAACACCAAGCTTCCAAGGTATGGTTCAAGGTCAAGAGATGCTCAGGCCGCCCTGATAGATGCTCAGGGGACTTCGATCTAACATACCAGTTTCCTCCATTTGCTCTCTTTCCACGAGTCATTGCTCGTATCAAACAGGAGAGAGTGTCTGTAATACTAAAAGCTCCTGCAGGGTCTGGTTTGCGGACCAAGTGAAGATGTCATCTCTTCCGCCATGGAGGTTACCTCTGAGGAAGGAGCTTCTAACTCAGGGTCCTTTCCTCCATCCAAATCTCGTTTCTCTAAAGCGGACTGCTTGGAGATTGAGTGCTTAGTTCTGGCTAAGCGTGGGTTTTCTGAGTCTGTTATTGATACTATGATTCAGGCTTGCAAGCCTGTTACTCGGAAGATTTACTATAAGGTATGGTGTAAATACCTTTATTGGTGTGAATCGAAGGGCTACTCTTGGAGTAGGGTCAGGATTCCTAGAATTTTGTCTTTTCTCTAGGATGGTCTGGAGAAAGGATTGTCAGTCAGTTCTCTGAAAGGTCAGATTTCTGCATTATCTATTCTTTTACATAAGCGTCTGGTGGATGTACCAGATGTTCAATCCTTTTGTCAGGCCCTGGTTAGAATCAGGCCTGTATTTAAATAGGTTGCTCCTCCTCTGAGCCTTAACCTAGTTCTTAGAGTTTTGCAGCAGGCTCCGTTTGAGCCAATACATTCCATAGATATTAAGCTGTTATCTTGGAAGGTTTTGTTTCTTATGGCTATTTCTTCTGCTCTGAGAGTTTCCGAACAGTGTGATTTACCTTACCTTATTTTTCATGCGGATAAGGCAGTACTTCAATCTAAATTGGGGTTTCTCTCTAAAGTGGTTTTGGATAGAAATATTAATCAGGAGATTGTTGTTCCTTCTCTCTGTCCTAATCCTTCCTCTCATAAGGAACGTCTGTTGCACAACTTGGATGTGGTGCGCGCTCTAAAATTCTAACTACAGGCTTTTCACCAGTCTTCTGCCCTGTTTGTTTGTTTCTCTGGAAAGCGTAAGGGTCAGAAGACTACTTCTACTTCTCTTTCCCTCTGATTGAGAAGTATGATTTGTTTTGCTTATGAGGCAGCAGCCTCCTGAGAGACTTACAGCTCATTCCACTAGGGCTGTCTCCTCTTCTTGGGCTTTCAAAAATTAAGTTTTTGTGGAACAGATTTGCAAGGCTGCAACTTGGTCCTCTCTGCATACCTTTTCCAAATTCTACAAATTTGATACTTTTGCCTTGGCTGAGGCTTCCTTTGGGAGAAAGGTTCTTCAAGCGGTGGTGCCTTCTGTTTAGGTCTGCCTGTCTTATTCTCCCTCCCTATATATTCCATGTCCTCTAGCTTGGGTATATTGGTTCCCACTAGTAATTGGAGTGATGTTGTGGGCTCTCCATGTCTTAGGAAAGAAAACAAAATTTATGCTTACCTGATAAATTTATTTATTTCCGGACATGGAGAGTCCATGACCCCAACCTTATTAGACAGTATTTTTTTGTTAAACCTCAAGCACCTCTACATCTTTGTGTTATCTTCTTTTTCCATTTCCATTTGGCTGAATTACTGGGGGTTATGGATAAGGGAAGTGACACTTAAAGGACCATGATACCCAAATGTTGAAACACTTGAAAGTGATGCAGCATAGCTGTAAAAAGCTGACTAGAAAATATCACCTGAACATCTCTGTGTAAAAAAGAAGATATTTTATCTAAAAAGTTCCTCAGTAGCCACATCCCATTGTAAAGGACTTCTAAGCAGCAAATCAGTATGTCTGTCCCGGGAAAGCTAAGGGAGAGAGCTTTGTGAACACTCAGCTTATTTCCCTATTCAGTTTAAGGAAATTTACCATGAAATCTCATGAGAGTTTAGTCAAATCTCATGAGATCACAGTAAAAGAGTTCATGACCTCAGCACTGTGGATACTAATTGGCTGCTGTTCATTTCTTTTTCTTTTTTTTCTTTTGTTTTTTTACCTGCAGCTGGGCAGTAACTGAGTATAACTTTTTACACAGAACTTACTCTGCTAAGCTGAGGAGATTGTGAGGTAAAATATCTTCCTTTTTTACATAGAGATGCTCAGGTGAAATTTTCCTGTCAGTTTTTTACAGTTATACAGCATCAGTTTCAAGTGATTTAGCATATGAGTATTATGTCCCTTTAACAGCTTTGCTGTGGTGCTCTTTGCCTCCTCCTGCTGGCCAGGAGTGAATATCCCACTAGTAATTGGAATGACGTTGTGGACTCTCCATGTCCGGAAATAAATAAATTCATCAGGTAAGCATACATTTTGTTATTTATGTGTTTATATGTGTATTTACAGTACACATATTAACACATACATATATATGTATATAAGCATATACTTATATATTTAAAGGGAACACACAGTTCCCCATAGGCCGCAATGTAAGGCATTTGTCTAACACCCCACTCCCACCAACTTTAACCCCTAAAAAAATGCTACATTTGTTTTTTAATAACAAAACTAAAATAGACTTTATTTTGGGGCCCATATGGGCACTTTTGTAAAATTAACGCAAGATATGATCTCTTGCTAATTTTTGGAGCGCTAATTGCTACCCCGAGCACTTTTAATGGCTGATTATTTATTGTGCGCCCATAAACAGGCAAATTTGCCCATTTACGGGTGCGCAATAAATTAGCGCTCCACTTGTAATCTAGCCCTATATCTTTACTACATAAGATATCTCAAATTCATTTTAGCACACAGATAAAAACAGAATGTTAGAGACATAAAACACATTTTATTTCATGATTCAGCTAGAACATACATTTTAAACAACTTTTCAATTTATTTCTAATATATATTTTTTTTCATTTTCTTGTTAACCATTGTTGAAAAGCATTAATTTAATCTTAGGAGTGTGCACGTGTTTGCAGCACTATATGGCAGCATTATTTCCTGCCATGTAGTGCTCCAAACATGTGCACTCTACCTATCTAGGTATCTCTTCAACAAAGAATACCATGAGAACAAAGCCAATTTGATAACAGAAGTAAATGAGAAACTTTTTTTAAATTGTATGTTATGTCTAATCATGAAAGAAAAATTTGGGTTTCATGTCCATTTAAGACTTAAAAAAATGCAATGTACAAAAGGTGAACTCAAATAGGAAAAGAGGAGTGAATGTGAAGGGACCAGGTGAATACTCGTACACAGGCAACATTGTAACTGCAGCCCCAGTCAGTAAAACCACAGCAGAATTACAAGGCTCTGTGAGACTTCTTGTTTCAGTAATATGTGCAGAAGGATTAGGGTCAGCAAGGTCTCTACCTGAAGAAGGGCTGATGTGGGGGTGTTAACAGGAAGAAAGAATTTGGAGAGGAGAAAAAAAGGCCTTTGATATTTTTTTCATGTATTCACAATTATGTGAGAGAGGTTATGAACAGTGTCCTATTTATACACGTCTGACTTCCCAGACTGAGGCCTGTAGCAAAATGAATTAACTAAAATAATATTACACAAGATTCTAACAAAGACGCAGTATAATAAATTCACAGTTACTATATTTAACTTTATTTTTTAATTCAGAATTGCAATTAGGAGAGCTTTTTAACACAAAGCGCAAAGAGAAGGGATTATGTGAGATTAGGAAGTGGGGCCTGTCTAATAGTTTTACTATTATTATCATTATTAATATTAGTCCTACTTCAGAACATTAAATCTATGGGTATATAACTTAATTATCAGCTTTAGGCAGGTAATAGGCTGACAGAAAGGGCTGTAAGGCCAGTGATCTGTTATGTGATGTGATCTGGGCAAGTGGCTGAGAGAGGGACTGCAGGGCTATGGGACTGATTTGTGATGTGATGTGGGTATATGTCTGACAGAGGGACTGCAGGGCTATGGGACTGATTTGTGATGTGATGTAGGCATGTGTGTGACAGAGGGACTGCAGGGCTAATGGGACTGATTTGTGATGTGATGTGGGTATGTGTCTGACAGAGGGACTGCAGGGCTATGGGACTGATTTGTGATGTGATGTACGCATGTGTCTGACAGAGGGACTGCAGGGATATGGGACTGATTAGTGATGTGATGTACGCATGTGTCTGACAGAGGGACTGCAGGGCTATGGGACTGATTTGTGATGTGATGTAGGCATGTGTCTGACAGAGGGACTGCAGGGCTATGGGATTGATTTGTGATGTGATGTGGGCATGTGTCTGACAGAGGGACTGCAGGGCTAATGGGACTGATTTGTGATGTCATGTGGGTATGTGTCTGACAGAGGGACTGCAGGGCTATGGGACTGATTAGTGATGTGATGTACACATGTGTCTGACAGAGGGACTGCAGGACAAATAGGACTGATTTGTGATGTCATGTGGGTATGTGTCTGACAGAGGGACTGCAGGGCTAATGGGATTGATTTGTGATGTCATGTGGGTATGTGTTTGACAGAGGGACTGCAGGACTATGGGACTGATTTGTGATGTGATGTGGGCATGTGTCTGACAGAGGGACTGCAGGGCTAATGGGACTGATTTGTGATGTCATGTGGGTATGTGTCTGACAGAAGGACTGCAGGGCTATGGGACTGATTTGTGATGTGATGAGGGTATGTGTCTGACAGAGGGACTGCAGGGCTATGGGACTGATTTGTCATGTGATGTAGGCATGTGTCTGACAGAGGGACTGCAGGGCTATGGGACTGATTTGTCATGTGATGTAGGCATGTGTCTGACAGAGGGACTGCAGGGCTATGGGACTGATTTGTGATGTGATGTAGGCATGTGTCTGACAGAGGGACTGCAGGGCTATGGGACTGATTTGTGATGTGATGTAGGCATGTGTCTGACAGAGGGACTGCAGGGCTATGGGACTGATTTGTGATGTGATGTAGGCATGTGTCTGACAGAGGGACTGCAGGGCTATGGGACTGATTTGTGATGTGATGTAGGCATGTGTCTGACAGAGGGACTGCAGAGCTATGGGACTGATTTGTGATGTGATCTGGGCATGTGGCTGAGAGACAGACTGCAGGGCTATGGGACTGATTAGTGATGTGATGAGGGCATGTGTCTGATAGAGGAACTGCAGGGCTAATGGGACTGATTTGTGATGTGATGTAGGCATGTGTCTGACAGATGTACTGCAGGGCTATGGGATAAATTCACAGTTACTATATTTAACTTTATTTTTTAATTCAGAATTGCAATTAGGAGAGCTTTTTAACACAAAGCGCAAAGAGAAGGGATTATGTGAGATTAGGAAGTGGGGCCTGTCTAATAGTTTTACTATTATTATCATTATTAATATTAGTCCTACTTCAGAACATTAAATCTATGGGTATATAACTTAATTATCAGCTTTAGGCAGGTAATAGGCTGACAGAAAGGGCTGTAAGGCCAGTGATCTGTTATGTGATGTGATCTGGGCAAGTGGCTGAGAGAGGGACTGCAGGGCTATGGGACTGATTTGTGATGTGATGTGGGTATATGTCTGACAGAGGGACTGCAGGGCTATGGGACTGATTTGTGATGTGATGTAGGCATGTGTGTGACAGAGGGACTGCAGGGCTAATGGGACTGATTTGTGATGTGATGTGGGTATGTGTCTGACAGAGGGACTGCAGGGCTATGGGACTGATTTGTGATGTGATGTACGCATGTGTCTGACAGAGGGACTGCAGGGATATGGGACTGATTAGTGATGTGATGTACGCATGTGTCTGACAGAGGGACTGCAGGGCTATGGGACTGATTTGTGATGTGATGTAGGCATGTGTCTGACAGAGGGACTGCAGGGCTATGGGATTGATTTGTGATGTGATGTGGGCATGTGTCTGACAGAGGGACTGCAGGGCTAATGGGACTGATTTGTGATGTCATGTGGGTATGTGTCTGACAGAGGGACTGCAGGGCTATGGGATTGATTTGTGATGTGATGTGGGCATGTGTCTGACAGAGGGACTGCAGGACTAATAGGACTGATTTGTGATGTCATGTGGGTATGTGTCTGACAGAGGGACTGCAGGGCTAATGGGACTGATTTGTGATGTCATGTGGGTATGTGTTTGACAGAGGGACTGCAGGACTATGGGACTGATTTGTGATGTGATGTGGGCATGTGTCTGACAGAGGGACTGCAGGGCTAATGGGACTGATTTGTGATGTCATGTGGGTATGTGTCTGACAGAAGGACTGCAGGGCTATGGGACTGATTTGTGATGTGATGAGGGTATGTGTCTGACAGAGGGACTGCAGGGCTATAGGACTGATTTGTCATGTGATGTAGGCATGTGTCTGACAGAGGGACTGCAGGGCTATGGGACTGATTTGTCATGTGATGTAGGCATGTGTCTGACAGAGGGACTGCAGGGCTATGGGACTGATTTGTGATGTGATGTAGGCATGTGTCTGACAGAGGGACTGCAGGGCTATGGGACTGATTTGTGATGTGATGTAGGCATGTGTCTGACAGAGGGACTGCAGGGCTATGGGACTGATTTGTGATGTGATGTAGGCATGTGTCTGACAGAGGGACTGCAGGGCTATGGGACTGATTTGTGATGTGATGTAGGCATGTGTCTGACAGAGGGACTGCAGAGCTATGGGACTGATTTGTGATGTGATCTGGGCATGTGGCTGAGAGACAGACTGCAGGGCTATGGGACTGATTAGTGATGTGATGAGGGCATGTGTCTGATAGAGGAACTGCAGGGCTAATGGGACTGATTTGTGATGTGATGTAGGCATGTGTCTGACAGAGGGACTGCAGGGCTATGGGACTGATTTGTTATGTGATGTGGGCATGTGTCTGACAGAAGAACAGCAGGGCTATGGGACTGATTTGTGATGTGATGTAAGCATGTGTCTGACAGAGGGACTGCAGGGCTATGGGACTGATTTGTGATGTGATGTAGGCATGTGTCTGACAGAGGGACTGCAGGGCTATGGGACTGATTTGTGATGTGATCTGGGCATGTGGCTGAGAGACAGACTGCAGGGCTATGGGACTGATTAGTGATGTGATGAGGGCATGTGTCTGATAGAGGGACTGCAGGGATAATGGGACTGATTTGTGATGTGATGTAGGCATGTGTCTGACAGAGGGACTGCAGGGCTATGGGACTGATTTGTGATGTGATGTAGGCATGTGTCTGACAGAGGGACTGCAGGGCTATGGGACTGATTTGTGATGTGATCTGGGCATGTGGCTGAGAGACAGACTGCAGGGCTATGGGACTGATTAGTGATGTGATGAGGGCATGTGTCTGATAGAGGGACTGCAGGGCTAATGGGACTGATTTGTGATGTAATGTGGGTATGTGTCTGACAGAGGGACTGCAGGACTATGGGATTGATTTGTGATGTGATGTGGGCATGTGTCTGACAGAGGGACTGCAGGGCTATGGGATTGATTTGTGATGTGATGTGGGCATGTGTCTGACAGAGGGACTGCAGGACTATGGGATTGATTTGTGATGTGATGTGGGCATGTGTCTGACAGAGGGACTGCAGGGCTATGGCATTGATTTGTGATGTGATGAGGGCATGTGTGTGACAGAGGGACTGCATGGCTATGGGATTGATTTGTGATGTGATGAGGGCATGTGTCTGACAGAAGGACTGCAGGGCTATGGGATTGATTTGTGATGTGATGTGGGCATGTGTCTGACAGAGGGACTGCAGGGCTATGGGATTGATTTGTGATGTGATGAGGGCATGTGTGTGACAGAGGGACTGCATGGCTATGGGATTGATTTGTGATGTGATGTGGGCATGTGTCTGACAGAGGGACTGCAGGGCTATGGGATTGATTTGTGATGTGATGAGGGCATGTGTGTGACAGAGGGACTGCATGGCTATGGGATTGATTTGTGAAGTGATGAGGGCATGTGTCTGACAGAGGGACTGCAGGGCTATGGGACTGATTTGTGATGTGATGAGGGCATGTGTGTGACAGAGGGACTGCAGGGCTATGGGATTGATTTGTGATGTGATGTAGGCATGTGTCTGACAGAGGGACTGCAGGGCTATGGGACTGATTTGTGATATGATGAGGGCATGTGTCTGACAGAGGGACTGCAGGGCTATGGGATTGATTTGTGATATGATGAGGGCATGTGTGTGACAGAAGGACTGCAGGGCTATAGAATTGATTTGTGATCTGGGCATGTGTCTGACAGAGGGACTACAGGGCTATAGGACTGATTTGTGGTGAGGGAATGTGTTTGACAGAGGGACTGCACTGCTATGGAATTGATTTGTGATGTGATGTGGGCATGTGTCTGACAGAGGGACTGCAGGGCTATAGGATTTATTTGTGATGTGATCTGGGTATGTGTCTAACAGAAGGACTGCAGTGCTATGGGACTAATTTGTGATGTGATGTGGGTATGTGTCTGACAGAGGGACTGCAGGGCTATGGGACTAATTTGTGATGTGATGATTGCATGTGTCTGACAGAAGGACTGCAGGGCTATGGGACTGATTTGTTATGTGATGAGGGCGTGTGTGTGACAGAAGGACTGCAGGGCTATGGGACTGATTTGTGATGTGATAAGGGCATGTGTGTGACAGAGGGACTGCAGGGCTATGGGACTGATTTGTGATGTGGGCATGTGTCTGACAGAGGGACTGCAGGGCTATAGGACTGATTTGTGATGAGGGCATGTGTCTAACAGAAGGACTGCAGGGCTATGGGACTGATTTGTGATGTGATAAGGGCAGGTGTCTGTCAGAGGGACCACGGGGCTATGGGACTGATTTGTGGCAAAAATGATGGATGGGTCATCCTCCAATCACGGCTTCCCCCCGGGGAAATCAGTGTCTGATTCAGCGCTGTGATTGGAGGAAGCCGGATTACTCATTTTAGACCCAGGAAGAGGCTTTGAGTCGGGCGGAGGAAGCTGGTAAGTATTTTTTCACAACATGAGTGAAATGTAAATTTTTATGAATTAAAGTGCCCCTGTTTTTAATCAAATTTTTGCATCAAAATTTACATTCACTTTAAGGGCAATGCCCTACAAAAGGCCCTTTTAAGGGCTATTGGTAGTTTATTGTAGGCTAGGTTTTTTTTATTTTGGGGGGGCTTTTTTTATTTTTATAGGGCTATTAGATTAGGTGTAAAAAAATTTATTTTGGATAATTTCGTTTGTTATTTTTCGTAATTTAGTGTTTGTTATTTTTCGTAATTTAGTATTTTTTATACATTTACATTTTTTTAGTAGTGTTAGTTTTTTTAATTTGTAATTTAATTTATTTAATTGATAGTTATTTTAATTTTAGTATAATAGTAATGTTAGTATATTTATAGTTTAAACTTAGTTTTTTTAATTTCCCAGGTAAGTTTTATTTAATTTAAAGGGACACTGAACCCACATTTTTTCTTTCGTGATTCAGATAGGGCATGAAATTTTAAGCAACTTTCTAATTTACTCCTATTATCAAATTTTCTTTATTCTCTTGGTATCTTTATTTGACATGCAAGAATGTAAGTTTAGATGCCGGCCCATTTTTGGTGAACAACCTGGGTTGTCCTTGCTGATTGGTGGATAAATTCATTCACCAATACAAAATTGCTGTCCAGAGTTCTGAACTAAGAAAAAAGCTTAGATGCCTTCTTTTTCAAATAAAGAAAGCAAGAGAATGAAGAAAAATTGATAATAGGAGTAAATTAGAAAGTTGCTTAAAATTGCATTCTCTATCTGAATCACAAAAGAAAAAATTTGGGTTCAGTGTCCCTTTAAGATAGGGATCTTGTAATTTTAATTTAAAGTTAGGGGGTTGTTAGCTTTAGGGGTTAATAGTTGAATTTAGTTTTTTTGCGATGTGGGGGGCTGTCGGCATATCTCTGTCTATTACTGCCTGTGTGTGCATGTCTCTGTCTATTACTGCCTGTCTGTAAATGTCTCTGTCTGTTACTGCCTGTCTGTAAATGTCTCTGTCTAATACTGTCTGTGTGTAAATGTCTCTGTCTATTACTGCCTGTGTGTGCATGTCTCTGTCTATTACTGTCTGTGTGTAAATGTCTCTGTCTATTACTGCCTGTGTGTAAATGTCTCTGTCTATTACTGCCTGTGTGTGCATGTCTCTGTCTATTACTGTCTGTGTGTAAATGTCTGTCTATTACTGTCTGTGAGTGCATGTCGCTGTCTATTACTGCGTGTGTGTATAGTATATTTGAAAACCCCCCCAGCTATTACAGTTCTTTTTCAAATTATTTATGTGCGAAAAACCCATACACCTAGATTTAGAGTTTTGCGTTAGAAGGGGTGCGTTAGCTACGCGTGTCTTTTTTCCCCCGCACCTTTTAAATAACGCTGGTATTTAGAGTTCTCTGAAGGGCTGCGTTAGGCTCCAAAAAGGGAGCGTAGAGCATAATTTACCGCCACTTCAACTCTAAATACCAGCGTTGCTTACGGACGCGGCCAGCTTCAAAAATGTGCTCGTGCACGATATCCCCAAAGGAAACAATGGGGCAGTTTGAGCTGAAAAAAACCTAACACCTGCAAAAAAGCAGCGTTCAGCTCCTAACGCAGCCCCATTGTTTCCTATGGGGAAACACTTCCTGAGTCTGCACCTAACACCCTAACATGTACCCCGAGTCTAAACACCCCTAACCTTAAACTTATTAACCCCTAATATGCCGCCCCCGCTATCGCTGACCCCTGCATTTTATTATTAACCCCTAATCTGCCGCTCCGTACACCGCCGCAACCTACATTATCCCTATGTACCCGTAATCTGCTGCCCCAAACATCGCCGATCCCTATATTATATTTATTACCCCCTAATCTGCCACCCCCCCAACGTCGCCGCTACCTACCTACACTTCTTAAACCCTAATCTGCCGACTGGACCTCGCCGCCACTCTAATAAATGTATTAACCCCTAAACCGCCTCACTCCCGCCTCAAAAACCCTATAATAAATAGTATTTACCCCTAATCTGCCCTCCCTAACATCGCCGACACCTAACTTCAAGTATTAACCCCTAATCTGCCGACCGGACCTCGCTGCTACTATAATAAATGTATTAACCCCTAAAGCTAAGTCTAACCCTAACACTAACACCCCCCTAAGTTAAATATAATTTTTATCTAACAAAATAAATTAACTCTTATTAAATAAATTAATCCTATTTAAAGCTAAATACTTACCTGTAAAATAAACCCTAATATAGCTACAATATAACGAATAATTATATTATAGCTATTTTAGGATTTATATTTATTTTACAGGCAACTTTGTATTTATTTTAACTAGGTACAATAGCTATTAAATAGTTAATAACTATTTAATAGTTACCTAGTTAAAATAATTACAAAATTACATGTAACATAAATCCTAACCTAAGTTACAATTAAACCTAACACTACACTATAAATAAATTAATTAACTAAACTATCTACAATTATCTACAATTAAATCAACTAAACTAAATTACAAAAACAAACAAACACTAAATTACAAAAAATATAAAGATTACAAGAATTTTAAACTAATTACACCTACTCTAAGCCCCCTAAAGAAATAACAAAGCCCCCCAAAATAAAAAAATGCCCTACCCTATTCTAAAATAAAAAGTTAACAGCTCTTTTACCTTACCAGCCCTTAAAAGGGCCTTTTGCGGGGCATGCCCCAAAGAAAACAGCTCTTTTGCATTTAAATAAACATACAATACCCCCCAACATTACAACCCACCACCCACATACCCCTAATCTAACCCAAACACCCCTTAAAAAACCTAACACTAAGCCCCTGAAGATCTCCCTACCTTATCTTCACCACGCCGGGTATCACCGATCCGTCCAGAAGAGGGTCCGAAGTCTTCATCCTATCCGTCAAGAAGAGGTCCAGAAGAGGGTCCGAAGTCTTCATCCTATCCGGCAAGAAGAGGACATCCGGACCGGTAAACATGTTCATCCAGGCGGCGTCTTCTATCTTCATCCATCCGGCGCGGAGTGGGACCATCTTGAAGCAGCCGACGCGGATCCATCCTCTTCTTCCGGCGACTTCCGACGAATGAAGGTTCCTTTAAGTGACGTCATCCAAGATGGCGTCCCTCGAATTCCGATTGGCTGATAGTATTCTATCAGCCAATCGGAATTAAGGTAGGAAAAATCTGATTGGCTGAATGAATCAGCCAATCAAATTCAAATTCAATCCGATTGGCTGATCCAATCAGCCAATCAGATTGAGATTGCATTCTATTGGCTGATCGGAACGGAAATGTTATAACTTTTCTAAATAATTGTAATAGACCCCTAAATATGTTACAAATACACCCAGTGACATGTGGCAATCCTTTAGAAAATCTTACCTGATGACCTTTCTGCAATGTTCAACTTTAAAGTCTATTGGACGTAGATACATGTTGGATAATAATTTAAAGGGATTGATATGCATTAAACAAATAAATACAGGGAGTGCAGAATTATTAGGCAAATGAGTATTTTGACCACATCATCCTCTTTATGCATGTTGTCTTACTCCAAGCTGTATAGGCTCGAAAGCCTACTACCAATTAAGCATATTAGGTGATGTGCATCTCTGTAATGAGAAGGGGTGTGGTCTAATGACATCAACACCCTATATCAGGTGTGCATAATTATTAGGCAACTTCCTTTCCTTTGGCAAAATGGGTCAAAAGAAGGACTTGACAGGCTCAGAAAAGTAAAAAATAGTGAGATATCTTGCAGAGGGATGCAGCACTCCTTAAATTGCAAAGCTTCTGAATCGTGATCATCGAACAATCAAGCGTTTCATTCAAAATAGTCAACAGGGTCGCAAGAAGCGTGTGGAAAAACCAAGGCGCAAAATAACTGCCCAAGAACTGAGAAAAGTCAAGCGTGCAGCTGCCAAGATGCCACTTGCCACCAGTTTGGCCATATTTCAGAGCTGCAACATCACTGGAGTGCCCAAAAGCACAAGGTGTGCAATACTCAGAGACATGGCCAAGGTAAGAAAGGCTGAAAGACGACCACCACTGAACAAGACACACAAGCTGAAACGTCAAGACTGGGCCAAGAAATATCTCAAGACTGATTTTTCTAAGGTTTTATGGACTGATGAAATGAGAGTGAGTCTTGATGGGCCAGATGGATGGGCCCGTGGCTGGATTGGTAAAGGGCAGAGAGCTCCAGTCCGACTCAGATGCCAGCAAGGTGGAGGTGGAGTACTTGTTTGGGCTGGTATCATCAAAGATGAGCTTGTGGGGCCTTTTCGGGTTGAGGATGGAGTCAAGCTCAACTCCCAGTCCTACTGCCAGTTTCTGGAAGACACCTTCTTCAAGCAGTGGTACAGGAAGAAGTCTGCATCCTTCAAGAAAAACATGATTTTCATGCAGGACAATGCTCCATCACACGCGTCCAAATACTCCACAGCGTGGCTGGCAAGAAAGGGTATAAAAGAAGAAAATCTAATGACATGGCCTCCTTGTTCACCTGATCTGAACCCCATTGAGAACCTGTGGTCCATCATCAAATGTGAGATTTACAAGGAGGGAAAACAGTACACCTCTCTGAACAGTGTCTGGGAGGCTATGGTTGCTGCTGCACGCAATGTTGATGGTGAACAGATCAAAACACTGACAGAATCCATGGATGGCAGGCTTTTGAGTGTCCTTGCAAAGAAAGGTGGCTATATTGGTCACTGATTTGTTTTTGTTTTGTTTTTGAATGTCAGAAATGTATATTTGTGAATGTTGAGATGTTATATTGGTTTCACTGGTAAAAATAAATAATTGAAATGGGTATATATTTGTTTTTTGTTAAGTTGCCTAATAATTATGCACAGTAATAGTCACCTGCACACACAGATATCCCCCTAAAATAGCTAAAACTAAAAACAAACTAAAAACTACTTCCAAAAATATTCAGCTTTGATATTAATGAGTTTTTTGGGTTCATTGAGAACATGGTTGTTGTTCAATAATAAAATTAATCCTCAAAAATACAACTTGCCTAACAATTCTGCACTCCCTGTATGCATAGCTATGAGAAAAGTATAAATATAATGGCAATTAGTAAAATATATAAACATATTTTTAGATAATATCAATATATTTGGAAAAAACATTGTAGTAGAAAAAGGACATATTTAAAGGTATAGGAAAGTCAAAATTAAACTTTCATAATTCAGGATACACCATAGAATTTTAAGACAATTCTATTATTCTTGTTCTCTTGGCATCCATTGTTGTTCATTTGCTCACCAGATGTGTTCAGCTAGGCCCCAGTAGTGCACTGCTGCTTTGGAGCTGACCTCTAAATGACAGAGTGACATGCAAGGTCTCGGAGGGGGACTTTAGAATCTGTGAGAGGGGTGCATTTTGGATTTTTGCCCTGGGAGCAAGAACCTCTAGAAACTGCCCTGGATGAGGGCATGTGTCTGACAGAAGGACTGCAGGGCTATGGGACTGATTTGTGATGTGATGCAGAGGCGTAACTAGAAACCACAGGGCCCAAGTGCAAGAATCTAAGAAGGGCCACCCCCACAAACACCCCCCACCCCCTCAAAAAGAAGTGAATTTGATACACACATATATATATATATATATATATATATATATATATATTTTTTTTTTTTTAACATTTAACACAGAAAAAAATGTGAATCAGCAAAAGGAGGTACCCATCAGTTTGTGAGAATGTCTGACCCCTACTGTATATAGTGACACTGTTTAACCCACCAGTACTGTATATAGTGAGTCAGTGACACAGTCTGTAAACTGCCGGTAAGATGGCTGGCCGGACCCTACCCGCCCCAGTAATTTATAAAGTACTTTATAAAGTGACCACAGTAGTCTGTGACATAGTCCAGCCCCCCATACTGTATATAGTGGTACTGTATAGTGACACTGTTTACCCCCACCCTCATGCTGTAGTAACAAGGTCTGTAATTTGCTGGTTCCATAAACATACACACACACACACACACACACACACACACATACATGCATAAATACACACACAGTCACATACATACATACACACACACACATACATACACACACACATACATGCATAAATACACACACAGTCACATACATACATACACACACACACAGTCACATACATACACACACAGTCACATACATACATACATACACACACACACATACATACACACACACACACACACACATACACACACACACACACATACATGCATACACACACACACACACACACACACACATACATGCATAAATACACACACAGTCACATACATACATACATACGCACACACACATACATACACACACACAGTCACATACATACATACACACATACAGACACACACAAACACCAATGGGTAAAATAGAAATACTAACCCCTGTAGTCAGAGACACTAGTGAAGCATCATGTCACACTCACATGATATCATTTTTTTTTTAAGTTTTTTAAAGGTTTTTTTGCAACCTCTGCACCCCCTGTAGTTTCGCCCCTGATGTGATGGGGGCATGTGTCTGGCAGAGGGACTACAGGGCTATGGGATTAATTTTTCATGTGGGTATGTGTCTGACAGAGGGACTGCAGGGCTATGGGATTGATTTCATATGTGATGTGGGCATGTGTCTGGCAGAGGGACTACAGGGCTATGGGATTGATTTTTCATGTGGGTATGTGTCTGACAGAGGGACTACAGGGCTATGGGATTTATTTTGATGTAGGTATGTGTCTGACATAGGGACTGCAGGACTATGGGATTGATTTGTGATGAGATCTGGGCATGTTTCTGACAGAGGGACTGCAGGGCTATGAGACTGATTTGTGATGTGATCTAGGCATTTTTCTGACAGAGGGACTACAGGGCTATGGGATTGATTTTTCATGTGGGTATGTGTCTGACAGAGGGACTGCAGGGCTATGGGAATGATTTGTGATGTGATGTGGGCATGGGCTGACAGAAGGACTGCAGGGCTATGGGATTGATTTGTGATGTGGGCATGTGTCTGACAGAAGGACTGCAGGGCTATGGAATTGATTTGTGATGTGATGTGGGCATGTGTCTGACAGAGGGACTGCAGGGCTATAGGATTGATTTGTGATGTGATGTGGGCATGTGTCTGACAGAAGGACTGCAGGGCTATGGAATTGATTTGTGATGCGATGTAGGCATGGGCTGACAAAAGGACTGCAGGGCTATGGGATTGATTTGTGATGTGATGAGGGCATGTGTCTGACAGAGGGACTGTAGGGCTATGAGACTGATTTGTGATGTGATGAGGGCATATGTCTGACAGAGGGACTGCAGGGCTATGGGATTGATTTGTGATGTGATGTGGGCATGAACTGACAGAAGGACTGCAGGGCTATGGAATTGATTAGTGATGTGGTGTGGATATGGGTCTGACAGAGGGACTGCAGGGCTATGGGATTGATTTGTGATGTGATGTGGGCATGTGTCTGACAGAAGGACTGCAGGGCTATGGAATTGGTTTGTGATGCGATGTAGGCATGGGCTGACAAAAGGACTGCAGGGCTACGGGATTGATTTGTGATGTGATGAGGGCATGTGTCTGACAGAGGGACTGTAGGGCTATGGGACTGATTTGTGATGTGCTGAGGGGGTGTGTGTGACAGAGGGACTGCAGGGCTATGGGACTGATTTGTGATGTGATGAGGGCATATGTCTGACAGAGGGACTGCAGAGCTATGGGATTGATTTGTGATGTGATGTGGGCATGAACTGACAGAAGGACTGGAGGGCTATGGAATTGATTAGTGATGTGGTGTGGATATGGGTCTGACAGAGGGACTGCAGGGCTATGGGATTGATTTGTGATGTGATGTGGGCATGTGTCTGACAGAAGGACTGCAGGGCTATGGAATTGATTTGTGATGTGATGTGGGCATGTGTCTGACAGAGGGACTTAAGGACTATGGGATTGATTTGTGATGTGGGCATGTGTCTGACAGAAGGACTGCAAGGCTATTTGATTGATTTGTGATGTGATGTGGGCATGTATCTGACAGAAGAACAGCAGGGCTATGGGATTGATTTGTGATGTGATGTGGGCATGTGTCTGACAGAGGGACTGCAGGGCTATGGGACTGATTTGTGATGTGATCTAGGCATGTTTCTGACAGAGGGACTACAGGGCTATGGGATTGATTTTTCATGTGGGTATGTATCTGACAGAGGGACTGCAGGGCTATGGGTTTGATTTGATATGTGATGTGGGCATGGGCTGACAGAAGGACTGCAGGGCTATGGGATTGAATTGTGATGTGACGTGGGCATGGGCTGACAGAAGGACTGCAGGGCTATGGGATTGATTTGTGATGTGGGCATGTGTCTGACAGAAGGACTGCAAGGCTATGTGATTGATTTGTGATGTGATGAGGGCATGTGTCTGACAGAATGACTGCAGGGCTACAGGATTGATTTGTGATGTGATGAGGGCATGTGTCTGACAGAGGGACTGTAGGGCTATGGAATTGATTTGTAATGTGATGAGAGCATGTATGTGACAGAGAGACTGCAGGGCTATGGGACTGATTTGTGATGTAATGAGGGTATGTGTCTGACAGAAGGACTGCATGGCTATGGGATTGAGTTGTAATGTGATGAGGGCATGTGTCTGACATAGGGACTGTAGGGCTATGGAATTGATTTGTGATGTGATGAGGGCATGTGTGTGATGAGGGACTGCAGGGCTGTGGGACTGTTTTGTGATGTAATGAGGGTATGTGTCTGACAGAAGGACTGCATGGCTATGGGATTGATTTGTGATGTGATGAGGGCGTGTGTGTGACAGAGGGACTGCAGAGCTATGGGACTGATTTGTGATGTGATGAGGGCATATGTCTGACAGAGGGACTGCAGGGCTATGGTATTGATTTGTAATGTGATGTGGGCATGGGCTGACAGAAGGACTGCAGGGCTATAGAATTGATTAGTGATGTGGTGTGGACATGTATCTGACAGAAGGACTGCAGGGCTATAGAATTGATTAGTGATGTGGTGTGGACATGTATCTGACAGAAGGACTGCAGGGCTATGGGATTGATTTGTGATGTGATGTGGGCATGTGTCTGACAGAAGGACTGCAGGGCTATGGGATTGATTTGTGATGTAATGTGGGCATGTGTCTGACAGAGGGGCTGCAGAGCTATGGGACTGATTTGTGATGTGATCTGGGCATGTGTCTGAAAGAGGGACTGCAGGGCTATGGGATTGATTTGTGATGTGGGTATGTGTCTGGCAGAGGGACTACAGGGCTATGGGATTGATTTTGAATGTGGGTATGTGTCTGACATAGGGACTGCTGGATTATGGGATTGGTTTGTGATGTGATCTGGGCATGTTTCTGACAGAGGGACTGCAGGACTATGGGATTGATCTGTGATGTGATCTAGGCATGTTTCTGACAGAGCGGCTACGGGATTGATTTTTCATGTGGGTATGTTTCTGACAGAAGGACTGCAGGGCTATGGGATTGATGTGTGATGTGATGTGGGCATGGGCTGACAGAAGGATTGCAGGGCTATGGGATTGATTTGTGATGTGGGCATGTGTCTGACAGAAGGACTGCAGAGCTATGGAATTGATTTGTGATGTGGGCATGTGTCTGAGAGAAGGACTGCAGGGCTATGGAATTGATTTGTGATGTGGGCATGGGCTGACAGAAGGACTGCAGGGCTATGGGATTGATTTGTGATGTGATGAAGGTATGTGTCTGACAGAAGGACTGCAGGGCTATATGATTGATTTGTGATGTGATGTGGGCATGGGCTGACAGAAGGACTGCAGGGCTATGGGATTGATTTGTTATGTGATGATGGCATGTGTGTAACAGAGGGACTGCAGGGCTATGGGACTGATTTGTGATGTGATGAGGGTATGTGTCCGACATAAGGACTGCTTGGCTATGGGATTGATTTGTGATGTGATGAGGGTATGTGTCCGACATAAGGACTGCTTGGCTATGGGATTGATTTGTGATGTGAAGAGGGCATATGTCTGACAGAGGGACTGCAGGGCTATGGAATTGATTTGTGATGTGGGTATGTGTCTGGCAGGGAGACTACAGGGCTATGGGATTGATTCTTCATGCGGGTATGTGTCTGACAGAGGGACTGCAGGGCTATAGGATTGACTTGTGATGTGATGGAGGCATGTGTCTGACAGAAGGACTGCAGGGCTATGGAATTGATTTGGGATGTGGTGTGGGCATGTGTCTGACAGAGGGACTGTAGGGCTATGGGATTGATTTGTGATGTGTTGAGGGCATGTGCTGACAGAAGGACTGCAGGGCTATGGAATTAATATGTGATGTGGGCATGGGCTTACAGAGGGATTGCAGGGCTATATAATTGATGTGTGATGTGATCATGGCATGTGGCAGACAGATGGACTACAGGGCTATGGGATTGATTTGTGATCTGGTGTGAGCATTGGCTGACAGAAGGACTACAGGGCTATGGGATTGATTTGTGATCTGATGTGGACATGGGCTGACAGAAGGACTGCAGGGCTATGGAATTAATATGTGATGTGGGCATGGGCTTACAGAGGGATTGCAGGGCTATATAATTGATGTGTGATGTGATCATGGCATGTGGCAGACAGATGGACTACAGGGCTATGGGATTGATTTGTGATCTGGTGTGAGCATTGGCTGACAGAAGGACTACAGGGCTATGGGATTGATTTGTGATCTGATGTGGACATGGGCTGACAGAGGGACTGCAGGGCTATGGGATTGATTTGTGATCTGGTGTGGGCATATGGCTGACCGAGGGACTGCAGGGCTATGGGATTGATTTGTGATCTGATGTGGACGTGGGCTGACAGAAGGACTGCAGGGCTATGGGATCGATTTGTGATGTGATGAAGCCAGGCATGTGTCAGACAGAAGGACTGCAGGACTACGGGATTTATTTGTGATGTGATGAGGGCATGTGTCTGACAGAGGGACTGTAGGGCTATGGAATTGATTTGTAATGTGATGAGAGCATGTATATGACAGAGGGACTGCAGGGCTATGGGACTGATTTGTGATGTAATGAGGTGAGGGTATGTGTCTGACAGAAGGACTGCATGGCTATGGGATTGATTTGTGATGTGATGAGGGCATATGTCTGACAGAGGGACTGCTGGGCTATGGTTTTGTTTTGTAATGTGATGTGGGCATGGGCTGACAGAAGGACTGCAGGGCTATGGAATTGATTAGTGATGTGGTGTGGGCATGGGTCTGACAGAGGGACTGCAGGGCTATGGGATTGATTTGTGATGTGATGTGGGCATGTGTCTGACAGAAGGACTGCAGGGCTATGGGATTGATTTGTGATGTGATGTGGGCATTTGTCTGACAGAGGGACTGCAGGACTATGGGATTGATTTGTGATGCTGGCATGTGTCTGACAGAAGGACTGCAGGGATATGGGATTGATTTGTGGTGTGATGTGGACATGTGTCTGACAGAGGGACTGCAGGGCTATGGGATTGATTTGTGATGTGGGCAGGTGTCTGACAGGACTGCAGGGCTATGGGATTGATTTGTGATGTGATGTGGGCATGTGTCTGACAGAGGGACTGCAGGGCTATGGAATTGATTTGTGATGTGATGTGGGCATGTGTCTTGACAGAAGGACTGCAAGGCTATTGGATTGATTTGTGATGTGGGTATGTGTCTGGCAGGGAGACTACAGGGCTATGGGATTGATTCTTCATGCGGGTATGTGTCTGACAGAGGGACTGCAGGGCTATAGGATTGACTTGTGATGTGATGGAGGCATGTGTCTGACAGAAGGACTGCAGGGCTATGGAATTGATTTGGGATGTGGTGTGGGCATGTGTCTGACAGAGGGACTGTAGGGCTATGGGATTGATTTGTGATGTGTTGAGGGCATGGGCTGACAGAAGGACTGCAGGGCTATGGAATTAATATGTGATGTGGGCATGGGCTTACAGAGGGATTGCAGGGCTATATAATTGATGTGTGATGTGATCATGGCATGTGGCAGACAGATGGACTACAGGGCTATGGGATTGATTTGTGATCTGGTGTGAGCATTGGCTGACAGAAGGACTACAGGGCTATGGGATTGATTTGTGATCTGATGTGGACATGGGCTGACAGAGGGACTGCAGGGCTATGGGATTGATTTGTGATCTGGTGTGGGCATATGGCTGACCGAGGGACTGCAGGGCTATGGGATTGATTTGTGATCTGATGTGGACGTGGGCTGACAGAAGGACTGCAGGGCTATGGGATCGATTTGTGATGTGATGAAGCCAGGCATGTGTCAGACAGAAGGACTGCAGGACTACGGGATTTATTTGTGATGTGATGAGGGCATGTGTCTGACAGAGGGACTGTAGGGCTATGGAATTGATTTGTAATGTGATGAGAGCATGTATGTGACAGAGGAACTGCAGGGCTATGGGACTGATTTGTGATGTAATGAGGTGAGGGTATGTGTCTGACAGAAGGACTGCATGGCTATGGGATTGATTTGTGATGTGATGAGGGCATGTGTGTGACAGAGGGACTGCAGGGCTGTGGGACTGATTTGTGATGTAATGAGGGTATGTGTCTGACAGAAGGACTGCGTGGCTATGGGATTGATTTGTGATGTGATGAGGGTGTGTGTGTGACAGAGGGACTGCAGGGCTATGGGACTGATTTGTGATGTGATGAGGGCATATGTCCGACAGAGGGACTGCAGGGCTATGGGACTGATTTGTGATGTGATGAGGACATATGTCTGACAGAGGGACTGCAGGGCTATGGTATTGATTTGTAATGTGATGTGGGCATGGGCTGACAGAAGGACTGCAGGGCTATGGAATTGATTAGTGATGAGGTGCGGGCATGGGTCTGACAGAGAGACTGCAGGGCTATGGGATTGATTTGTGATGTGCTGTGGACATGTGTCTGACAGAAGGATTGCAGGGCTATGGGATTTACTTGTGATGTGATGTGGGCATGTGTCTGACAGAGGGACTGCAGGACTATCAGATTGATTTGTGATGTGGGCATGTGTCTGACAGAAGGACTGCAAGGCTATTGGATTGATTTGTGATGTGATGTGGGCATGTGTCTGACAGAAGGACTGCAGGGCTGTGGGATTGATTTGTGATGTGGGCATGTGTCTGGCCGAAGAACTACAGGGCTATGGGATTGATTTGTGATGTGATGTGGGCATGTGTCTGACAGAAAGACTGCAGGGCTATGGGATTGATTTTTCATGTGGGTATGTTTCTGACAGAGGGACTGCAGGGCTATGGGATTGATGTGTGATGTGGGCATGGGCTGACAGAAGGACTGCAGGGCTATGGAATTGATTTGTGATGTGGGCATGTGTCTGACAGAAGGACTGCAGAGCTATGGAATTGATTTGTGATGTGGGCATGTGTCTTAGAGAAGGACTGCAGGGCTATGGAATTGATTTGTGATGTGATGTGGGCATGGGCTTACAGAGGGATTGCAGGGCTATATAATTGATTTGTGATGTGATCAAGGCATGTGGCAGACAGATGGACTACAGGTCTATAGGATTGATTTGTGATCTGATGTGAGCATTGGCTGACAGAAGGACTACAGGGCTATGGGATTGATTTGTGATCTGATGTGGACATGGGCTGACAGAGGGACTGCAGGGATATGGGATTGATTTGTGATCTGGTGTGGGCATTTGGCTGACCGAGGGACTGCAGGGCTATGGGATTGATTTGTGATCTGATGTGGACGTGGGCTGACAGAAGGACTGTAGGGCTATGGGATTGATTTGTGATGTAATGAAGGCATGTGTCTGACAGAAGGACGGCAGGACTACGGGATTGATTTGTGATGTGATAAGGGCATGTGTCTGACAGAGGGACTGTAGGGCTATGGAATTGATTTGTAATGTGATGAGAGCATGTATGTGACAGAGGGACTGCAGGGCTATGGGACTGATTTGTGATGTAATGAGGGTATGTGTCTGACAGAAGGACTGCATGGCTATGGGATTGATTTGTGATGTGATAAGGGCATATGTCTGACAGAGGGACTGTAGGGCTATGGAATTGATTTGTGATGTGATGAGGGCATGTGTGTGACAGAGGGACTGCAGGGCTGTGGGACTGATTTGTGATGTAATGAGGGTATGTGTCTGACAGAAGGACTGCATGGCTATGGGATTGATTTGTGATGTGATGAGGGTGTGTGTGTGACAGAGGGACTGCAGGGCTATGGGACTGATTTGTGATGTGATGAGGGCATATGTCTGACAGAGGGACTGCAGGGCTATGGTATTGATTTGTAATGTGATGTGGATATGGGCAGGCAGAAGGACTGCAGGGCTATGGAATTGATTAGTGATGAGGTGCGGGCGTGGGTCTGACAGAGGGACTGCAGGGCTATGGGATTGATTTGTGATGTGCTGTGGACATGTGTCTGACAGAAGGACTGCAGGGCTATGGGATTGATTTGTGATGTGATGTGGGCATGTGTCTGACAGAGGGACTGCAGGACTATCGGAATAATTTGTGATGTGGGCATGTGTCTGACAGAAGGACTGCAAGGCTATTGGATTGATTTGTGATGTGATGTGGGCATGTGTCTGACAGAAGGACTGCAGGGCTATGGGATTGATTTGTGATGTGATGTGGGCATGTGTCTGGCAGAAGGACTGCAGGGCTATTGGATTGATTTGTGATGTGATGTGGGCATGTGTCTGACAGAGGGACTATAGGGCTATGGGACTGATTTGCGATGTGATCTGGGCATGTGTCTGAAAGAGGGACTGCAGGGCTATGGGATTGATTTTTGATGTGGGCATGTGTCTGGCAGAAGGACTGCAGGGCTATTGGATTGATTTGTGATGTGATGTGGGCATGTGTCTGACAGAGGGACTGCAGGACTATCGGAATAATTTGTGATGTGGGCATGTGTCTGACAGAAGTACTGCAAGGCTATGGGATTGATTTGTGATGTGATCTAGGCATGTTTCTGACAGAGGGGCTACAGGGCTATGGGATTGAATTTTCATGTGGGTATGTTTCTGACAGAGGGACTGCAGGGCTATGGGATTGATGTGTGATGTGATGTGGGCATGGGCTGACGGAAGGACAGCAGGGCTATGGGATTGATTTGTGATGTCGGCATGTGTCTTAGAGAAGGACTGCAGGGCTATGGAATTGATTTGTGATGTGATGTGGGCATGGAGGACTGCAGGGCTATGGGATTGATTTGTGGTGTGATGAAGGCATGTGTCTGACAGAGGGACTGTAGGGCTATGGAATTTATTTGTTATGTAATGAGGGCATGTGTGTAACAGAGCGACTGCAGGGCTATGGGACTGATTTGTTATGTGATGAGGGCATATGTCTGACAGAGGGACTGCAGGGCTATGGTATTGATTTGTAATATGATGTGGGCATGGGCTGACAGAAGGACTGCAGGGCTATGGAATTGATTAGTGATGTGGTGTGGGCATGGGTCTGACAGAGGGACTACAGGGCTATGGATTGATCTGTGATGTGATGTGGGCATGTAGAAACAACACATGTGCAAAGTCCGTGTGTATAATTTTAGCAAATGGATATAGGTATGTCCAAAATGTTCTGTATAATCAGATAGTAGAGGTGTAGAACTATACACAATATACACAGCAAAAAAGGAAAAGAAGGACAGAGGCGTCAATGCCAGTCCTGACTCACCACTCCAAGGAAGGCTATTCCGGTATTACTTCGACACGGTAAGTGGGCAAACAACCACCATTCACTTCTCACAACCAGAAGACGTTCCGCTCACCTCTATGGTGTATGTTTCAGCTCTGTGGCAATACACCTCTTCACGAGGTCTGAGCGGTCTCTTCTCCTCGGTGTCTCCGGCCAGCATGTACCTCTTCAGCACTTCCGGGTGATGTCAGACGCTGTCCCAATCCAGCTCGCATACGTAGCGCTTCAACTGCTGTGTGTAGTGATAGAACTCACTAAACCTCTATTCACAGGACAAAACTCCAAAGCTGGGAATAAACTTGTTCCTTCAAAGGATAGGAGGGCTCCTCTCCCTCCCAAAACAATAGAAAAAAGCGATCCAAAGAACAAAAATAGAAGATTAAAAAGTCAATTCTTTATTTGAAAATTAAAACATATGGGCATCAAAAAATAGCGTGAAGAAGGAAAGAGCAGGTCTTACGCGTTTCGGCAGGGTTCAGCCGTAATCATAGACCATACATGCTCACAGGTGATACAGGTTTATATATCTTACACAGATTACCCATTGGTTAAAAAATCACACACCTCCTAAACACCATTTAAAGGGATCATCACACAAAAGATATATATACAGGGAGTGCAGAATTATTAGGCAAATGAGTATTTTGACCACATCATCCTCTTTATGCATGTTGTCTTACTCCAAGCTGTATAGGCTTGAAAGCCTACTACCAATTAAGCATATTAGGTGATGTGCATCTCTGTAATGAGAAGGGGTGTGGTTTAATGACATCAACACCATATATCAGGTGTGCATAATTATTAGGCAACTTCCTTTCCTTTGGCAAAATGGGTCAAAAGAAGGACTTGACAGGCTCAGAAAAGTAAAAAATAGTGAGATATCTTGCAGAGGGATGCAGCACTCTTAAAATTGCAAAGCTTCTGAAGCGTGATCATCGAACAATCAAGCGTTTCATTCAAAATAGTCAACAGGGTCGCAAGAAGCGTGTGGAAAACCAAGGCGCAAAATAACTGCCCATGAACTGAGAAAAGTCAAGCGTGCATCTGCCAAGATGCCACTTGCCACCAGTTTGGCCATATTTCAGAGCTGCAACATCACTGGAGTGCCCAAAAGCACAAGGTGTGCAATACTCAGAGACATGGCCAAGGTAAGAAAGGCTGAAAGACGACCACCACTGAACAAGACACACAAGCTGAAACGTCAAGACTGGGCCAAGAAATATCTCAAGACTGATTTTTCTAAGGTTTTATGGACTGATGAAATGAGAGTGAGTCTTGATGGGCCAGATGGATGGGCCCGTAACTGGATTGGTAAAGGGCAGAGAGCTCCAGTCCGACTCAGACGCCAGCAAGGTGGAGGTGGAGTACTGGTTTGGGCTGGTATCATCAAAGATGAGCTTGTGGGGCCTTTTCGGGTTGAGGATGGAGTCAAGCTCAACTCCCAGTCCTACTGCCAGTTTCTGGAAGACACCTTCTTCAAGCAGTGGTACAGGAAGAAGTGTGCATCCTTCAAGAAAAACATGATTTTCATGCAGGACAATGCTCCATCACACGCGTCCAAGTACTCCACAGCGTGGCTGGCAAGAAAGGGTATAAAAGAAGAAAATCTAATGACATGGCCTCCTTGTTCACCTGATCTAAACCCCATTGAGAACCTGTGGTCCATCATCAAATGTGAGATTTACAAGGAGGGAAAACAGTACACCTCTCTGAACAGTGTCTGGGAGGCTGTGGTTGCTGCTGCACGCAATGTTGATGGTGAACAGATCAAAACACTGACAGAATCCATGGATGGCAGGCTTTTGAGTGTCCTTGCAAAGAAAGGTGGCTATATTGGTCACTGATTTGTTTTTGTTTTGTTTTTGAATGTCAGAAATGTATATTTGTAAATGTTGAGATGTTATATTGGTTTCACTGGTAAAAATAAATAATTGAAATGGGTATATATTTGTTTTTTGTAAAGTTGCCTAATAATTATGCACAGTAATAGTCACCTGCACACACAGATATCCCCCTAAAATAGCTAAAACTAAAAACAAACTAAAAACTACTTCCAAAACTATTCAGCTTTGATATTAATGAGTTTTTTTGGGTTCATTGAGAACATGGTTGTTGTTCAATAATAAAATTAATCCTCAAAAATACAACTTGCCTAATAATTCTGCACTCCCTGTATAGTAGGCGTTTTAACACCTATAATCAATGGCTATAATAGAAATGAAAATGAAAACAGCTAGTTCTACATAAATATATATACAACAAAGGAGGGGGGTATAGAAGGGAATCAGGGAGGGAGTAATTATGAGAAATCAAAAAATTCATGATGAATAACTTTTCATATTCATAAAAGATATTAAAGATTATACATTTCAGATTATAGTAAACTCTCTGAATAAATGAAAAAATCTGTCCTTTTAATTTTTTGCTGTGTATATTGTGTATAGTTCTACACCTTTACTATGTGATTATACAGAACATTTTGGACATACCTATATCCATTTGCTAAAATTACACACACGGACTTTGCACATGTGTTGTTTCTATATTATCTCTTCATCCATGTGTTGTAAGTAAAGCAAATTGTGGCTGGTGAACTTTATATTGGTGTTATATTTTCTTAACATGGAGGCATCAGGGGATATATCACGTAATTATTATTTTTCTTTGGCTGCTGTGGATGACCAAGATCTAGTGGGACTTGAATTGGAAGATTTCTTCTCATATGGTGAATATGATAAAATGTTGCAGGAGGTGATTGAAACCAACAAAAGTGATATCATACAGGCCAAACATGTGAAATTTTTACGTGATCAAAAGGATTATTCCACAGGGAATCTCTTTTTGTGGTATAGAGTACACAGACGTAGAGCACTATCATTTAATCAGAGAGATAATCAGGGACTTGATACTGAGAATAGTGAAGGCAATAAGGGTAACAAACGCAGAAAGTGGAGAAAAAAGAATAAGAACCAGAAAAATGTGTCTTTTAATGGAAATGTGAGTACAGATGATGACTCTCTGTCTAATTTTTCTACCTCTTATGAGGAAGGGTCAAATTCAGAATGTGAATATCAGATTTCATTAATAATCACACTGGAGATAGACAACAGGAAGCTAATGATATTGTACAAGTAGACAGGAGTAATAAAATCACTACACATACTGAGACTACTAAACCCACTAGTTCCTCAGGTACCATACCCAAAGGTGAAAGTACTAAGAATAAAAATAGTGCAAAAAGTAATACACAAACTAAACAATCCTTGAGTACTAATTCTGACACTGTACAGGTTAATGCCCCTAACAATATCAAGGGGGTACCCCCTTTGGGCCAGGTTTTTCGGTCGGCCCTGAAGACAAAGGGTGGGGGAGGGACAGAGAATACAGGGAACCAGAGAGGAATGAACAGATATGCCCTCAGGGAGCTTACCAGGAAGTAAATGATAATCTGGTTATTAATGTTTCCTCACATATTCTAACCGAATCTGAACTAAAAGTACTTAATAAGGGTTTGGGCTTTTGCCCTACTAAGAAATTTGACATTTTTCAAACCATTCTAGATTTAAATAGATTCATACGGAACCTTACCCTCCGTAGACATTTTAATGATGCTGAACGAGTAAATGATTCCACCTATGTTGACAATAGTGGTACCACGAATATTGGCTCTCTTTTTCAATTTAGGGACATGTGCGATTTAGCATCACTCCAGGATTTGGAGTGTGAGCAAGCAATGGATTCCTTATCGCAATGTCCTCCTAAATTTAAAAATAGATCGAAATTTTATCCAGTTCAATCCAGAGGTAGAGTACTTGAAAGTTTTCATAAGAGAGTTCTTGAGGACTTAAAAAAGCTGGACAATACGTCTAGGGACCAGTACTCTAACTTGACTAGAAAGGAAAAAGAGGCCATTGTCTCATTGCAGAATAACCTGTCTATCGTGGTGAAAAACTCTGATAAGGGGGGGAATATCGTTGTAATGGACAGACAGATGTACATATCTGAAGCTGAACGTCAGCTTAGCAATTTATCCTCTTACAGAGTACTAAGGAGAAACCCTACGTTATGTTTTCAAAAACAGTTAAGAGATCTTTTGGATGATGGTCTTCATCTTGGTATTATCGATAGGGATACATTCGAGTTCTTATTCATTTCGGACCCCATCACTCCTATTTTCCACCACCTGCCCAAGACTCATAAAAGTGTAGTTAACATTAAGGGAAAACCAATAGTTGCTGGGATTGGTTCCCTATTTGAACACCTGTCAGAGTGGATTGACAGTATTTTGCAACCCTTGGTTTCTTCTCTTCCCAGTTTTTTGAGAGATACTACACATTTGTTGAATGTTGTTGAGAATGTGCAGGTGGTGGAAGATATGAGTTGGCTTACGGTGGATGTGGTGGCTATGTACACCTCAATACCTCACACCCTGGGCCTGGAAGCTGTGGCCTTTTTTCTTAATTTGCTTACTAATTATTCTAATGAAACCAAAGAATTTATCATTAGATCTATCCGTTTTCATTTGGAGCGTAACTACTTCCTGTTTGAGGGATCGTACTATGTCCAATTGAGAGGTACAGCCATGGGGGCGAAATTCGCCCCCTCATATGCTAATTTATTTATGGGCTGGTTCGAGTATAAATACCACTTTGGACCTGATGTCGACTCATCCATGGGAGTTGTTTGCTACAAAAGATTTATAGATGATCTTATTTTTCTAACTAAATTCAGCTCCTCTGAGGCTAAGGGATTCGTTGATTATTTGAACTCTTGTATCCCTGACATAAAGTTTACCTATGAATGGCAAAAACATGGAATACATTTTTTGGATGTGGAGTTGGTGATGGATGGGAACTCTGGAAAAATTGAAACTCAGTTGTTTCGTAAACCTATCGCTGGAAATTCAATCCTACATTCATCCAGCTCTCACCCACAACATGTATTTCAGGGCATAGCGAAGGGACAGTTCTTGAGAAATAGAAGAATTTGCTCTAATGAACAGGTATTTAACTCTGAATGTAAAAATCTGGGTGCTAGACTCCGCAAACAGGGCTATTGTAATAAGGTTATCAAACAGGCCCAAGAATATGCAGCACAATGTGATAGAAGTAGTCTGCTTTCAGAAGTTGGTAAATCCAGAGATAAAAAGATCCAATTTGACAATAAACCTAACTTTATTACTAGGTATTCTAATCAATATTACCAAATTTGCAATATAGTTAAAAAATATTTACCTATTTTGTATGGAGATGACGTTCTTAAAGATGTGGTCAAAGGAGGATGTAGGTTTACATACAGAAAGAATCTTACACTTGGCAATTTGATTTCACCTAGCCAGTTACGTAAACCTGTTAGTCAGAGTTCCTGGCTAAGACATAATGGAACTTATAGATGTGGAAAGAATTGTAAAGCCTGTGAACATGTCAAGATAGGTAGTTCCTTTAGCTCCTATGTCACGAACCAGGTGTTCGATACTAGAGGATGCATCAATTGCTCTTCTTCGTTCGTAGTGTATCTCATTGGTTGCACAGAACATAAAATTCAGTACGTGGGTATGACTACCCGTGACATTCGTACTCGTATCCGTGAACACCTGGGATACATCAGGAATGAAAATCACTGCTCTGATCTTGCGAGTCATTTTATTGATATTCATCATGGCAATGTGTGCAGTTTTACATGGAATGCCATAGAAATTATCAAGAATAACCCTAGAGGTGGTGACAAATGGTCCATTTTGGCATGTCAGGAGGTCTATTGGATCCATAAACTGTGCACATTAAAACCTGATGGTTTCAATTCAGAGAATGATCTTATTAATTTTTGGGAGAACTAATTATGTATTTCATTTAATTGATTTTTTTAGATATATTTGGTATCAACTTTGAATTAATTATTTGTATATCTAGCTACTTATGTTTATATATTTATGTATATTAAGCTGTAGTGATTTTTTCATTTATTCAGAGAGTTTACTATAATCTGAAATGTATAATCTTTAATATCTTTTATGAATATGAACAGTTATTCATCATGAATTTTTTTATTTCTCATAATTACTCCCTCCCTGATTCCCTTCTATACCCCCCTCTTTTGTTGTATATATGTATATATATTTATGTAGAACTAGCTGTTTTCATTTTCATTTCTATTATAGCCATTGATTATCTTTTGTGTGATGATCCCTTTAAATGGTGTTTAGGAGGTGTGTGATTTTTTAACCAATGGGTAATCTGTGTAAGATATATAAACCTGTATCACCTGTGAGCATGTATGGTCTATGATTACGGCTGAACCCTGCCGAAACGCGTAAGACCTGCTCTTTCCTTCTTCACGCTATTTTTTGATGCCCATATGTTTTAATTTTCAAATAAAGAATTGACTTTTTATCTACTATTTTTGTTCTTTGGATCGCTTTTTTCTAGTGATGTGGGCATGTGTCTGACAGAAGGACTGCAGGGCTATGGTATTGATTTGTGATGTGATGTGGGTATGTGTCTGACAGAGGGACTGCAGGACTATGGGATTGATTTGTGATGTGGGCATGTGTCTGACAGAAGGACTGCAGGACTATGGGATTGATTTGTGATGTGATGTGGGCATGTGTCTGAGAGAGGGACTGCAGGGCTATGGGATTGATTTGTGATGTGGGCTTGGGCTGACAGAAGGACTGCAGGGCTATGGGATTGATTTATAAAGTGATGTGGGTATGTGTCTGACAGAAGGACTGCAGGGCAATGGGATTGATTTGTGATGTGATGAAGGCATGTGTCTGACAGAAGGACTGTAGGGCTATGGAATTGATTTGGGATGTGGTATGGGCATGTGTCTGACAGAGGGACTGTAGGGCTATGGGATTGATTTGTGATGTGATGAGGGCATGGGCTGACAGAAGAACTGCAGGGCTATGGAATTAATATGCGATGTGGGCTTGGGCTTACAGAGGGATTGCAGGGCTATATAATTGATTTGTGATGTGATCAGGGCATGTGGCAGACAGAAGGACTACAGGGCTATGGGATTGATTTGTGATCTGATGTGAGCATTGGCTGACAGAGGGACTATAGGGCTATGGGATTGATTTGTGATCTGATGTGGACATGGGCTGACAGAGGGACTGCAGGGCTATGGGATTGATTTGTGATCTGGTGTGGACATGGGCTGACAGAGGGACTGCAGGGCTATGGGATTGATTTGTGATCTGGTGTGGGCATATGGCTGACCGAGGGACTGCAGGGCTATGGGATTGGTTTGTGATCTGATTTGGGCATATGGCTGACAGAGGGACTGCAGGGCTATGGGATTGATTTGTGATGTGATGCGGGTATGTGTCTGACAGAGGGACTGCAGGGCTATGATATTGATTTGTGATGTGATGCGGGCATGTGTCTGACAGAGGGACTGTAGGGCTATGGTATTGATTTGTGATGTGATGCGGGCATGTGTCTGACAGAGGGACTGTAGGGCTATGGAATTGATTTGTGATGTGATAAGGGCATATGGCTGACAGAGGGACTGTAGGGCTATGGAATTGATTTGTGATGTGATAAGGGCATATGGCTGACAGAGGGCATGCAGGGCTATGGGATTGATTTGTGATCTGGTTTGGGCATATGGCTGACAGAGGGACTGCAGGGCAATGGGATTGATTTGTGATCTGATGTGGGCATGGGCTGACAGAGGGACTGCAGGGCTATGGGATGGACTTGTGATCTGATTTGGGCATATGGCTGACAGAGGGACTGCAGGGATATGGGATTGATTTGTGATCTGATGTGGGCTTGGGCTGCAAGCAGGGACAGGGGTCTTATCTGAGATCTGATGGGGGACATGAGGTAGAGTAAGAGTTGAAGAAGTTTGGATCTAATTATTTTACTCTTCTTATGCCTTTATGATTTACCGCTCAACATCATTTTAGCATAATGAGGGCATTGGCTCATTTAGTTTAAAAGAAAATAATTAGTGTTATAGATGCCAAAATATTCATCTCTCATGATTCAGATAGAACCTACAATTTTAAACAACTTTTCAATTTACTTTTATTATCAAATTTGCATCATTGCATCTTGGTTTCTTTTGTTATAGGATGCATTACTGGGAGCTAGATGAACACATCAGCTGATCCAATGACAGAGGCATATAAGTTAAACCACCAATCAACAGATAGCTCCCAGTAGCACATTGCTACTCCGGGGCCTACCTAGATATTCTTTTCAACAAAGGATGCTAAAGAAACAAAGAAAATTGCATATTAGCAAATTGTTTAAGGTGACATGTTCTATCTAAATCATAAAGGTTTCATTGTGACTTTACTGTCCCTTTAATTTACTCATGTCAGTGTAATTAATAAAAAAATTGTAAATCATTTTGAAAAATATATACATTTCATGTACAACAATGCACCTTGAGATGCTGCAGTAAGACATTTTTAGACTTTTTTCACAGTTCGTTTCTAGGTCACTGTTGCGTCATTTGTAACCTGATAATTTATGTAAATAAAAAATGCTTCTAGTACTTAGTTCCTTAATAACCAGGGTATTTTATCTTACCATCAGCTAGAATACCTAAACATGCAAAAATAAATCTGTTGGCTAAGCCTGGGGCTCCCACTAGCTGGTATTTTAGCGACACGGTCAGTATTTATGTCAGTGTAGATAATACAGAATAAATATAGAAGTAAAGACATACAACGGTGAAATGTATTGTAATTATGGGCGCAATCCGATATACGGCGCAGGTTTCGGCGCAAGCATGGAAACCTGCGCCGCCTGTAGTTTCAGCTCGCAACTCGAGCTATCACATATACGGTGCCGTCAGGTGCTAAAGTGCCATAAGTCTGACAAACTAGCGATGTCCAGAAATCTGCGTAAGTAAAAATTTCTGGAGTCGCCAGTGACTTACGGCACTTTAGAAACTGCCGCCGTATACAAAAACTGACTAAGTTATAAAATCACCCGTTACTGTCTAACACGCCTCCCAAACATAGCCCGACACGTATACCCCTCTATCCGCAATCCCCCCTCTCACTCCTAATAATAAATATATTAACCCCTAAACCGCTGCTCCCGGACCCCGCCGGCTACATATGTCTTACCCCCTAATCTGACCCCTCTACACCACCTCCAGCTACATTAACTATATTACCCCCTAATATGATCCCCCTACACCGCCGCCACCTATTTAAACTATATTACCCCCTAATATGATCTCCCTACACCGCCGCCACCTATAATAAATGTATTACCCCCTAATCTAATCGCCCTACACCGCCGCCACCTATATTAAATATATTAACCCCTAATCTGACCCCCCTACACCGCCGCCACCTATATTAACCCTAATTATATTAGGGTTAATATAGTTAATATATTATATATTAACTATATTAACCCTATCTAACTCTAACACCCCTAACTTAATTATTATTAAAATAAATCTAAATAATATTAAAAATATTAACTAAATTATTCCTATTTAAATCTAAATACTTACCTATAAAATAAACCCTAAGATAGCTAGAATATAATTAATAATTACATTGTAGCTATTTTAGGGTTTATATTTATTTTACAGGTAACTTGCGCCTAGATTTAGAGTTCTGCGGCCAAAGGGGTGCGTTAGCTATGCGTGCTTTTTTTCCCCCGCACCTTTTAAATACCGCTGGTATTTAGAGTTCACAGAAGGGCTGCGTTAGGCTCCAAAAAGGGAGTGTAGAGCATAATTTACCGCCACTGCAACTCTAAATACCAGCGGTGCTTACGGACGCGGCCAGCTTCAAAAACGTGCTCGTGCACGATTCCCCCATAGGAAACAATGGGGCAGTTTGAGTTGAAAAAAAACCTAACACCTGCAAAAAAGCAGCGTTCAGCTCCTAACGCAGCCCCATTGTTTCCTATGGGGAAACAGTTTCTAAGTCTGCACCTAATACCCTAACATGAACCCCGAGTCTAAACACCCCTAACCTTACACTTATTAACCCCTAATCTGCCGTCCCTGCTATTACTGACCCCTGCATATTTTTTTTAACCCCTAATCTGCCGCTCCGTACACCGCCGCAACCTACGTTATCCCTATGTACCCCTAATCTGCTGCCCCTAACACCGCCGACCCCTATATTATATTTATTAACCCCTAATCTGCCGCCCCCAACGTCGCCACCACCTACCTACACTTATTAACCCCTAATCTGCCGACCGGACCTCACCGCTACTATAATAAAGTTATTAAGCCCTAATCCGCCTCACTCCCGCCTCAAAAACCCTATAATAAATAGTTTTAACCCCTAATCTGCCCTCCCTAACATCACCGACACCTAACTTCAAGTATTAACCCCTAATCTGCTCTCCCTAACATCACCGACACCTAACTTCAAGTATTAACCCCTAATCTGCCGACCGAACCTCACCGCTACTCTAATAAATGTATTAACCCCTAAAGCTAAGTCTAACCCTAACCCTAACACCCCCCTAAGTTTAATATAATTTTTATCTAACAAAATAAATTATTTCTTATTAAATAAATTATTCCTATTTAAAGCTAAATACTTACCTGTAAAATAAACACTAATATAGCTACAATATAAATTATAATTATATTGTAGCTATTTTAGGATTAATATTTATTTTACAGGCAACTTTGTATTTATTTTAACCAGGTACAATAGCTATTAAATAGTTAATAACCTAGTTAAAATAATTACAAAATTATCTGTAAAATAAATCCTAACCTAAGTTACAATTAAACCTAACACATACAAATACCTACAAATAAATACATTTAAATAAACTAACTAAATTACAAAAAATAAAAAAAGAACTGTTAGATTGAGCTCGCATTCTATTGGCTGTTCCGATCAGCCAATAGAATGCGAGCTCAATCTGATTGGCTGATTGGATCAGCCAATCGGATTGAACTTGAATCTGATTGGCTGATTCCATCAGCCAATCAGAATTTTCCTACCTTAATTCCGATTGGCTGATAGAATCCTATCAGCCAATCAGAATTCGAGGGACGCCATCTTGGATGACATCCCTTAAAGAAACCGTCATTCGTAGGGAAGTCGTTGGCCAGGATGGATGTTCCGCGTCGGCGGGATGAAGATGGAGCCGGAAGAAAGAAGATTGAAGATGCCGCTTGATAGAAGACTTCAGCCGGATGATGGACCTCTTCAGCCCCCGCTTGGATCAAGACTTCAGCCGGATGATGGACCTCTTCAGCCCCCGCTTGGATCAAGACTTCAGCCGGATGATGGACCTCTTCAGCCCCCACTTGGATCAAGACTTCAGCCGGATGATGGACCTCTTCAGCCCCCGCTTGGGCTTGGATGAAGACTTCGGACCCTCTTCTGGACGGATCGGTGATACCCGGCATGGTGAAGACAAGGTAGGGAGATCTTCAGGGGCTTAGTGTTAGGTTTATTTAAGGGAGGTTTGGGTTAGATTAGGGGTATGTGGGTGGTGGGTTGTAATGTTGGGGGGGGGGTATTGTATGTTTCTTTCATGTAATTAACAAGAGTCCATGAGCTAGTGACGTATGGGATATACATTCCTACCAGGAGGGGCAAAGTTTCCCAAACCTTAAAATGCCTATAAATACACCCCTCACCACACCCACAAATCAGTTTTACAAACTTTGCCTCCAAGGGAGGTGGTGAAGTAAGTTTGTGCTAGATTCTACGTTGATATGCGCTCCGCAGCAAGTTGGAGCCCGGTTTTCCTCTCAGCGTGCAGTGAATGTCAGAGGGATGTGAGGAGAGTATTGCCTATTGAATGCAGTGATCTCCTTCTACGGGGTCTATTTCATAAGGTTCTCTGTTATCGGTCGTAGAGATTCATCTCTTACCTCCCTTTTCAGATCGACGATATACTCTTATATTTACCATTTCCTCTACTGATTCTCGTTTCAGTACTGGTTTGGCTTTCTACAAACATGTAGATGAGTGTCCTGGGGTAAGTAAGTCTTATTTTCTGTGACACTCTAAGCTATGGTTGGGCACTTTATTTATAAAGTTCTAAATATATGTATTCAAACATTTATTTGCCTTGACTCAGAATGTTCAACTTTCCTTATTTCCAGACAGTCAGTTTCATATTTGGGATTATGCTTTAAATTATCATATTTTTTCTTACCTCAAAAATTTGACTTTTTTCCCTGTGGGCTGTTAGGCTCGCGGGGGCTGAAAATGCTTCATTTTATTGTGTCATTCTTGGCGCGGACTTTTTTGGCGCAAAAATTCTTTTCCGTTTCCGGCGTCATACGTGTCGCCGGAAGTTGCGTCATTTTTGACGTTATTTTGCGCCAAAAATGTCGGCGTTCCGGATGTGGCGTCATTTTTGGCGCCAAAAGCATTTAGGCGCCAAATAATGTGGGCGTCTTATTTGGCGCCAAAAAATATGGGCGTCGCTTTTGTCTCCACATTATTTCAGTCTCATTTTTCATTTGCTTCTGGTTGCTAGAAGCTTGATGTTTGGCATTTTTTTCCCATTCCTGAAACTGTCTTATAAGGAATTTGATCTATTTTGCTTTATATGTTGTTTTTTCTCTTACATATTGCAAGATGTCTCACGTTGCATCTGAGCCAGAAGATACTACAGGAAAACCACTGCCTGCTGGATCTACCAAAGCTAAGTGTATCTGCTGTAAACTTTTGGTAGCTATTCCTCCAGCTGTTGTTTGTAATAATTGTCATGACAAACTTGTTAAAGCAGATAATATTTCCTTTAGTGATGTACCATTGCCTGTTGCAGTTCCCTCAACATCTAAGGTGCAGAATGTTCCTGATAACATAAGAGATTTTGTTTCTGAATCCATAAAGAAGGCTTTGTCTGTTATTTCTCCTTCTAGTAAACGTAAAAAGTCTTTTAAATCTTCTCTCTCTACAGATGAATTTTTAAATGAACACCATCATTCTGATTCTTTGGACTCTTCTGGTTCAGAGGATTCTGTCTCAGAGATTGATGCTGATAAATCTTCATATTTATTTAAGATGGAATTTATTCGCTCTTTACTTAAAGAAGTACTAATTGCTTTAGAAATAGAGGATTCTAGTCCTCTTGATACTAATTCTATACGTTTGGATAAGGTTTTTAAAGCTCCTGCGGTTATTCCAGAAGTCTTTCCTGTTCCTAATGCTATTTCTGCAGTAATTGCTAAGGAATGGGATAAATTGGGTAATTCATTTACTCCTTCTAAACGTTTTAAGCAATTATATCCTGTTCCGCCTGACAGGTTAGAATTTTGGGACAAAATCCCTAAAGTTGATGGGGCTATTTCTACCCTTGCTAAACGTACTACCATTCCTACGTCAGATGGTACCTCGTTTAAAGATCCTTTAGATAGAAAAATTGAATCTTTTCTAAGAAAAGCTTATCTATGTTCAGGTAATCTTCTTAGACCTGCTATATCATTGGCTGATGTTGCTGCAGCTTCAACTTTTTGGTTGGAAACTCTAGCGCAACAAGTAACAAATCGTGATTCTCATGATATTATTATTCTTCTCCAGCATGCTAATAATTTCATCTGTGATGCCATTTTTGATATTATTAGAGTTGATGTTAGATTTATGTCTCTGGCTATCTTAGCCAGAAGAGCTTTATGGCTTAAGACTTGGAATGCTGATATGGCTTCTAAATCAACTCTACTTTCCATTTCTTTCCAGGGAAACAAATTATTTGGTTCTCAGTTGGATTCTATTATTTCAACTGTTACTGGTGGGAAAGGAACTTTTTTACCACAGGATAAAAAGTCTAAAGGTAAAAACAGGGCTAACAATCGTTTTCGTTCCTTTCGTTTCAACAAAGAACAAAAGCCTGATCCTTCGTCCTCAGGAGCAGTTTCAGTTTGGAAACCATCTCCAGTCTGGAATAAATCCAAGCCTGCTAGAAAGGCAAAGCCTGCTTCTAAGTTCACATGAGGTACGGCCCTCATTCCAGTTCAGCTGGTAGGGGGCAGGTTACGTTTTTTCAAAGAAATTTGGATCAATTCTGTTCACAATCTTTGGATTCAGAACATTGTTTCAGAAGGGTACAGAATTGGTTTCAAGATGAGACCTCCTGCAAAGAGATTTTTTCTTTCCCATGTCCCAGTAAATCCAGTGAAAGCTCAAGCATTTCTGAATTGTGTTTCAGATCTAGAGTTGGCTGGAGTAATTATGCCAGTTCCAGTTCCGGAACAGGGGATGGGGTTTTATTCAAATCTCTTCATTGTACCAAAGAAGGAGAATTCCTTCAGACCAGTTCTGGATCTAAAATTATTGAATCGTTATGTAAGGATACCAACGTTCAAGATGGTAACTGTAAGGACTATATTGCCTTTTGTTCAGCAAGGGAATTATATGTCCACAATAGATTTACAGGATGCATATCTGCATATTCCAATTCATCCAGATCATTATCAGTTCCTGAGATTCTCTTTTCTAGACAAGCATTACCAATTTGTGGCTCTACCGTTTGGCCTTGCTACAGCTCCAAGAATTTTCACAAAGATTCTCGGTGCCCTTCTGTCTGTAATCAGAGAACAGGGTATTGTGGTATTTCCTTATTTGGACGATATCTTGGTACTTGCTCCGTCTTTACATTTAGCAGAGTCTCATACGAATCGACTTGTGTTGTTTCTTCAAGATCATGGTTGGAGGATCAATTTACCAAAAAGTTCTTTGATTCCTCAAACAAGGGTAACCTTTCTGGGTTTCCAGATAGATTCAGTGTCCATGACTTTGTCTTTAACAGACAAGAGACGTCTAAAATTGATTACAGCCTGTCGAAACCTTCAGTCTCAATCATTCCCTTCGGTAGCCTTATGCATGGAAATTCTAGGTCTTATGACTGCTGCATCGGACGCGATCCCCTTTGCTCGTTTTCACATGCGACCTCTTCAGCTCTGTATGCTGAACCAATGGTGCAGGGATTACACGAAGATATATCAATTAATATCTTTAAAACCGATTGTTCGGCACTCTCTAACGTGGTGGACAGATCACCATCGTTTAATTCAGGGGGCTTCTTTTGTTCTTCCGACCTGGACTGTAATTTCAACAGATGCAAGTCTCACAGGTTGGGGAGCTGTGTGGGGATCTCTGACGGCACAAGGAGTTTGGGAATCTCAGGAGGTGAGATTACCGATCAATATCTTGGAACTCCGTGCAGTTTTCAGAGCTCTTCAGTTTTGGCCTCTTCTGAAGAGAGAATCGTTCATTTGTTTTCAGACAGACAATGTCACAACTGTGGCATACATCAATCATCAAGGAGGGACTCACAGTCCTCTGGCTATGAAAGAAGTATCTCGAATTTTGGTTTGGGCGGAATCCAGCTCCTGTCTAATCTCTGCGGTTCATATCCCAGGTGTAGACAATTGGGAAGCGGATTATCTCAGTCGCCAAACGTTGCATCCGGGCGAATGGTCTCTTCACCCAGAGGTATTTCTTCAGATTGTTCAATTGTGGGGGCTTCCAGAGATAGATCTGATGGCCTCTCATCTAAACAAGAAACTTCCCAGGTATCTGTCCAGATCCCGGGATCCTCAGGCGGAGGCAGTGGATGCATTATCACTTCCTTGGAAGTATCATCCTGCCTATATCTTTCCGCCTCTAGTTCTTCTTCCAAGAGTAATCTCCAAGATTCTGAGGGAATGCTCGTTTGTTCTGCTAATAGCTCCGGCATGGCCTCACAGGTTTTGGTATGCGGATCTTGTCCGGATGGCATCTTGCCAGCCATGGACTCTTCCGTTAAGACCAGACCTTCTGTCACAAGGTCCTTTTTTCCATCCGGATCTGAAATCCTTAAATTTAAAGGTATGGAGATTGAACGCTTGATTCTTGGTCATAGAGGTTTCTCTGACTCCGTGATTAATACTATGTTACAGGCTCGTAAATCTGTATCTCGAGAGATATATTATAGAGTCTGGAAGACTTATATTTCTTGGTGTCTTTCTCATCATTTTTCTTGGCATTCTTTTAGAATACCGAGAATTTTACAGTTTCTTCAGGATGGTTTAGATAAGGGTTTGTCCGCAAGTTCTTTGAAAGGACAAATCTCCGCTCTTTCTGTTCTTTTTCACAGAAAGATTGCTATTCTTCCTGATATTCATTGTTTTGTACAAGCTTTGGTTCGTATAAAACCTGTCATTAAGTCAATTTCTCCTCCTTGGAGTTTGAATTTGGTTCTGGGAGCTCTTCAAGCTCCTCCGTTTGAACCTATGCATTCATTGGACATTAAATTACTTTCTTGGAAAGTTTTGTTCCTTTTGGCCATCTCTTCTGCTAGAAGAGTTTCTGAATTATCTGCTCTTTCGTGTGAGTCTCCTTTTCTGATTTTTCATCAGGATAAGGCGGTGTTGCGAACTTCTTTTGAATTTTTACCTAAAGTTGTGAATTCCAACAACATTAGTAGAGAAATTGTGGTTCCTTCATTATGTCCTAATCCTAAGAATTCTAAGGAGAAATCATTGCATTCTTTGGATGTTGTTAGAGCTTTGAAATATTATGTTGAAGCTACGAAATCTTTCCGTAAGACTTCTAGTCTATTTGTTATCTTTTCCGGTTCTAGGAAAGGCCAGAAAGCTTCTGCCATTTCTTTGGCATCTTGGTTGAAATCTTTAATTCATCTTGCCTATGTTGAGTCGGGTAAAATTCCGCCTCAAAGAATTACAGCTCATTCTACTAGGTCAGTATCTACTTCCTGGGCGTTTAGGAATGAAGCTTCGGTTGACCAGATCTGCAAAGCAGCAACTTGGTCCTCTTTGCATACTTTTACTAAATTCTACCATTTTGATGTATTTTCTTCTTCTGAAGCAGTTTTTGGTAGAAAAGTTCTTCAGGCAGCGGTTTCAGTTTGAATCTTCTGCTTATGTTTTTTGTTAAACTTTATTTTGGGTGTGGATTATTTTCAGCAGGAATTGGCTGTCTTTATTTTATCCCTCCCTCTCTAGTGACTCTTGTGTGGAAAGATCCACATCTTGGGTAGTCATTATCCCATACGTCACTAGCTCATGGACTCTTGTTAATTACATGAAAGAAAACATAATTTATGTAAGAACTTACCTGATAAATTCATTTCTTTCATATTAACAAGAGTCCATGAGGCCCACCCTTTTTTGTGGTGGTTATGATTTTTTTGCATAAAGCACAATTATTCCAATTCCTTATTTTATATGCTTCGCACTTTTTTTCTTATCACCCCACTTCTTGGCTATTCGTTAAACTGATTTGTGGGTGTGGTGAGGGGTGTATTTATAGGCATTTTAAGGTTTGGGAAACTTTGCCCCTCCTGGTAGGAATGTATATCCCATACGTCACTAGCTCATGGACTCTTGTTAATATGAAAGAAATGAATTTATCAGGTAAGTTCTTACATAAATTATGTTTTTTTTTTACAGGCAAAAGAGCAGAATTCTTTGGGGCATGCCCCGCAAAAGGCCCTTTTAAGGGCTGGTAAGGTAAAAGAGCTTTTCAATTTTTATTTTAGAATAGGGTAGGGCATTTTTTTTATTTTGGGGGGATTTGTTATTTTATTAGTCGGCTTAGAGTAGGTGTAATTAGCTTAAAATTGTTGTAATATTTTTATAATGTTTGTAAATTATTTTTTTATTTTTTGTAACTTAGTTCTTTTTTATTTTTTGTACTTTTTTGTATTTTTTGTAGTTAGTTTATTTAATTGTATTTATTTGTAGGTATTTGTATGTAATTAATTTATTGATAGTGTAGTGTTAGGTTTAATTGTAGATAATTGTAGGTATTTTTTTTAATTAATTTATTGATAGTGTAGTGTTAGGTTTAATTGTAACTTAGATTAGGATTTATTTTACAGGTAATTTTGTAATTATTTTAACTAGGTAGCTATTAAATAGTTATTAACTATTTAATAGCTATTGTACCTGGTTAAAATAAATACAAAGTTGCCTGTAAAATAAATATTAATCCTAAAATAGCTACAATATAATTATAATTTATATTGTAGCTATATTAGGGTTTATTTTACAGGTAAGTATTTAGCTTTAAATAGGAATAATTTATTTAATAAGAAATAATTTATTTCGTTAGATAAAAATTATATTTAACTTAGGGGGGTGTTAGGGTTAGACTTAGCTTTAGGGGTTAATACATTAGAGTAGCGGTGAGGTCCGGTCGGCAGATTAGGGGTTAATACTTGAAGTTAGGTGTCGGTGATGTTAGGGAGGGCAGATTAGGGGTTAATACTATTTATTATAGGGTTTTTGAGGCGGGAGTGAGGCGGATTAGGGGTTAATAACTTTATTATAGTAGCGGTGAGGTCCGGTCGGCAGATTAGGGGTTAATAATTGTAGGTAGGTGGCGGCGACGTTGAGGGCGGCAGATTAGGGGTTAATAAATATAATATAGGGGTCGACGGTGTTAGGGGCAGAAGATTAGGGGTACATAGGGATAATGTAGTTTCCGGTGGTGTGCGGTCGGCAGATTAGGGGTTAAAAAATTTTAGGATATGCAAATGGCGTAGGGGGATCTGCGGTATGGAAAAGTCGCGGCTGCAAAGTGAGCGTTAGACCCTTTCCTGACTGACTCTAAATACTAGCGGTAGCCCAAAACCAGCGTTAGGAGCCCCTAACGCTGGTATTGACGGCTAACGCAGAACTCTAAATCTAGGCGTTGGTATTTATTTTAACTAGGTACAATAGCTATTAAATAGTTAATAACTATTTAATAGCTACCTAGTTAAAGGACCAGTCAACACATTAGATTTGCATAATCAACAAATGCAAGATAACAAGACAATGCAATAGCTCTTAGTCTGAACTTCAAATGAGTAGTATATTTTTTTATAACAAATTTCAAAGTTATGTATATTTCCACTCCCCTTGTAGCATGTGATAGCAATCAGCCAATCACAAATGCATATACGTATAGTCTGAATTCTTGCACATGCTCAGTAGGATCTGGGGACTCAAAAATTGTAAATATAAAAGACTGTGCGCATTTTTTTTTAATGGAAGTAAATTGGAAAGTTGTTTAAAATTACATGCTATATCTGAATCATGAAAATTTAATTTAACCTGAGTGTCCCTTTAAAATAATTACCAAATTACCTGTAAAATAAATCCTAACCTAAGTTACAAATACACCTACACTATCAATAAATTAATGAAATAAACTACAAAGATCTAAACTAAAATACAATTAAATACACTAAACTAAATTACAAAAACAAAAAACACTAAATTACAAAAAATAAAAAAAGATTACACGAATTTTAAGCTAATTACACTTAATCTAAGCCCCCTAATAAAATAACAAAGCCCCCCAAAATAAAAAAATGTCCCTACCCTAATCTACAGTACAAGTACAAAAAGTAATCAGCTCTATTACCAGCCCTTAAAAGGACCTTTTGTGGGGCAAGTTTACCTGTAAAAAAAAAAAAAGAACACCCCCCCATTACAACCCACCACCCACATACCCCTACTCTAACCCACCCAAACCCCCTTAAAAAAAACTAAGTCTAACCCCCAAGTGCTCCTTACCTGTCCTGAAGACCGGCTGAGAAGGTCCTGTTCCAGGCGGAGAAGTCTTCTTCCAGGCGGCGACCTCTTCTTCTTCCAGGATCCAGCCGGTGCAGAGCGGAGGAGTTGAAGACCGATGACCGCGGAGCTGAAGACCGTCCATCTGGAACTGAAGACTGGCGATGCTGGAACTGAAGACCGGAGCCGGAGTGTGGAGGATCCTCTTTATACGTTCGCCGCCGTACACTGAATAGGAATTCAAGGTACGCGATTAAAAATGGCGTCCCTTGAATTCCTATTGGCTGATTTGAGCCTTCAAATTCAAATCAGCCAATCGGATGCAAGCTACGCAAGCTACTTTAATTCTATTGGCTGATTTGAATAGCCAATAGAATAAGAGCTACTGTAATTCTATTGGCTGATTAGAATAGTTGAAAAGCAGCTGAGAGCTTTGTATGTCAGAGTAAGTATTTTGTGTTTAATCCTAGAGGCAAGTGGAAGCCAGTGAAGGGATTGGCACAAAGGGGCAGCAGATGAAGAGCGATGAGTAAGGAAGATGAGCCTGGCAGAGGCATTCATAATGGATTGTAAAGGAGCTATGCTGCAGCTAGGTAGACCAGAGAGGGCGGAGTTGCAGTAGTTAAGGCGGGAAAGGATGAGAGAGTGGATTAAAATCTTAGTTGTATCTTGTGTAAGGAAATGTCTAATTTTAGAGATGTTTTTAAGGTGGAAGCGGCAGGCTTTAGCCAAGGACTGAATGTGAGGAGTGAAGGAAAGATCTGAGTCAAGTGTGACCCCAAGACATCGAGCATGCGGGGTAGGAGTAATGATGGAATTATCAACAGTTATAGAAATTTTGGAGGTGGAGACATTGGAAGAAGGGGGAAAAATAAGGAGTTCAGTTTGGAGAGATTTAGCTTAAGGTAGTGCAAGGACATCCAAGATGAGATATGAGAAAGACAGTTAGTGAGTGACACGGGTTAGTAAGTAAGGAGGTAGGTCTGGTGTAGAGAGGTAGATTTGGGTGTCATCGGCATACAAATGATATTTAAACCCATGGGACTTTATTAAGGAACCTAATGATGACGTGTAGATTGAAAAGAGAAGGGGACCGAGGACAGAGCCTTGCAGTATCCCAACAGAAAGTGGTAACGGGCGAGGATGCTCCGGAGAAGGCTACACTAAATGTACGGTTAGTCAGATAGGAAGAGAACCACGAGAGAGCTGTGTTGCAGATGCCGAAGGATTGGAGGGTTTGGAGCAGAAGAGGGTGGGCAACAGTGTCAAAGGCTGCAGACAGGTCAAGGAGGATAAGCAGAGAGAAGTGGCCTTTGGATTTTGCTGTATCTTTATTTAATAAGCAGGAATGTAAAGCTTAGGAGCTGACCCATTTTAGTTTCAGCACCATGGATAGCGCTTGCTGATTGGTGGCTCCATTTAGCCACGAATAGGCAAGCGTAACCCAGGTTCTTTGTGTGTGTGTGTGTGTTTGTATGTGTGTTTGTGTGTATATGTATGTTTGTATATGTATATTAGTGTGTGTGTGTATATATGTGTGTGTGTGTGTGTATATGTGGGAGAGTGTGTATGTATATGTATGTATGTTTGTATATGTGTATGAGTGTGTGTGTTTGTGTGTATATATGTGTGTGTGTGTGTATGAGTATATGTTTTATGTGTGTGTGTCTGCTGCTGCTGTTCATAGTTGGCAGGGCCATTTTTAAGTCAAAGTCATTAACCCAAATTTATAGATAAAGGGCCAGATTACATATACGGGGCAGGCTTCGGCGCAAGCGCTGAAACCCGCGCAACACCCGTAATTTCACCTCGCACATCGGGCTATTACATATAGGGCGCAGGCAGTTCATAAAGTGCCGTAAGTCGGATAAACTAGCGATCTCCAGAAATGAGCGTAAATACAAATTTCTGGAGTCGCTAGTGACTTATGGCACTTTAGAAACTGCCGGCACCTAAGAAAAATAAAAAAAATATCAAATCTTCCGTAACAGTCTAACACGCCTCCCAAAAATAAGCCCGACACGTAAAAGCCCTATATGTGCCATCAAACCCACATCGGAACTAATAAAAGTATTAACCCTTAAACCGACAACCCCCCCACAATGCAATATGCCTAATTAAACTATTAACCCCTATATCCGCCTTAAAACTCACACCGCAAATAATATTTAAACTATTAACCCCTATATCCACCATCAAACCCACAGCCCAATAAACCTATTAAAGTGTTAACCCCTAAACCGCCAAAGCCCACAATGCAATAAACCTATTAAAGTATTAACCCTTAAACCGCCAAAGCTCACAATGCGAATAAATAAATTACTAAGCTCTCTAACCTAACACCCCTAAATCAACCACAATTACCTAAATTACAAAATACTGAAGTTACTAACTATTAAAATAAAAAAAACTAACATTACTTTAAAAATAAAAAAAACGAAATAGCTAGATGCCGTTTTAAGGGCAATGCCCAAACAAATGCCCTTTTCAGGGCAATGGGTAGTTTAGGTTTTTTAGTGTTAGGTTCTTTTATTTTGGTTTGGTGGGTGGGGGTTTACTGTTAGGGGGACTTAGACTTTTTTCTTTTGCAAAAGAGCTGTTTATCTTGGGGCAATGCCCTGCAAAGGTCCTTTTAAGGGCTACTGGTAGTTTATTCTTAGATTAGGGGGTGTTTTTATTTTGGGGGGCTTTTTTATTTTCATAGGGATTAGGTATAATTTTTTAAAAATTTATAATTTTGTTTTTTGTTTTCTGTAATCTTAAATTTTCTTTATTTTTTGTAATTGTAGCTTAAATGGACAGTCTACACCAGAATTTTAATTTTGAATAGACTGTCCCTTTAATTTATACTTAGTTTATTTTTTATTTTTAAACTAATGTTATTTTTTTTATAGTTAGTAACTTTAGTATTTTGTAATTTAAGTAATTTGGGTTCATTTTGGGGGTGTTAGGTTAGGGGGCTTAGTAATTTAATTATTTATTTGCATTGTGGGCTTTGGCGCTTTAGGGGTTAATACTTTAATAGGTTTATTGCGTTGTGGGCTTTGGCGGTTTAGGGGTAAATACTTTAAAAGGTAGTTTGCGTTGTGGGTTAATGGCGGATTAGGGGTTAATAGTTTTATTAGGTAGTTTGCGATGTTGGGGTTGGCGGATTTAGGGGTTAATACTTTATTTTTAGTTGCGATGTTGGTTTGATGGCGGATATAGGGGTTAATATACTTAATTAGTTATTGCGGTAGGGGATTGCGGTTGACAGGTAGATAGATATTGCGCATGCGTTAGGTGTTAGTTTATATTTTCAGACAGTTACGGGAGTTAGGGTGCTCACATACTCAGCGCAAGGCTTGCTGCGGCTGCCTTTGTGTGGCGAGGTGAAAATGGAGTAAAATGTCTCCATTTTCGCCACGTAAGTCTTTGCGCTGAATATTGGATACCGATTTGAGACACGGTCCAATGTTAGCTTATGGGAGTAAAAATTGCGGGCAATGGGTGAAATATACGTGCGCATTTATATGCAACGCTGTACATTGGATACCAAAACTGCGTGAAAACCAGCGTCGCTGGCTTTTGCGGGCGACGCTGCATATGTAATGGGGCCCTAGTATTGTAGCAAATGCTTCTGTCTTGATAAAAAGTTGTGAATATAATAATACATTTTTGTAAGGAAGTTTTCCTGTCAGAATAAAGAGTATTCAAGTGGCAAAAGTCTCTTCAAAAGTGAACGATAATTGTTGTTATTCCTTATAGATAAAAAAAGGTAACCATAGCAATCACCAAAGGGAATTTATTTAACATAAAAGGAATACAGGAGGAAACATTCAATAAAAAACAGAAAACAAATCAGATTGTGTGACCTAGATGCAGCTTCATTTGAGTTATTTATACATGCGATAGGTGTGGCGCTTGATCAGGAAGTTTTTCAGCTGCTATCATATAAAGGGACTAAAGAGGGAAAGTCAGAAGTATTATTCTATGTTGTTCCTGGTATTATAATATGGCGATCCCTGAAGCAAATGTTTGTAATTTTAGTGTTTTATGTGCATTTCACAAGGGTCCAGTTCTACATAAATAAATGCGCTACAGTAGCAGTTCTATGGGGGTTCTATGCATGTTCCACCGCACATGTAGCACCCCTGTTCTGCTGCGAAGGTCTCCACATGTTATGTGTTCTGAGTCTTTTAACTTTTTCATCTCCCTTTGTCAGCCTCTTCAAATATTAAGATCTAGAACCGCCACTGGTTACAGAGTTAATTGTCTCTAGGTATCTATCTTGTAGATGTTTGCACATTTCCAGCAACTCTTCTTCATATACCTACAGATTAACCTAGGTTCCAAAATGGCAGCACCAATGATTAGAGGGAGGTGCGTGAAATGTATTTAGTTTTTATTAAGTTATTAAGTAATTTTTATACATGCATAGCATACATCAGTAATTAAGCACTGCAACACAAAAGATCTTCAGACAAAAACATGTTTCCAAAACAATTCAACCATAATTTATTTTCACAAATTACTTTGTTTTGCATTTCAGAAACATAACCTTGGCCATCCTCTTTAGTATGTTTATCTGATTTCCTTTTGGACTGTCAGGTGACAACTATAAATGACTTTCTTCACTGATCAACCAATCATTTTGTAGAGATTTCCATTTTGTATGATCCCCTGCAGCCTCTGAAACACAATTTTTATGAAAAAGATTATAATATAAATAATTAAAGTACAATAGAAAAGTCTTTTTACTGCACACAATGAAACATATTATGCATAATTAGGTTTTGAGTTAAAAGACCCTTTAAAAAGGTGAAAGCTGGGAGGTATATGGATATAAGATGCCATAGCAGCTGTAGCTAAATAATAAACAATAAAACTAATTTGATTGTGATTATTTATCAAAAGGCCCAATAAATTTGATCACATAGAGTTTGATTTCAAGTGGAGCGCAATTTAGTGCTCCTGCTTGTGCATTAACTTCACTAGACAATGTGGCCGATTTACCAAATGTCTGTCGGACCTGATCCGACAGTGCGGATCAGGTCCGACAGACATCGCTGAATGCGGAGAGCAATACGCTCTCCATATTCAGCATTGCACCAGCAGCTCACAAGAGTTACTGTTGCAACGCTGCCCCCTGCTGACTCGCGGCAAATCGGCCGCCAGCAGGGAGGTGTCAATCAACTCGATCGGGTTGAATTGTGGCGATTCCTGTCCACCTCATCAGAGCAGGCGGTCTGAAGACTCGCCAGAAACACGGGCCCTCAAGCTTCATCCGGAACTTGATAAATGGGCCTCAAAGGCTTTTTGCTTGCATCGGGTTATGCTCGTATTATGAGTTCAAAGTAAAGAGTTAGCAGGCGAGTGAAAAGCTGATGCGCGCAAAAAGGGGAACTTAGAATATCAAAACTGCATTAACATATTCCCCCATAGGCGTCAATGGAGTGTGGGAAACTGGGGGGAAAAAACTAACGCCCATATTCGTGCGCTAACCCAATTGCTTTTATTCAAGTGCACTAAACCCAACATGAATTATGAATATTTTACATTCCATTGTTCTTCACATATAAACTAATGTACTTTTTATTATTAATATATATTTATATATATATATATATATATATAATACTGTTCATGTAAAATACATATCTATATCTATATATTTATAGAAATATAGTCAATAGCAAAAAAAGGTGCAGTAAGCGGTCTACCTTTATTAAACAACTTGTGTTAAAAAGATATATATCCGTGGGCACATTAAGCAGCATCACAAAACACAGTATCAGCTAACATGTTTCTAGAAATAGATATATAGGTAAAGGTGTGTGTGTGTGTGTGTATATATATATATTTACAATAAAAAGGACACTATCCTGTAAGTGAAGAACATTGGAATGTGAAATCATCTGGACATATTTAAAGGGACGTAAAGCTGCAATAAGAAAATGCCCTAGTGAAGTAAAGCAATTTACTATAGTACTATTACTTGCACTCACTAAAAAATGGTTAAACACAGTCCACTCTGGCAATGCATTAGTGACCCAGTTAGGGGCAGCATATGTGCATAGATAAAAGCAAGAAAAAGTGCTATAAGAAAATGTTCTTAAGCATTAGTTTATTTCTTATTGATGCTTTATGTCCCTTTAAATATAAACAGAATATATCAGCAATAAGCGCCACATTGAAAAAAATGATATGAGTATACATTTTTACACTGTCAAATGTGCATTGTTTTGCAGTGCAGGGATATATCCTTTGAAACATCCTGTATGTAATCTCCACTACAGTGACCAATAAGGGAAATATATAAATTAGCTATTACACTGATGAAGCAACTGTAGAGTTCTGAGCTTAGAGTAAGCACCCCAGATAAGTTTTTGACTGTAAAAAAAGTCACATTATTCAGAGGTGAAATCTGGAAAAACAAATAATGAACGAATAATGTAAGGTGTTTTTTTTTACTACAAAACCAGCAAAGAGAGAGTGGGTGGATTCCACACTGAAAAATGAATAAATAGGTAAATAAATAAATAAAGTCCTGGCTCTAAGACTATGGGTATACGTTTACCCTATAGTGCACACTGAAGAGAGGGGTAGCCTTCCTTAGAGTGAATAGGATGTTATTAGGACCGACCATTTATATGTAATTTCCCATGGGATGATACTTCACACTCAGAAAGGTAGACAGTAGTAACTCTTTAACAGCAGAAAAAGGTGTCTCACCACCCAAGCAAGAGTCCGCATAGACTTACTGCAAGTTCCGGACACTCCGTACCTCTATCGTGTAAAGATCCACAGGACCAGGCTGTGTAGCAGTGGTGACTTCGATCGGCTCCCAAACCAGGTCGGGAGGCGTGTTGTCTACACGCTGACGTCAATACGTCACGGATCTATCTCTCACACTGCTCCGATCAGAGGGCCAATCCAGGTGGCAGGGGGAGTATCACTTGCATGCAGTAAAGATGACGGCTTGTTTCGCTGTATTGTGATGTCACAGGGGATCCTTCCCGAACAGATGAATTGCTGTGAGTTGTAATGGTCAAAGTCTTATAATCCAATATTCAAACCGCTCCGATTCTCACAAGAGGGGCAAATCCAAGTTCCATATATAGCGTATTATGTATTGTAGGAAACTACCAACATTCCTCTCAGTCCAGGAGCCTATTCATCACAGTGGAGAAGGGACTTGGCAGGGAGCCGTTCCGCTAGTATCAGGCTATAGAAAACCTTACCATAGTGAAAAAGCAAAAGCGGACGGCTGAAATTCAGTGAAATAAAAGTCCTTTATTAGAAAAAATCTTTAAAAACAGATGGTCAAAGAGCAGAAAGTGCATGTTCAGAGCGCACACATAAGCACCAAGGGATAGGCTTGCTTACGCGTTTCGGCTGTAAGCCGTAATCATAGCATAGGTGAGCCTACTCCAGGTGCAATTTATACACATATTGATTAAAGTGACGTCAGTAAAACAAAGGGGAGTTTAAAACAAAGTCACTCCTCTTAAAGTGCTAACTAAATTTTTACTAAATTTTGGGGTGCCTGTTACTGGCCACAGTCCTGTACAAGGAATATAAAGTACAATGCAGTGATCATGTTAAACAAAATTATATACTACATATCAATGATATAAATCAGATTTAAAGAATGGTAAATGGGCAGACCATAGCAAATAGGGGTATATATAGTACATATATGATGATAAGGAATCGTAAACAGCTAGGCAATACTCCTACATGTGCTCCCATGGATATCTTAATCCAAGGAAAAAATGTATATGTATATAGAGCTGTATATTCAACCATCCTAACCTCAATCAAACAATAAATATAGTACCCTAATAACGGAAAGTACATACTCATATACAATACCAAGTATAGTTAGTAGTATAGTTGTATAGTTAAAGGGAATGTTGATGTACATGTGTGCACGAGCATATTACAGTGTGAACACAGACATCATGACACATGTTGATATTAATGTTGATATTAATATTGATGTTGTTATTTAAGGGTTTAAGGCGCTGTGGTTCCCCTCATCTAGGACAGTCTAACCCCTACTCCCAATAGTTGATGAGATCAAATTCGGAGTTAAGTCCATAGGGGACTCTAGTCCCTAGTTTGAAGATCCACAGCATCTCCCTTTTCCCCAACATCACATCCCTATCTCCTTCTCTATTGGGGTAGGGGATCATGTCAATGGGTTGCCAGGAGAAGCAGGTAAGATCTTGATTGTGTACTACTGCAAAGTGATTCACCAACGGGGTGCTAGCTTTGCCAACACGTATAGTGGAAAGGTGTTCCCTCATTCGTGATCTAACATCCCTGGTTGTGAGTCCTACATATTGCTTACCGCATCGAGTGCAAGTGATGCAGTACACAACATATGTAGATGTACAATTAAGACAGAAATTAATGTCATATACCTTCCCTGTAACAGAGGACCTAAAGGTATCCGATATAATCAAATAGTCACATGCACCACATCTGGAGCTTCCACATCTGTAGGAGCCTTTGCTTGTGAGCCATGAGCTAGCCTGGGACGGCGATTTCTTAAGGACTGTAGGTGACAATATATTGCCTAATGTGCGGTTCCTCCGATAGGAGCATCTCACACCTTCCTGTACACATCCTAATAGTCTCTCATCTGCTATGAGCATCTTAAAATGATGTTTCACAATTTTACATACATCTACATATTGTGAACTGTAATCAGTTACAAAAGTGACACCTTTATGTGTCTCTACAGTTTTAGATCTATTTTGTAGTAGATCTGATCTATGTATTTTGGAAACATCATTAAAGGCCCTATTCACAGTTTTTCGTTGGTACCCTCTCTGCAAGAGGCGCTTGTGAACCTCCTTCATCTGGACTTGGCCCTCCATTTCATCAGTACAGTTTCTTTTCGCCCTGATGAGCTGACCTTTGGCAATGGCATATGGAACATGTCTGGGGTGGCAACTACTTGCGTGTAGCAAGGAGTTGCCGGAGATTGGTTTCCTATACAGGCTAGAATAGATTCTACCTTCCCTACTACCCCTTAGGGTTATGTCCAGGAAATTAATCTTAGTCTTTTGGATCTCATACGTGAATTTGAGGCCTATCGTGTTGGAGTTAATGTTTAGTATAAAATCTGTCATAGCAGTCTCACTTCCACTCCAGATAAAAATCAAATCGTCAATAAAACGACGAAAGAATATAATCTGGGACTTGTGGGCATTTCCATCTCCAAAGACGTGGGACAGCTCCCACCAACCCATAAACAGGTTGGCATAGGAGGGGGCAAACTTGGATCAGGAAACAGCAGCATACATTTCCGTGGAATGCCCGGTGATTCCGGTGTTCCACCACCTCCCGAAGGTCCACAAGTCCCTTGAAAATGTCCAAGGCCGCCCCATATGGTACTCAATCCCTTTGTTGAAGCTTTGCCTAGCTTTTTGAGAGACACTAAACACTTGATCAATTTGATTGATGATGTAAAGTGGGATAGTGACTTGTATAGCTGGGTGACTATTGATGTCACGGCCCTATACTCCTCTATCCCTCATGATAGAGGACTAGAGGCCATTGCATTTTTCCTACAGGAGTGGTCTGACCTCTCTGAAGATTTTCAGGCCTTTGTGTTGAGAGTTACCCGCTTCCTTTTGACCCATAATTTCTTTGAGTTTGAGGGCACGTTCTATCTCCAGAGGCGGGGGACAGCTATGGGGGCCAAGTTTGCCCCCTCCTATGCCAACCTGTTTATGGGTTGGTGGGAGCTGTCCCACGTCTTTGGAGATGGAAATGCCCACAAGTCCCAGATTATATTCTTTCGTCGTTTTATTGACGATTTGATTTTTATCTGGAGGGGAAGTGAGACTGCTATGACAGATTTTATACTAAACATTAACTCCAACACGATAGGCCTCAAATTCACGTATGAGATCCAAAAGACTAAGATTAATTTCCTGGACATAACCCTAAGGGGTAGTAGGGAAGGTAGAATCTATTCTAGCCTGTATAGGAAACCAATCTCCGGCAACTCCTTGCTACACGCAAGTAGTTGCCACCCCAGACATGTTCCATATGCCATTGCCAAAGGTCAGCTCATCAGGGCGAAAAGAAACTGTACTGATGAAATGGAGGGCCAAGTCCAGATGAAGGAGGTTCACAAGCGCCTCTTGCAGAGAGGGTACCAACGAAAAACTGTGAATAGGGCCTTTAATGATGTTTCCAAAATACATAGATCAGATCTACTACAAAATAGATCTAAAACTGTAGAGACACATAAAGGTGTCACTTTTGTAACTGATTACAGTTCACAATATGTAGATGTATGTAAAATTGTGAAACATCATTTTAAGATGCTCATAGCAGATGAGAGACTATTAGGATGTGTACAGGAAGGTGTGAGATGCTCCTATCGGAGGAACCGCACATTAGGCAATATATTGTCACCTACAGTCCTTAAGAAATCGCCGTCCCAGGCTAGCTCATGGCTCACAAGCAAAGGCTCCTACAGATGTGGAAGCTCCAGATGTGGTGCATGTGACTATTTGATTATATCGGATACCTTTAGGTCCTCTGTTACAGGGAAGGTATATGACATTAATTTCTGTCTTAATTGTACATCTACATATGTTGTGTACTGCATCACTTGCACTCGATGCGGTAAGCAATATGTAGGACTCACAACCAGGGATGTTAGATCACGAATGAGGGAACACCTTTCCACTATACGTGTTGGCAAAGCTAGCACCCCGTTGGTGAATCACTTTGCAGTAGTACACAATCAAGATCTTACCTGCTTCTCCTGGCAACCCATTGACATGATCCCCTACCCCAAGAGAGGAGGAGATAGGGATGTGATGTTGGGGAAAAGGGAGATGCTGTGGATCTTCAAACTAGGGACTAGAGTCCCCTATGGACTTAACTCCGAATTTGATCTCATCAACTATTGGGAGTAGGGGTTAGACTGTCCTAGATGAGGGGAACCACAGCGCCTTAAACCCTTAAATAACAACATCAATATTAATATCAACATTAATATCAACATGTGTCATGATGTCTGTGTTCACACTGTAATATGCTCGTGCACACATGTACATCAACATTCCCTTTAACTATACAACTATACTACTAACTATACTTGGTATTGTATATGAGTATGTACTTTCCGTTATTAGGGTACTATATTTATTGTTTGATTGAGGTTAGGATGGTTGAATATACAACTCTATATACATATACATTTTTTCCTTGGATTAAGATATCCATGGGAGCACATGTAGGAGTATTGCCTAGCTGTTTACGATTCCTTATCATCATATATGTACTATATATACCCCTATTTGCTATGGTCTGCCCATTTACCATTCTTTAAATCTGATTTATATCATTGATATGTAGTATATAATTTTGTTTAACATGATCACTGCATTGTACTTTATATTCCTTGTACAGGACTGTGGCCAGTAACAGGCACCCCAAAATTTAGTAAAAATTTAGTTAGCACTTTAAGAGGAGTGACTTTGTTTTAAACTCCCCTTTGTTTTACTGACGTCACTTTAATCAATATGTGTATAAATTGCACCTGGAGTAGGCTCACCTATGCTATGATTACGGCTTACAGCCGAAACGCGTAAGCAAGCCTATCCCTTGGTGCTTATGTGTGCGCTCTGAACATGCACTTTCTGCTCTTTGACCATCTGTTTTTAAAGATTTTTTCTAATAAAGGACTTTTATTTCACTGAATTTCAGCCGTCCGCTTTTGCTTTTTCACTATGGTAAGGTTTTTTTTTACTACACATATTTAAACATTTTGGGATATATTTGAGTTTAGATCTCTGGTTAATGAAAAAAATGTTCCCCAATTTGCCCCAAAATATAGTGGCCAGCTGATTTTAAAAAAAAATTAAAACAAGGGCATCTTTTTTTTTTATATAAAAATAACTGCACAAAGCAGTTATAAGGGGTGTTAGAAAAAAACAGCACTGAAAAGTGCCTTTACATTGTTGTTTATGTATTATGTATGTACTGTGCTGAAACTGAAAATATATTTGTATATGCTTATAATATATATATATTTATGTGTTAATGTGTATATACACATACATATATATACGTATATATTCATACATATATATTTTATATTTGCTGCCGAATACTGCGCAACTTACCTCCTTCACTGCTCTAGGTTCTGTGCCGTGTCTATCGGCATCAGAAAAAGGCTTTCATTGGAGCCTATTGAAGCGCACTCGTGAGCGCAAAGCTACCATGCAATATGAAAACGAGATCACATTCGCAATGTGCTTTACTTATAATACCAGCACACATTTGCGTGCACTGGTATTAAGCATGAAGCACAACTATTGCGCTTGTGAAAGCACAATTTTGTGCTCCACTCGTAATCTAGGCCTTTACGATGAATTAGGTTTTGAATTTTGCGTCGCTTTAAATACTGTGGCACCGTATATAGTGGAACTTTAGCCTTGCATTGTAAAGATGTGGGTACAAAATAAATGTTTTATTTAAACACATACAAGGCTGCCATTTCTCTAACAAAATATGCAAGGTTTTGCTATATCAGGCCAGTTCAAGGATACACCCATTGAAAACCCTCTTAAAGGGACATGAGACCCTAACTTTTTCATGATTTGGATATAGCATACAATTTTAGACAACTTTCCAGTTTTTTTCTATGATCAATTTTGCTTCATTCTCTTGGTATCTTTTATTGAAGGAGCATCAATGAAATACTGGGAGCTAGCTGAATACATTGGTAAGCGAATAATAAGAGGTATATATGTGCAGCAACCAATCACCAGCTAGCTCCAAACTCCTGAGCCTTCCTATTCTTTTCAACAATGGATTTCAAGGAGAAAAAAATGCAAATTAGACAGAAGTAAATTAGAAAGTTGTTTAAAATTGTATGATCTAGCTGAATCTTAAAAAAAATATTGTTGTTTCATGTTCCTTTAAGTATATTTATCTTAATGCCTCAGCTGTAGGTAGTTAGGGGCAGATGTAAATTTGTTTGTGCACTAATAGAAGCAATCACTGTGTGTCATGTAGCAAGGTCACAAACTGCAGCATATGTAAGTATGCAGAAGCCACTCCAATCTGTCTAGGAAAAAAGATAACATAATAAATAGTGCTAAATAACAAGAAAAGCAGGTAAAATAAATTAATACATTTTAAGTAGCTAAAACAATTATGGAGGACTTAAATGTGAGTTTTAATTCCTTTACGTCACTGTTGTCCAGTGCTTATCCCTGAGGGCTGTAGACAGAGTAGATTTATTGATAGCCCTGAATAAGTACAGTAAATCCATCTGTGGCGTCAGACAGTTAGATTTTCTCACACAGATAAAATAAAGACCTGGTCATTCGCCAGCGCTATAGGATAATATTGGACCCAACTTTAAATCCTTTTCAGTTTGGTGGCTAGACTGTAAGTGTACCCTTTTACAATAATGTGTATTCTACCTCTCTACACTCTAATGGAGTGAAAGTCTGGCATGATTTACAATACTAGACTTGGGCATTTGGACTTGGACAAAAGTAAAACAACTTAAAGTGATGTAAAAGGGCAGCCTTTCTGAAACACTAGCCTGTATCTAAGGGTTAATATAAATGGACCTTCTTTCATGATTTTTAATTAAACATGCAATAAAATATACCTTTAATTCCTTACTCTTTTTATTAAAATATCCCCCTCCATCCGCCCACTGCAAAGTTAATTTTTCTTCATGAGATGAAGTTTCCAAATCTTCTCCAATAGCTGTGCAAGCCATACGGCCCTCAATGGCCACTACAAGCTTTATAAACTGTAATTTATTGCCGTACAATGCAAGCACCCTGATCAACCTCCTCAGATCAATCCTGCGTAGTTAATTCACTAGACAGCTGTAGCAACTCACTATTATTATTATTATTATTCATTTTGTAGTGCTGGAACTATCACTGCACTGTACATGGCATGAGTATACTTGACTTTCCACAATAGGCAGAAACTGATAGATTTACTGATTACTCTTGAACTTTAAGACATTATAAAAAGCAATAGTCATGCAGGCTCTTCAATGGGTATGTACTTGGACTGCAAAACAATGCAAATTGTGCTATCAAAAGGGCTTGAAATGCTTTCATAACATGTATTTTGCATTACAATATTTTGCAATGCAGTGCTTAAATGCTGATATATACTATGCATATAAAATATCAAGCTAAATCCCCTTTAAGAACAAAGAATTAATGCAACCATTCATAATATTAATGTGTAGTGTAATTTGCACAATTTCCCTGCTGTGGTGCTTGTGATCATGTCATTAACTGGTGCACTCTGCAACAAGCAGTCTTGGAGTAGCATGTTATATGATGCTTAAAGGGACAGTAAGGTCAAAATTACACTTTCATGATTCATATAGAGCATACAACTTAAAAAAATAAAACTTTCCAATTTACTTATATTATCTAATTTAATTTGTTGTCTTTGCATCCTTTGTTGAAAAGCATACCTAGGTAGGCTCAGAAGCAGCAATACATTACTGGAAGCTGGTTGCTGATTGGTGAATGCACATATATGCCTCTGCTCATTGGGTCAGCAGATGTCTTCGACTAGTTCCTAGTAGTGCAAGTAGAAAGATTTTGTGTTTCATGTCCCTTAGATATCTCATGTGACAGCCTCTGAATTCTACAGCACAAATAGAAGAAATCACATAGATATAATAAGACAATTACCAAATTGGTCCCCATTTTTTGTTGTTCTTGCAAAGCATAGGGTGGGTCCACATAGACAAGATTTATTGCTGAGTAGGATAGGGGATAGAAGGGATGGGCGAATGCGTCGAAAGTACAATTTGTTTGGATGAACAAATAGTCCCATGGATTTGGTTTGGACAAAATCCATATAAGGATGAAAAACCCTTAAAATTAGTTAAACAAACGTTATTTACGAAAATTAAATGCCCCCCTGGAGTAGAGCATCGCCGGAAGGGAACTTGACCCCTATGCCGGCTAATGTAGAGGGTGGAGCTTAATGGGGGTGGAGCTTCCTGTAGAAGTTTAAGGCTGGAACGGAGGTGCAGCCCCCTCTCAAGTCGCTGCAGCGGCAAGGCAAAGTTCAAAGTTCTATCACAGGCTTGCGGTTGCAGAGACTTGTGAGGTAACATGGAGGGCTTGTTAGCAGCGGTGCGTAGGATGGCGGAAGAAAAGGGTACAGTTTGGTTGCAGGAGTGTCTGGCGGCGGCGGATTCAACAGGAGCGGGGAGAGAAGAGGAAAGTCTGGAGGAGCAGCACGGCAGGCCACTGAGGAGATTGAGGCCACCAGTCAGGTTATTCCTGGAGGCTGGCGGACACGGGACGAGTCGGGTCGGCGAAGGGCGGAAGGCAGGGTCCAGTGGGACCAGGCGCCAGGTGGTGAGGAGTCGGGAGACATCGGAGTCCCTGGAGCAGGTGGCGGTGTGTGCGGCGGATGCCGGCAGCACGAGGAGGATGGTGGGTGGTAGGGCTGGGCCTTGATCAGACCGGGATGGAAAAAAGGCGGGAGCGGCCAGCACAGGCCTGGAGGGACTTAGGAGACAGGGCGGGAAGCACGGTGAGGGAGAACGCTCCTTTGGCTGAGGATGGGCAGGATCCAGTGGAGTGTGTGGCCTTAGGAGGCAGTGTGGTGTTGGGGCAGACCGGAGGGCAGGCTATTGCGCAGTCACAGAGGGGAAGTGGGACCGGGAGGCATTAGGAGAGATGGGAATGAGGGAGAGGATGGGGCCTGCAGTGAGTGTAGGGCCAGTAAGGGGAGCACGGAGCAACAAACAAGGGGGTGTGAGTTTAGGGACAAGAGGCAAAAGGAAGAGGCTGGTAAATAAGGCCACAGTAGGGAGCAGGGGGAGAGGGAGGGGAAGGGTGAGAAGCAGAGGTGGAGCGAGGGGACATGGTTGCCAGGAAGGGTTTTTGGAAGGGCAGGGGGCAGTTAATGATATGTGTTTGGATTTTGCAGATGCTTGGGAGGAACAGGATGTGCAGGTGGTTGGAGGGGCAGGAGACTTTGCTGGAACCACAAGACCGGACCCGGATTGTGACGCACTGTGGGTGGACCACTACTACAGTGACTTTGAGATGGAGGATCCAGATGAAGGGACATCGACAGGGCTGGTGGCAACACAGCAGGTAGGAGACCTGGCTGCTTTGGAGTAGTTGCTCCGTTCTTTGGGTCCAGGGCAGGGGGCTGGGAGGGAACAGGATGGTAGAGTAGAGGTAGGGCCTAGAGATAGGAGTGTTAGGAGGGGGGGATCGGGTGTTAGGCAGGATAGGTTTCTCACTGCCTCCCCTCCACAGACACGGCCTCAGATAAGGGATTCTCTGACGCGCCATAGCCCGCGGAGGTCGGGTGCTGGACGACGGCGGGACAAGTCTTGTTCACCCAGGGAACGGGAGAGGACTCAGGCGGTGAGGAGGTCACCTACCTGGGGAAGGCTGGAGAGGGCGGCAGATCGGAGTGGCAGGAGGAGGAGATCCAGATTGCCTACCCCTAGGAGGAGGGTCACAAGGCCAAGGGAGGCTGCAGAAGGGCGGAAGGAAGCCAGTACAGTGGTGGGAGTGGTGGAACAGACAAAGGAAGGAGAGCCTACGGCACCCAGGACGACAGGGTGCTTATACAAGTGTGAGTGCGGATGTGGGTGCGCAAGGGATGAGTGGGGCTCAGAATTCGTTGATGAGTGGCTTGAGGGACCTACTGGTGCAACTGGAGAAAAAGCTGGCAGGGCAGCAAGCAGGAGGTGGGCAACATGCAGTAGCTTGGGGCGTGGAGGCGGGAGCAAGGTCAACGGTATCAGGGAACGTGGGAACGGTGGGAGGAGGGGCTGCTGCGACGCAGAGTAGCGGGACTAGCACGGGAAGTACGCTGAAGGTGGCGGAAAGTGCAATGAGGAGGCCTTGTTTGTGCTCCATCGGCCCACTGGGGATACACCTGTCACAGGACGTTAAGGAGAAGACTTGGAAGAGGGAATTCCTGGAGATCTTTTCGCTGCTACCGATGGACCAGACGCTTGAGATTAAGGAGGATGGAAAAGGGGACAAGGAGAAAAAGGAGGACGACGAGAGGAAGAAAAGGTACCGTAAACTACCGAAGACATTGACCAATTGGTCAAGGGCCTTTTGTATTTTAGCGGCGGTGATCGGGGAAAGGTTCCCAGATCAGTGCTCAGCTTTGTTCTGCTATTATGATGAAATTGCGGGGGCTTATCGTACATATGGGGGGTTGGCGTGGTGGCGGTACGACAAGCAGTTTTCGGCAGGGATTGGCAGTTCGGCCAGAGATGAGATGGGACGATAGGGACATGGGAATTTTGCTAGAATTGATGACCCCATTGCGGGGTGGAAGTTCCTTTCGTAGCTCAGGCAGCCATTGGGGAGGAGGTACACAAGGGGGAACCGGGGGCGCGGGAAGTGGGACTGAGGGAACATCAGCAGCCATTAGGAGGGGCCTCTGTTTCCAATTTAATGAAGGGCAGTGCAGATTCGGAAACTGATGCAAGTACAAGCATGCCTGTTCGGGATGTGAAGGGGCCCACCCTTGGGCCAGATGTTTCAAGAAAGGCTCTGGGGCTGGAAAAGCAGGGGAGGCCGTTGCTAAGGGCACGGACTCCAGTGAAAGTAGGAAGAATGGTGTTCTAGTTTTGGGCGAGTAGAGTGCTGGAACTTTGAAGATCCCAAACACCCTATAAATATAAGATCCTTCGGTCTTATAAAGATGAATTTTAAAAAAGGGGGAGATATATAGGGGCGCTGTTACCAACTAAAGGGATCGGAATTTGTCGTGAGGATACAAATTTCCCAAATGTACAAAAAACAAATAACCAATGTGAAATATATTTCCAATATTGGGTACAGTTGTGGGAACCACAAATATATATTATGTGGTAATATAAACAAATTTGCAAAAGTGGGGAATAAGAAAGGGCACTATTTGCCAGCTGTAGGGATCGTGATTTATCAGTGGTAATATACCAGTGTTTAAATAGACTTATAGGGATTACCTTGTATATTTGGTTGGCTATTTGCCTAAACCGTGCAGGGGATGGTTCAAACTTGAATAAAATTATGTGAGTCTACAATTCAGTTTAAAGTGCTGAGACGCAGCTAAAAAAATTTAATGTGTGGATCTATTTATCAGTGAAAAAAAGTGTTATTTATAGATTAATGGGAGATTAATCCTAAATTGAGTACAAGGTGTATGTGTGATGTTACAACATTAATAAAAATAATAAACTCCTAATATACTGTGCTAGTGTACTGATAAAATTACTAAGAACCTGTGTGTAGAAAATGACATATGTGAACTTAGAAAAAAGAACAGTTTGAGGAGATAAAAATACAATTACATATGGTTTATTAAAAGGTATTAATAAGAACAGATTAATAATTACCAATTGGTATCTGGTATGGCTGTGGGACATCTCCCAAATAAAAAAATAAATAAAAATAGAACTAAAAATTTTTTTTGACAATAGAAATATTGTTTAAAAACACTGAGAAATGTGTATATTGTGCACAACCAATGTAAAATAGAAGATTATCTAGCTATATATATCCAGATTAGTTGACACTAAAGTTCGTATGTTTCAATGTTGCAACTTTAAAATTATAAATCTGTTGCATAAAGTCACTTTTTTATGTCCCAACTGTAACCTTGATTTACTACAAACTTTGTGTGACTACTTCAGGTGAGTAGATAACATTTCATACTAGGATGGCTCAGATCGTGGTTTTTCCTTAGAGATTTGCAGACTGCTCTTAGTGCTATGCACGCAGTAAATAATGACGTCAGACGCCGAGCATAGACAGCAGAGCAGGGAGAACTCTGGTGAAACAGTAAGCAGACTTGATACTACAGTCTAAAAAAATCTGAAAAACTGTAAGTAGAACTGCTTTGAAACAAATAATCTGGTAACGTTAACTGAAGGTGTGCTTTTAACAAACCTCGTTTAACTTTGGACTTTATCATATGTCATTCTTTACTGCGTGCATAGCACTAAGAGCAGTCTGCAAATCTCTAAGGAAAAACCACGATCTGAGCCATCCTAGTATGAAATGTTATCTACTCAGCTGAAGTAGTCACACAAAGTTTGTAGTAAATCAAGGTTACAGTTGGGACATAAAAAAGTGACTTTATGCAACAGATTTATAATTTTAAAGTTGCAACATTGAAACATACGAACTTTAGTGTCAACTAATCTGGATATATATAGCTAGATAATCTATTTTACATTGGTTGTGCACAATATACACATTTCTCAGTGTTTTTAAACAATATTTCTATTGTCAAAAAAATTTTTAGTTCTATTTTTTTTTTTTTTTTTTTGGGAGACGTCCCGCAGCCATACCAGATACCAATTGGTAATTATTAATCTGTTCTTATTAATACCTTTTAATAAACCATATGTAATTGTATTTTTATCTCCTCAAACTTGTTAAAAGCACACCTTCAGTTAACCTTACCAGATTATTTGTTTCAAAGCAGTTCTACTTAGTTTTTCAGATTTTTTTAGACTGTAGTATCAAGTCTGCTTACTGTTTCACCAGAGTTCTCCCTGCTCTGCTGTCTATGCTCGGTGTCTGACGTCATTCTTTACTGCGTGCATAGCACTAAGAGCAGTCTGCAAATCTCTAAGGAAAAACCACGATCTGAGCCATCCTAGTATGAAATGTTATCTACTCAGCTGAAGTAGTTACACAAAGTTTGTAGTAAATCAAGGTTACAGTTGGGACATAAAAAAGTGACTTTATGCAACAGATTTATAATTTTAAGTTGCAACATTGAAACATACGAACTTTAGTGTCAACTAATCTGGATATATATAGCTAGATAATCTTCTATTTTACATTGGTTGTGCACAATATACACATTTCTCAGTGTTTTTAAACAATATTTCTATTGTCAAAAAAAAATTTTAGTTCTATTTTTATTTATTTTTTTATTTGGGAGATGTCCCACAGCCATACCAGATACCAATTGGTAATTATTAATCTGTTCTTATTAATACCTTTTAATAAACCATATGTAATTGTATTTTTATCTCCTCAAACTGTTCTTTTTTCTAAGTTCACATATGTCATTTTCTACACACAGGTTCTTAGTAATTTTATCAGTACACTAGCACAGTATATTAGGTGCATCCGGTTTGTCATCAATTGTTAGGGTGTTTTTTCCAGGGGGCCTTCTACGTGGATTTGTGTCTGCCAATGGGATGTTCCATATCGTGTGCGTACTTTGAGAAGTTCAGCACCTTTGTGGAATGGGTTGTGCATCAGATTGCTGGTTTGTCATCTATCGTTCATTACCTGGATGACTTATTTGTTGAGAAGGCGGGTTCGATGGATTGTCAGAGGTTGATGGAACATTTCTTTCAGGTGGCAGACGATTTTGGTATTCCGGTGGTGCACGAGAAGACTGAGGACCCTGTGACATCGTTGAGTTTCCTGGGTATTGAGATTGAGACCATCCGGATGGAATGTCGCCTGCCTGACGACAAGGTGTTGGATCTGAAGGGTGTGATTGAAGGGGCTTTGGAGAAACAGAAGCTGCAACTGCGGGAAGTGCAATCCCTGGTGGGAAAACTGAATTTCGCTTGTAGGATCATCCCAGTGGGAAGGGTATTCTGCAGGAGGCTTTCGTTGGCCACAGTTGGAAGTTCGGAACCCCGGCATTGGATTCGGTTGTCTGCTGCTCTAAAGGAGGACCTTATGGTTTGGCTGTTTTTTTTGGCAGATTTTAATGGCAGGACCTTGGTTCAGGGGAAGGCGGTGACTAATGAGGAGCTGCATTTGTTTACAGATGCGGCAGGAGCAGTGGGCTTTGGTGCGTACTGTCAAGGGAGCTGATGTGTGGGGCGGTGGCCGCTAGTTGGTCGAGTAGTGGGCTTACAAAAAACTTGGTATTCCTGGAGCTTTTTCCGTTGGTGGTGGCCTTGAAGGTTTGGCAAGAGAGATTACGGAATAGGAAGGTAGTTTTCCATTCGGATAATTTTGGGGTGGTGTATGTGATTAACCGGTTGACATCTAGCTCGCTGCCAGTTGTGCGTTTGCTCAGGTTGTTTGTGTTGGAATGCATGTAGCTGAATGGTTTTTTTCGGGCAATGCACGTATCAGGCTATCTTAATGTTATTGCTGACGCTCTCTCGCTTCCAGTGGTCACGATTTCGGGAAGCAGCTCCAGAGGTGGAGGAGGAAGGAGTCAGCTGCCCCCCAGAACTGTTGGAGTTGGATTTCTTCAGTTAGCAGAGGTGGCCCGGGGAGCTTTAGCTCGAGGTACGTGGGAGGCTTATGTGAGGATATGGGGTCAGTGGCTGCAAAATTTGAAAGAGTCAGGAGTACAGGTATCTGAACAGGGGTGTATTCAAGTCTTGTTGGCATGGGTTAGAGAATGGGGGATGCAGGGAGTTTCAAAATCAATGGTGAAAAGGAAAGTAGCTGCGTTGGCTTTCTTGTTTAAACTTTTGGGATGGAGAGATTTCACCAAGTTGTTTGTAGTACAGTTGGCAGTGAGAGGCGTGTGTAAAGGCAAAGTGCCTAGGGATAGAAGGCGCCCGGTGGTTTTTGAGATGCTGGTGCAGTTGGTTGGGAAGTTGGAGCGTGTGTGTTATTCGGAGTTTGAAACACTACTGTTCCGGGTGGCTTTTGTATTAGCTTTTTTTCGGGGCGTTCCGGGTGTCTGAGCTGGTAAGGAGTAATAGGAAGGATGTGGGTGGCCTAAAGGCTACGGATGTGTCGATTAGAGAAGGGGTAGTGTGGATTTGGCTTAGAAAATCGAAGACAGACAGGAAGGGTTGGGAAGGTGGATCAGGATTTTTGAAACGCGGGGGGTTTGTTGCCCGGTGGCTTCCTTGGCGGCATTCTTGAAGGTTTGGCCCAACGGGTTTCTGCCTTTGTTAGTGCATAGGGATGGGTCGTCTGTATCGCATTTCCAGTTTCTGACGGTTTTCCTTCGGGCCTTGGCGATGTTGGGGTACGAGGCGGAGGAGTTTGGTACGCACTCGATCAGAATAGGGGCTGCTACGGAAGCTGCTAGTTTGGGTTTAGGTAGGAGTGTGATTAGAAGAATAGGTGGTTGGAAGTCTGGATATTTTCGACTGTATGTGAGGCCGGAATTGAGAGTTTAGAGTTTTGTTTGTCTTTACAGGTCCAGTTCATTGTTGGATTGTGGGCCATTCCTATGTCTATTGGGCCCGTAAGGCAGCGGCAGTGAAGAATAATGGAACCCAGCTGAACTTGTCTGAGGAAATGGTGGTGTTGCGGTGGCTGGGGGTATGGGGTTTGAGATGGGATCAGATTCTGAGAAAGGTGGTGGATTATGCCAGGTTGTTCCGGCCGCCGTCTATTTTAGTGATACACGCAGGGGGAAATGACCTGGATTTCAAATCTCAGAGGGACTTAGTGGACAACATAAGGAGGGATTTGGGTAGATTGCGGGAATTGTTTCCTGAGCTGTGTGTTGTGTGGTCTGATATTGAACCTCGGTCAGTGTGGAGGGTGGCCTGGGACTTCCGGAGGTTAGAAACATCTAGAAAGAAGATTAACAGAACCATTAGCAGCTTTGTGTCCAAGATTGGGGGTTTGTGCATCAGATATGTTGAGTTCGAGGGGGAGACGGGCCGTTGTTTTTTTCTTGAAGGATGGGGTTCACCTTAACGAGGTGGGCCTACACCTTTTTAATTTCAACATCAGAGAGGGGGTGTTGAAGGCCTTAGCCCGTTTGGGGGTCGCCCATCACTGACGGTCTGTGGCAGGGGTGCTTGTTTAATAGCTGTTAGCTTTAAGTAAATTGTTCCTCCCTAAAGAGGCGGGAGAGATTGTGGGATGTTCCTGGCATGAAAGCCTGTGGAAGGTTCATCTGTTGTGGCAAGCACCTCACGAAGTGGCCCATGTTAATATGTTAATATGTTTATACGGTATTCAGAGTTTTATTAAATCTCTATGTTATTTATAAAAGATTTTATTAAATGCAGGCTGCGGCCTTTACACCCACCTCTTGTGTGTTGTCTTATTTCTCTGTAATGCATGCCTAATTTGGGGTCATGTTACTTTCATTTTCGATTGTTCACAATTAGATCGATATCCACATTCAAAATTTAACATTTGTAAATGTAACATTTGCTTTAAAGGGACACAAAACCACAATTTTTTCTATCATGAGTCACACAGAACATACAATTTTAAACTGTATGGCATTGCTTCAGACCTGTGGAAGGGAGGAAAACTCTCGAAAGCTTGTCTTTGAAATATGTTAATCCAATAAAAAAGGTATCACTGCATACTGCAATACTAACACGGCTAATCCAATCTTCACTATATATATATATATATATATATATATATATATATATATATATATATATATATATATATATACACAGTGGGGGAAAAAGTATTTAGTCAGCCACCAATTGTGCAAGTTCTCCCACTTAAGAAGATGAGAGAGGCCTGTAATTTTCATCATAGGTATACCTCAACTATGAGAGACAAAATGTGGAAACAAATCCAGACAAGCACATTGTCTGATTTGGAAAGAATTTATTTGCAAATTATGGTGGAAAATAAGTATTTGGTCACCTACAAACAAGCAAGATTGCTGGCTCTCACAGACCTGTATCTTCTTCTTTAAGAGGCTCCTATGTCCTCCACTCATTACCTGTATTAATGGCACCTGTTTGAACTTATCAGTATAAAAGACACCTGTCCACAACCTCAAACAGTCACACTCCAAACTCCACTATGGTGAAGACCCAAGAGCTGTCGAAGGACACCAGAAACAAAATTGTAGACATGCACCAGACTGGGAAGACTGAATCTGCAATAGGCAAGCAGCTTGGTGTGAAGAAATCAACTGTGGGAGCAATAATTAGAAAATGGAAGACATACAAGACCACTGATAATCTCCCTCGATCTGGGGCTCCACGCAAGATCTCACCCTGTGGGGTCAAAATGATCACAAGAACGGTGATCAAACATCCCAGAACCACATGGGGGGACCTAGTGAATGACCTGCAGAGAGCTGGGACCAATGTAACAAAGACTACCATCAGTAACACAATACGCCGCCAGGGACTCAGATCCTGCAGTGCCAGACGTGTCCCCCTGCTTAAGCCAGTACATGTCCGGGCCTGTCTGAAGTATGCTAGAGAGCATTTGGATGATCCAGAAGCGGATTGGGAGAATGTCATATGGTCAGATGAAACCAAAGTAGAACTGTTTGGTAGAAACACAACTTGTCGTGTTTGGAGGAGAGAGAACACCATACCTACTGTGAAGCATGGGGGTGGCAACATCATGCTTTGGGGCTGTTTCTCTGCAAAGGGAACAGGACGACTGATCCGTGTACATGAAAGAATGAATGGGGCCATGTATTGTGAGATTTTGAGTGCAAACCTCCTTCCATCAGCAAGGGCATTGAAGATGAAACGTGGCTGGGTCTTTCAGCATGACAATGATCCCAAACTCACCGCCCGGGCAATGAAGGAGTGGCTTCGTAAAAAGCATTTCAAGGTCCTGGAGTGACCTAGCCAGTCTCCAGATCTCAACCCCATAGAAAACCTTTGGAGGGAGTTGAAAGTCCGTGTTGCCCAGCGACAGCCCCAAAACATCACTGCTCTAGAGGAGATCTGCATGCAGGAATGGGCCAACATACCAGCAACAGTGTGTGACAACCTTGTGAAGACTTACAGAGAACGTTTGACCTCTTTCATTGCCAACAAAGGATATATAACAAAGTATTGAGATGAACTTTTGATATTAACCAAATACTTATTTTCCACCATAATTTGCAAATAAATTCTTTCCAAATCAGACAATGTGATTATCTGGATTTGTTTCCACATTTTGTCTCTCATAGTTGAGGTATACCTATGATGAAAATTACAGGCCTCTCTCATCTTCTTAAGTGGGGAGAACTTGAACAATTGGTGGCTGACTAAATACTTTTTTCCCCCACTGCATAAATATATGTATATATATATATATATATATATGAAAAGAGCAAGGAAGTCCATTCTCCGGATTTAATTAAAAGTTCCTTTTATTTAGTATAAGTTAAAAAACAGGCATGGAAAAACAGTGCAAAGATGCAAAGCCAGCACAAAGTCTGACCGGTTTCGGTCAAAAGACCGTAATCATAGACTAAAGTTAAAACGTCTGTTTTAGTCCTAAATAGGATGTAAATCTGCGTGATTGGTTAAAATTATCAACTGTCTTAGCACCTTAGGTTGTGTAATTAGGATAAGTAGTTAACAGTTAACCCTTGATAAACACAGTGGGGCAAACGTGGATATATACAAATTAACATTGATAAATGAATAAAATGCGTGCAAATATTAACATTGGTTAAATGCTACCTTAGATTGTGCACTATATACCAGAACTTTGACCAAACATATATCACGCTTACCTAGATAGTTGGTTACAGATACCTAAAATACATTGTAATGTTAAATCACCAGGCCTCCATAGTCAGAGTTAAAGGGACATTTTATGAACAGTAATCTCTTAAAGGGATATCACCACACATCCTATAATAACGGTAGAGAATCTATATTTCTGACTAAACTAGGGCCCCCATACAAGTAGCCAACTATATTAGGTATTTACAGATAATAGTAATTATTAAATCTATAACTCACATTAGTAATCAGTAATTAATTTTATAGATAAGGTAGTGTAAAGGGAATAAAGGTATCCAAACAATTGCTCATTGTATTAAATAGTGACTACCTATACATCATTCTCTTGTCTAGTTTACCTCACATATAACTCTGTACAATAATTTAACATGTTAGGAACAATATATCCCAAATATTAATGCTTGCAGAATAGATAAGGAGGAGAGGCCAACAACCGGGAACAGACTACCCCATAGAAGCTTTATCTTTCTCACAGCGTTTAATGATATAATTTCAAATTCCAATTATTCACATAGTAACTAATAAGGCTTAGGTGGCCAATAATTTGTTTTTTTTGTATGTTAAGCTACAATATATTATTGGATGGAAATAATAATAGTCAACTCTGGACTTATCTGTGCCAGTAGTTAATTATATCATGTTCTGAATTGAACCCTGCTGGTATCAAACTTTTCAGTTTGAAAATCCAGTAGGTCTCTTGTCTGTTTAAGACTGCCTGTCTGTCCCCTCCCCTAGGTTTCTTTGGGATCTGTTCTATTGCTTGCCACTCAAAGCTAGTTACATTCTGATTATGCATTTCAAGGAAATGCCTTGATAGTGCAGAGCACGGTTTATCTCCTGATATATAGGACAGGTGTTCTCTGATCCTTGTTCCCACATCTCGTGTCGTCCTACCCACATAGGACTTGGAACATATGGTACATCCTATAAGGTAGATAACATATGTGCTTTTGCAGTTTATGCAACCCTTTGTTTCAAACATGTCATTTGTACTATGTGATTTAAATTCCGTTCCAACTTTAATATGATCACAAGATGTGCATGTTCTCCTCCCACATCTGTATGTACCGTTGTGATGTAGCCATGAACTGGCTCTTGAGCATACTTGGTGACAGAATATTGCCCAATGTTGCCGCCCGTCTAGCGACGAACATGCAACCTCCCTGAACTTTTCCTCTCAATTTGACATCTCCCATTAGTATTGGTAGATTTTTGTCAACAATTTCGCAAACCTCTTTGTACTGGTTTGAGAAAGAGGTGACAAACTTTGGTTTTATTTGTCGTCTAGGGAAATTCCCTGTCTGTCTCATTTTTTTTGTCAGTAAGTAGCGTTGTTCGCTCCATCCTACTTACTGTCTCACATGCTTTGTCTACCATTCCCTTTGGGTAACCTCTATCTTTAAACCTTGACTTGAGCTTTATGCTTTCCTTCTGGAACATATCATCCTGGGTACAATTTCGTTGTACCCTCATGAATTGACCCTTGGTAATACCTTTAAATACATGACTGGGATGGTTGCTTTTTGCATGTAATAGACTGTTGCCCGAAATAGGCTTTCTATATAAGGATGAGACCACTTTATTTTCCTTTATTAAACCCTGTAGAGTTATATCTAAAAAGGATATCTGATCTTTCCTCCACTCGTGGGTAAATTGAATGCCTATTCTTAAAGGTTCATCTTTTATCTAAAATTTGCCATCCTGTCATTTCTTTGAGATAGTGGAGCACATTTTAGAGGTGTACTTTGGAGGGTGGAAGTAGTAATATTTATGACACGTTTAGGACTGAGCCTGTCTATACATTAAATATGGAGGAAGATATGGACATGGAATTTCTATTATTTAAGGATGTGGATGAGGATAACCTTGAAGCTCTAGACCTGGAGGATGTCTTTAAATTTGATTCACCTAAAGTTGTACTAGGTGATCTGTTCCAGGACTATGAATATTTAAAGTTAAAGGAGCAGAAGCTCAAGTGGGACAAGTGGATTTTGAATAAATATGTGCAATTAAAAATGATTCCTAGGGGACTTCGTTTAAATAAATTCCCTACCTATGAGATTACTGACCAGGACTTTGTCAAACGTTGGAATTCTGCTCTCTCTGATTGTTCTTTGGTACTTATATCACTGTTGATAGAGTATAAGGATTATTTGCTAGCTGAAATTAGAACTAAAATTTGTAAAATCCAAGTTGATATGGATAGATACAAAGATTATGAGGTGTATTTAAAGTTTGATGCTATTTTTAAGAAAACATTAGAAGAATCTAAAAAGCTGGTTATACAAACTAAACATAGTAAATTCCTACGGGACCAGAAAGACTATACACAGGATACTGTTTATCTGTGGCGTCGTCGCCAGAGGAATAAGTCCTGGTATCAATATGATAACCAGGATATTCCTCTAGGTGAGGGCTATAATCCCAGTCATAAGAATAAAAACAGGAATAAGAATAGGAGGAGGGGTTACCGACAACATTGAGGGAATAGGAAGGAACTCCCTGTTCCAACCAATGAAAACCCTAAAAAGGTTACCTTTTCAGATTCAGAGGGGGACCCCTCTGATGAAGATAGATTTGCCTCCAGTATTGATGGAGCATCAGGAGATGATGATTTTTTAACTGGTGATGATGAACCAACTGTACAGATACAAGAGAAAACACCAACCAGTAGTTTAAATAAAGGTATCCTTAAAAATAGTTCTGATTTAGGAGCTAAACCAAAAGTAAAAACTAACATACCAGTCCCGAAACTTCCAAAATCACAGGTTTTTCACGGGGCCCAGGATCAATTCGAGGGGGGAGGGAAGAACAACAAAAAAGTGACCACCCAAGCCCCCCAGGGAACGGGTGTAGACCATACAAGATATCAGTTAAGACAGAACAGAAGGCAGAGCAAATACCAATAGATATGGTAATTAACCTATCCTCTTATGTTCTTTCAGAACATGAGAGAAGAGTACTCAACTATGGTCTGGGGTTTGTACCCTCTAGGAATTTCGACCTATTCCAGACCATAGTTGATGTTAATAAATTGGTTCGGGATCTCACTGTGAGTAAATACTTTTCCAACTCTGAGAATCAAGAACAAACACATGATGGGACAAGTAGTATGTCCATCTTGGATAACCTGGAGTTCCAGGAAAATTGTGCTATAATATCTTTAGAAGGTTTACTACATGAAGGTGGTGAGACATTAGGGTACCCCTCAATTTCATGGCCAAGTGTGAAACCTAAATCATCCTTTTACCCAATTCAGGTGAGGGGGAAGGCACTTGAGGTATTCCACCAGAGAGTAGTGGAGGATTTAACTAAATTGTCAACAATGAATACAGCACAAAAACACAATCTAACAGTTAAAGAAAAGTCAGCACTATCCGATTTACAACATAATGATAGTATAATCATAAAACAGTCGGATAAAGGGGGGAGTGTTGTCGTAATGGACAAAGATATTTATATCAACGAAGCCCTTAGACAATTAAGGGATCCTGAGACCTATTATCAACTTCAAGGGGACCCCACATCTAGGTTTACTCGTGAATTGAGTCACCTATTAGATGAGGCTGTGGAGGATGGGTTGATGGACAGAGTGACTGTACATCAGTTAATGGTAAAAGATCCAATTATCCCCATCTTCCACCACCTCCCAAAGGTGCACAAGAGCCTAGAAAATGTGAGGGGGAGACCCATTGTTGCAGGCATTGGCTCGATGTTCGAGCCATTGTCACAATGGGTAGATCATTTCCTGCAGCCCCTTGTTCCCAGATTACCAGGGTATATAAGAGATACAACCCATGCCCTTAAGACTATGGAAAAAGTGACATGGGAGGAGGGGTACAGCTGGTTAACCATTGATGTGGTCTCGCTGTACTCCTCCATCCCTAATGTCTTTGGATTGAGAGCAGTGGAGTTTTATTTGGATTTGTACACTGATCTATCTGCAGGTATGAAAGAACTTATTGTCCAAGTGGTAAAATTTCTCCTTGAGCATAATTTTTTTATGTTCCAGGGTATATACTACCTCCAGAGACGTGGGACCGCTATGGGGGCAAAGTTTGCCCCCTCCTACGCCAACCTCTTTATGGGTTGGTGGGAGAGGTCCCACGTCTTTGGGGGTGAAGAGACACTGTACAGTGGATGTATTGTTAAATACGTCCGTTTCATAGATGACCTGCTTCTAGTCTGGTCAGGAGAGAAGGCCAAAGCTGATAAGTTTGTACAACATCTTAATGACAATGAAATAGGCATTCAATTTACCCACGAGTGGAGGAAAGATCAGATATCCTTTTTAGATATAACTCTACAGGGTTTAATAAAGGAAAATAAAGTGGTCTCATCCTTATATAGAAAGCCTATTTCGGGCAACAGTCTATTACATGCAAAAAGCAACCATCCCAGTCATGTATTTAAAGGTATTACCAAGGGTCAATTCATGAGGGTACGACGAAATTGTACCCAGGATGATATGTTCCAGAAGGAAAGCATAAAGCTCAAGTCAAGGTTTAAAGATAGAGGTTACCCACAGGGAATGGTAGACAAAGCATGTGAGACAGTAAGTAGGATGGAGCGAACAACGCTACTTACTGACAAAAAAATGAGACAGACAGGGAATTTCCCTAGACGACAAATAAAACCAAAGTTTGTCACCTCTTTCTCAAACCAGTACAAAGAGGTTTGCGAAATTGTTGACAAAAATCTACCAATACTAATGGGAGATGTCAAATTGAGAGGAAAAGTTCAGGGAGGTTGCATGTTCGTCGCTAGACGGGCGGCAACATTGGGCAATATTCTGTCACCAAGTATGCTCAAGAGCGAAAGAGCCAGTTCATGGCTACATCACAACGGTACATACAGATGTGGGAGGAGAACATGCACATCTTGTGATCATATTAAAGTTGGAACGGAATTTAAATCACATAGTACAAATGACATGTTTGAAACAAAGGGTTGCATAAACTGCAAAAGCACATATGTTATCTACCTTATAGGATGTACCATATGTTCCAAGTCCTATGTGGGTAGGACGACACGAGATGTGGGAACAAGGATCAGAGAACACCTGTCCTATATATCAGGAGATAAACCGTGCTCTGCACTATCAAGGCATTTCCTTGAAATGCATAATCAGAATGTAACTAGCTTTGAGTGGCAAGCAATAGAACAGATCCCAAAGAAACCTAGGGGAGGGGACAGACAGGCAGTCTTAAACAGACAAGAGACCTACTGGATTTTCAAACTGAAAAGTTTGATACCAGCAGGGTTCAATTCAGAACATGATATAATTAACTACTGGCACAGATAAGTCCAGAGTTGACTATTATTATTTCCATCCAATAATATATTGTAGCTTAACATACAAAAAAAACAAATTATTGGCCACCTAAGCCTTATTAGTTACTATGTGAATAATTGGAATTTGAAATTATATCATTAAACGCTGTGAGAAAGATAAAGCTTCTATGGGGTAGTCTGTTCCCGGTTGTTGGCCTCTCCTCCTTATCTATTCTGCAAGCATTAATATTTGGGATATATTGTTCCTAACATGTTAAATTATTGTACAGAGTTATATGTGAGGTAAACTAGACAAGAGAATGATGTATAGGTAGTCACTATTTAATACAATGAGCAATTGTTTGGATACCTTTATTCCCTTTACACTACCTTATCTATAAAATTAATAACTGATTACTAATGTGAGTTATAGATTTAATAATTACTATTATCTGTAAATACCTAATATAGTTGGCTACTTGTATGGGGGCCCTAGTTTAGTCAGAAATATAGATTCTCTACCGTTATTATAGGATGTGTGGTGATATCCCTTTAAGAGATTACTGTTCATAAAATGTCCCTTTAACTCTGACAATGGAGGCCTGGTGATTTAACATTACAATGTATTTTAGGTATCTGTAACCAACTATCTAGGTAAGCGTGATATATGTTTGGTCAAAGTTCTGGTATATAGTGCACAATCTAAGGTAGCATTTAACCAATGTTAATATTTGCACGCATTTTATTCATTTATCAATGTTAATTTGTATATATCCACGTTTGTCCCACTGTGTTTATCAAGGGTTAACTGGTAACTACTTATCCTAATTACACAACCTAAGGTGCTAAGACAGTTGATAATTTTAACCAATCACGCAGATTTACATCCTATTTAGGACTAAAACAGACGTTTTAACTTTAGTCTATGATTACGGTCTTTTGACCGAAACCGGTCAGACTTTGTGCTGGCTTTGCATCTTTGCACTGTTTTTCCATGCCTGTTTTTTAACTTATACTAAATAAAAGGAACTTTTAATTAAATCCGGAGAATGGACTTCCTTGCTCTTTTCATATATTATTTATTGTGGATTGTCAGGAGTCCGCTACCATAGGATTACATTTTCCAGGATTTTTGGGGCAGTCCTGTCTATACACTTCCACCCTCGGTACTATTACCAACACGGAGCCGCAAATAGGTGCGCATGGAGCCGCCTCCCACTTCCGGTCATCTGATCCAGTGTTCCAACGTGTGAGAGAATCTGGCGCCAGCCAAGGAGCTGCTTCGAGACGCCGGACACGGGAAGGAACAGAAGAGAAGTGAGTAATAATCTCAGCTAGTCGCACAGAGGCTGGAAACTGAAGCCGGACTTTCACAGGGGTGAGTGAAGCTATAAAATAATCTTTTGAAGTAAAATTTGTTGTTTCGGAGACGCCATCTGAAAGGTGCTGTTGTTATCTCATCCACACTGGTCTGCGCAAGGTGCAGCAGTGTGTAGAAGTAAAGAGTGTAACTGCTGTAGTATCTTTTCTCTATGAGTTTCTCTTGCTCTTAAGAGGGCGAATTTTAAACAACATAAGTCTCACCCTAGTAAAGTGAATCTGGCCGATAATTGATACGGAGAGCTGGGTGTACCTGTTTGCTTCATACCAAGATGGGAAGAATTGGTTTACCTCTTTGCTCTTACACTATTCTTAAAGGTTCATCTTTTATCTAATATATATATAGCTATAAAAAATATATCAGTCCAAAAATCATCACATATATAGATAAATATTTATTTATAAATAAATAGAACATATTTCATTATGAAAACATTTTCGCAATATGAAATATTCGCAATTTCATGTACACTTTTCAAGGAAAATACGTCATGGGCTTTGCGCAACAGTTTTGGGTTTTTGTGTTTTTTTTTTCTATTTGTCTTCTCCATTGACTTCTATGGGGAATACGTGAACGCACACGCTATTTGGCTGTTTGGATTACGCGGCTTAACGCACATGCAAACTAAGTTATTTTGTAACTTGTAATTGCTGCACAACCCCGAATGCAAAAAAGACATAAGGTGCGCTGTGTTTTCGCAACTGATTTGCCATGCAACTTGTAATCTTGCTCTAAATAAATGCTAGATAGAATGATGCAGTCAAAGAAAAGATTAGTCTGAGAATAAGATGTAGTATAGTTTCATTAGTTGTTTAAATATTGACAAAATAAGTGTAAAGTTGTAGTGTATATAAAACAATGGGAGCTGCCATGTTGTAACTTAAGTTACTTTCTCTGCTTTGGCCAATTAGGAACAGCTATAAATAGGTCACTAGAGTGTGCAGCCAATGGCTATGTGGAATATAACAGTGTTCTGTACTTTAATTTCTAACAGGAACTAAAAAGTTCACACTTTCAGAACAGAATTACAGGAAAAGGGGACAAATAAACAATGAAAGTATATAGCAGAGTTTTATATATATATATATATATATATATATATATATATATATATACATACATACAATTTAGATTACTATCTCAAAGTGTTTAATGTCTATTTAACAACATGCTTGTTACAGTGTAGTCGTAATATAAAATGTTCAGAACGGTGAGAACTTATATCAGCTACATTTTTTTTTAAACAATCCAAAAGCAAAATAAATAAGCAAAAAATACAAGAATTTTAAAAACACAACTAGAATTAAAATGCTTATGGCATTATACAATAGAATACATTTAAATAATATTTAAAAGTATAATATACCCACATCCCCTCAGCTCCTATACAGTTGGTTTCAAAGTAAGTTTTTGGTTTTTGTACTTTATTAACAATGGAGATCGCAGGATATATAGGCGTTCAGTGGAGGTTTCATGGAGGTTTCATGGGTGTATTTTAATGGGGAAAACATCACTGTGAGTTTTGAATTTTCAAAGCACTGTCCTTCATCTTGGATGCATCTTTTCAGCATCAGACTCGCAAGCTTCTCAGTGGCGAGAATTTCAACTGTGAGAAATCTAGTGAATGTGAAGTGAAACTTAATTTCCATTAGCATTATATGAACTGTTACTACACAGAAATGTCAAGATCACAGATAAGTGAAGATGTTAGCGGACTTTTTTTTCTGAAGCTGTGATCCCTATTATTTACTATGGAAGATACCACCAGTGTCTCCTCTAAGGCCACATTTTGTGAGCAGTCTAGCTGTGAAACAGTTAATTAGAGAACCGCACCCTGCAGTTAGCAGGCACTACACAATGCAAGGTGGGGTTCCCTACCCTAATTAACTATTTTACTGCTGGGCCGCTCACAAAATGTGGCCTTAGAGGGAACACTGATCACCACTCATTGGAACAGAGAGGTTCAGCCCACTTTCTCTCAATATATTGCCAGACCCACAGATTGTCAAAAGAGTGGCAAAGCCAAAAAGTCAATTTCTTGTGGGTCCAAGGATGTGTTGATCATTAGGGACTATGGGGTCGATTTGTCAAAGGCTTTGCCAGCCTTCGCCCCCCCTACGACTGCAGGTTCTCACAAGAGAACCTGCAGTTGGTATTTATCAAGCAGCGGTCATCAGACCACTACTTCCCTAATCTCTTTTCCACCGCTTAGGTGAAGAATTTAAATCTCCCCGGTCTCGTCCAAACGGGGAGATAGACAGCTCCTGCGTGATTGGCTGTGAGCCGGCAGGGAGCGGCATTGCACAATAGTGCAAAATAACGCTCTTGTGCAATGCTGGATTCTGGCAGTAGAATTCAGCCCGCCAGAGGCGAGCTGCGTCGTATAGGGGCACATATCCGACACCATAGCTTGATAAATCGACCCCTAAGAGAGCAGCTAGGCCCTCTGACTTCCTGAACCAACTCAAGGCTTTATGTACACAGATGAAGTCTGATATAAAATACTGCAACTGTCTGTGGAAAAAAAACTTTTTCCAATGAGCCATATATCAAAGAGTAAGACAGACTGTTCTAAGTGCAATAAATTTAATTGACAACAGAGATTTCACAATGTTGATCCCTGCAATAGATTTCACCTTGGGCAAGTAAAGCCATTAGGCCTCTTTTAAAGACTTGTCCCCCTCCGGGTTTGACCATAACACCCACCAGGACATCACTTGTTTTACAATGTGAATATGAGCTAAAAACCTCATGCTGTGATGCCAAATAGCTAGAAAGTAGAAATCAAACACAGATTTTAATAGCAGATACGATCCAAATGCCTTCCCATATTTCCTTTTGAAGTAATCTCAGGTTAGATTAATCAGAAAGTCTACTCCAGAATTTCTATTGTTTGAAAAGATATATAATTCCTTTATTACCCATTCCCTGTTTAGCATAACCAAGATTTTACCTCTGTGATTACCTTGTATCTAAGCCTCTGCAGATTGCCCCCTTATTTCAGTTCTTTTGACAGACTTGCATTTTAGCCAATCAGTGCTGACTCATAAATAACTCCATGGGAGTGAGCACAATGTCATCTATATGGCACACATGAACTAGTGCTGTCTAGCTGTGAAAAAACAGTCAAACCTAGGTTTATCTTTCAACAAAGAATAGCAAGCTAACAAAGAAAATGTGATGAGAAAAGTAAATTGAATACCCTAACTGAATCATGAAAGTTTTATTTTGACTAGACTGTCCCTTTAAGCATATTCTAGGCTTCTTATATCCCCTTACAGCATTTGCCTTACCACCTCTACTGGAAATCTGTTCCATGAGTTAGCCACCCTTTCTGTAAAGTAGTGATTCTGCAAATTAATTCTAAACCTACCCTCCATCTTGAGATCATAATCCCTTGTATCAGTTTATTAGCTCTCCATTACAGTGTATAGTTTATTCATATACTTCTTAACAAATGTTTTTTAGAATTGTACTCAAGATTCAAGATCAGGCCTAATTGGTGAACACCCATATCTCTTTTACCTTGTCAATAAAGTGTCGGTTTTTGTGGTGTTTATTTCACTGCCACTAATTTGTCCAATCCTGCTAAAGATGCCCCACTGTCTTCCTAGAAGTCTCACTCCATCATGGAACTGATACGTTTTGAAGAGATCTGATGCACTGAACGAAATATCAATTTTAATTGTATGTCCTTAGAGGCATTAGACTGTAAATGTTTCTCCCATTTAAAGGGGTATTACAATCAAAATTACATTTTCATAATTCGGATGGAGCATGCACATTATATATGCACACTTTCTGAGGCACCAGCTCAAGATTTCCCAGTATATATATGCTTTTGTCACTGGTTAATGGCTATCACATGGTACAGGGGACATGGAAAATGGAAGTAACTTTGAAATTTGTGTGTTTCAAATAATCCATTTTACCTGCTAGAGTTTACAAAATTGTTATCAGATACCTAATCGAGCTGCATTTGCCTATTAAAACTGGCATCTATACTGAACATGCTAGTAAAGCAGTATTTAATATAGAAATGTGTAAACAAGAATCAACAGCAGAAATAAACCCACCATTGGGTTGAGAGAGAGAGAAAGACCAGACCATTTGCAAGGGTGTCCCTGTGGCTGCTTTGAATACAATAAACTCCAATCAGCTGCTTGTCTGAGTATACCATCCCATTACTGAGAGTCAGATATAATTATTGATGTTGGAATGAAAAGCAGACAAGTGGTTGCTAAGCAACAGATTGCATATTATAAATGACCAGTCTAGAAAAAGTTGGAAACCTCTGACGAATTGGGGAGTAGGCAAAAAAATAAGTTAGTAAACATCCATTTAACACGTCCTAATGTATGTCTGTGTCTGAAGTACATCTGCAATTTGGAAAGTACATTCCCTGCTGTTTTACGAGAATATTTTCAAGTACTGGGGTGTGCAAACAGCCATTGGTTTCTTGTGATTACATTTTACATGTAGCATTAGGAAGAGATGGTTGTAGACTTGTCCTTTCCACTTTTGTGTCATGTAACTTTTGGCTAGACCACTAACATTTGTGGTTCAAAACAACTAATATTATTTTGAGATTGTATCTTGTGTGTTTATTTATATTTTTATATCAAAAGTTTGTTGATTTCACAACTGCACTTATTATTCCTCACCTCTCCAGTGTGCGCAAGTATTTGTGGTTTATTAGAAAATCACTTTTATAGTGATATGAGTGTTGTATGTATGTAATAATGGTTACCTCTTGCATATCTTTCTCTGCCCACTGCCAAGACCCTATAATATAGCAAGTCCCAAATATAATAGCAGCACAAGATAAAAAACAAAACAAAAAAAACTAACTCCTTTATTTACCACGAAGAATAAATATTTCTTCCATACTCTACAATTTAAAGGAAAACACGCAAAAAAGGAAATGGCTATTTTCCAAGGCAATGTGCAGCAGCTACCAGGATATAGAGATATTCGTCTCAGACAATGAAAGATTGGTCTGTTATGTCACCACAACATGTTTTCCAGATTACTGTCACTTTCTCAGAATCTGCAGTCTGCACTGTGTTTTGGCTTGTGCAGTAATTTCACAATTGGGGATAGTAAAGGTGTTGCTTGACATGGCCTTTAAAATTTACTCTCACACAGGTCTCTTCGACCTTGTATTGAGTCTGTGTTCTAGGTGTGATTATTATTTCTGCTGGCTTCCATGTATGACCCATTTTTTGGATCTAGGGTTATTTGTCCTTCACAAAAATAGCTCTACCTTAACTCCCACTCTTGATTCCACCATGTATATATTTCATAATTTAGCAGTAATTTTACCTTTTGGCTTCCGATAGCATTAAAATAAATTATTTCACAACTTTGGTTGCCAGTCGTAAACAGTATTATTTGACCCCCCATTTGTAATGCATTGAGGAATAGGAGGTCTTTTAAATTTATTTAAAGGGACAATCTAGTCAAAATAATTCTTTCATGATTCAGATAGGGCATGTAATTTTGAACAACTTTTCAATTTACTTTTATCATCAAATTGTCTTTGCTCTCTTGGTATTCTTATTTGAAAGCTAAACTTAGGTAGGCTCAAATGTTAATTTCTAAGCCCTTGAAAGCCCCCTCATATCTCCGTGCATTTGACAGTTTTCCACAGCTAGAGGGTGTTAGTTCATGTGTGTCATATAGGTAACAATGTGCTCACTCCTGTGGAGTTACTTATGAGAGGGCACTAAAATGCAAGTCTGTCAAAAGAAATGAAATAAAGGGGCAGTCAGCAGAGGCTTAGATACAAGGTAATCACAGAGGTAAAAAGTGTAATAATATAACTGTGTTGGTTATGCAAAAATGGGGAATGAGTAATAAAAGGGATTTTATTACAAGGACAGAGACTTCATATTTTGCTTATAACTTTTCTTTACTGCTTAACAGCTTTTCAAAGTATAACATATAAACTGCCATCATTTAAAAGAAAAAACATAAATAACATCCAATGAGAATAGGATAACATAGGACAGTATTTGAATGTCCAGTAAACAGTAATAGGTATAAATAGTCCAAGTAGACAGTTAAACATCCTCTTTTTTTTTTGCTGCTCTACAAGATAAGTATTATTATTTTTTGTTCTCATATATGTTATTAAAAAACTTGTTCATTTCGTTTTTTCAATACATATTGTTTACCTTTATACTTGTGTATATGTTTTTCAAGGGTATATTTCATATTAACGTTTTTATATTACTGCCGTTTTATATTTTGTTTAACATTTATTTTTTCAATTGCCGTTTTTTATTTTCATTGTTAAATGTTTTCCTTCGTTTTTTATTTACATAGCGTTTTTCACTAGATCCGTTTCCTATTATTACCCCTCTTCAGTTGTTTCCTTGCTTGCTCTGCTCGTTTGTCCCCTTGTCTGTCTCGAGCTCCGGCCGCCATTTCCTTTGCTTTCTTTTTCCCCTACGTCACGGGACTCATTTTCCCGCCTCCTTCTAGGTTCCCCTTCACTCACAATCTCCCGCCTCCTTCATTACCTCACTCGGTTACGCCTTGATAGGACTCTGACAGTTTTCTCTGCTGAACAATTTTATTTTGACTGGCAACAATTGTTTCTTTATTTGTTCTTTGAACTAGTGTATATTTTATTCAATCATTTAGTGATTTAAAGATCTTTTGACTTGTTTATTTGGTTTAAAGTTTTAACTTTTGTTGTGTTCTTTATATAATTTTAAATATATCTTTGAGATTATTTCACAGTTGTTTATTATATATTTAATTTAAAATGTCTCAAGATACTTCTCCATCTTTAAATGAAACAAATTTAAGTAATATTATTTTATCTATGGAGAAATTTAAACAGCAAATGTCTGAACAGATGCAAAGTGTTATTGCTACAGTTAATAGTTCTCAGTCTACTGTTCACAAAAAGACATCTAAGAAAACAAAACATATTATACATAAACCTTTACCTAAAAAATCTAAAAGACAATTAAAGTCTGTTTTACGTCTGCCTGGTTCAGACAATAAAGATTCTACATTACGAAAACGTGATGATATTTCTAACTCAGAATCTGATTCTGAATCTGCTTCTCAATTTCAGAAAATAATTGATTACAGAAAACATGTAGACTTAGTTTCTACAACTGAGTCAAATGACTCCTATGATATTTCTGATGAAGAATTTAAGAATGATGATAAGGATGATAATAATGATGATAATAATGATGATAATAATTTTTCAGATAATATTGATTCTTCTTCTGAAGAAGAATCTAAAAAGAAAAAGAGAAAAATTTCTAATTCTCCTAAACCTAAACTCATTGATAATAAAGGAGATTTATTTACTGATCCTGATGAACTCCAACATCCTAGATCCTCCCAGTGGAGACCATCTAAACGTGTTGCGAAGTTTCTAGATTATTATATCAGGAAACCATTATCTAAGAAAACAAAATCTACTCTGAAGGCAGAATGCCCTAGGCCTGACCTTCCTCATAATACTCATTTAACACCTGAAATTGATGTAAATGTATTAAAATTTATTGGTTCTTAAGATTTTAATTTGAGAAAAGGTCCTGACCGTTATTTAAAAGCTTGCCAAGATAAACTACTTGATGTTCTAGGACCTGTAACAAAATTGTTTGAAATCTCTGAAGAGGCTATTTCTGTAGACTCACAAGTTGATCCTTACATTTTAAGAGAATGGATTCAGAGAGTTGTTTATTTATTAGGTGACGCTAACACGTCTTTAGCCTCACAACGTAGACGCATTGTTTTAAGACGTATTGATCCTAAAATTTCTGACTTCGCCTTAACTGAGATGGGCCCTAAAGCTAATGGGTTACTTTTTGGTGACGCCGGACTGAAAGAACTGGGTCATTATGTTAATAGTTTTAATTCTCTTAACAAAATTAAAATGAGTACTAGAAAAATATTTTATCCTCAGCAAAACAGAATTTTTGACAGGGCTGGGAAAGGCAGGGGCCGCTTTCCCAGCCGTACCCCAGCAATCTCCCGGTCCTATTTTCAAAACATGCCCTCTCCAGCAACTTCCCATTCATATTTCTTCCCATCAAGGAACAGACAATGGGCAAATCGGAACTTCAGAAACAGATCATCCCGCAGACCTTTCTCAGGTAAGTTCTCACATCTCTCTACTCACTCCTTTTTCCCAAAAAAGAATAGGAGGAAGATTAGCCCTTTTTATTCAAAATTGGCACCTTATTACTTCAGACCCTTGGGTTCTTCAGACAATTACAGGTCTTCATTTAAATTTCACTTCCCCTCCGTTTCAAACATTTCTTCCAAATCCAATAAAATTTTCCCAATTAGATTTGTCCCTTTTGAATCTAGAACTACAAGACCTATTAGAAAAGGAAGCAATAGAAAAAGTTCCTTTCCCTTCAAACTCCTTCATCAGCAATATGTTTCTGGTGAAGAAGAAAGAAGGATCTTTTTGACCTGTAATAAATTTAAGAGATTTAAATTGTTTTCTAGAATACAATCACTTCAAAATGGAGGGTATTCATCTTCTCAGAGATTGTCTTCTAGATTTCGATTGGTTGGTTCGCCTAGATTTAAAAGATGCTTATCTAACCATTCCTATTCATCCAGACTTCAGAAATTATCTTCGCTTCCTTTGGAAAGATTGTGTTTGGCAATTTTCTTGTCTCCCTTTTGGTCTTTCTTCAGCTCCTTGGGCTTTTACGAAAGTTTTAAAACCAGTTGTAGCTTGGTTGAGAACAAGGGGTGTTCGTCTAATTATTTATTTAGACGATATCCTTTTACTCCACCAAGATTATTCACAACTTCTAGATCATTTACACCTCACTATTTCTCTCCTTCAGAACTTAGGTTTTATCATAAATTTCAAAAAATCTGTTCTTATTCCTTCCCAGAATCTTATTTTCTTAGGTTTTCATATCAATACTCAATCTGCTACATTGAGTCTTCCTTTAGAGAAAATAAAGAAAATAAAGAAAGAAATTATGTATCTTCTCAAAAGAGATCTTTTTCCCATTCGCTTTCTTGCTCGAATTATAGGTCTTTTATCGGCTTCAATTCAAGCTATTTTCCCAGCTCCTCTTCATTACAGAGCTCTTCAAAGATTGAAGATTAAATATCTTCGTCAAGGTTTCTCCTACTTCCACAAAATCTCTTTGTCAGAGGAAGCCAGAATAGAATTACTATGGTGGCTTGCAAACATAGAAGCATGGAATGGCAAAGCAATTTTCGGGAAATCTCCAGACATTATTCTGGAATCGGATGCAAGCAAATCAGGTTGGGGTGCAAGATGCGGCCCTCATATTACAGGAGGAAAATGGTCTTGGCCAGAGAAGAATCTTCATATCAATTGTCTAGAACTTTTAGCAGGCTCTTTTGCAGTTCAAAGTTTTGTAAAAAACAATCAACCAATTTCAATTCTCCTTCGGATGGACAATATTTCAGCAGTCAGATATGTCAATCGTTTAGGAGGTACAACTTCAAAGATTTTATCCAATCTTACCAAGGATTTTATTCATCTATGTCTTTCTCAAAATATTTTTCTGCAAGCAGAATATTTACCAGGTCTCAACAATCAAGCTGCAGATTGGGGTTCTCGATATTTATCGGATGCCAGCGACTGGAAATTGAACAGAAATATTTTTCTTATTTTACAATCTCTGAGAGGTCCTTTTTCTATAGATCTTTTTGCCTCTCATCTGAATTTTCAAATTCTTCCCTTTTTCAGTTGGAGACCAGATCCCAAAGCATTAGCGACGGACGCCTTCCTGCAACAATGGCCAATCAAAGGAGCTTATGCATTTCCACCTTTTTCGATGATTCCTCGAACAATCTCATTTGTGAAAAGGAATCTATTATCTCTCCTTCTAATAACTCCTTGGTGGCCAACCCAATCTTGGTTCCCTTCTCTTCTGGAGATGTCTTTCCTTCCTCCAATATTAATTCCTCTTCAACAAGACCTCCTCACAAATCCCATAGGAGAGTTTCACGAACTAATTATTCTAGGTTCCCTTCAACTTATTGCTTGGAGCATTTCAGGGGATCCTGGTCCTCCGATGGTCTTTCGTCAGGAGCTAAACTCCTCCTTCAAGAGTCTTGGGCACCAGGAACCAAAAAATGTTATCTTTCCTCCTGGTCTAAATGGTCTAGCTGGTGCAATATCAGGAGTCTGGATCCCTTTTCAGCCCCTTTAAATGAAGTCATTAATTATCTCACTTCCTTATTTGAGGCTGGTTTGACTTACAGATCAATTAATGTTGCACGTTCTGCTATTTCAGCCGGACATGAACTTCTTCATAATACTCCTATAGGTCAACATGTTACTATATGTAAACTTCTGAAGGCTATTAGAGTTAAAAAACCTCCAGTACCAAGATACAAATATTTTTGGTATGTAGACTTAGTTATAAACCTTTTTAAATCTTGGCCTGATAACTCTGATTTATCATTAAAACAACTTACATGTAAATTAGCTACATTATTATGTCTTTTATCATGTAAAAGAATTTCAGATGTTAGAGCTATAGATTATGATGCAAAGATGTTTTCTCCTCATGGTGTCATTTTCCCCTTGTCTAGACGTACTAAAACTTTATCCTCTTCTATATTTTATCCTTATTTCTATGAACAGCCTAAACTTTGTGTTGTATCTTGTTTAAAAATCTATGAATCTAAAACTATTTCTCTTCGAAATTCTTCTTCTAGTCAACTTTTGATTTCTTTTTCTCTTCCTCACTCTCCTGTTTCTTCTACTACTATTAGTAGGTGGGTTAAATGGATTATGATGCAAGCTGGTGTGGATTCATTTTTTACTTCTCATTCAGTTAGAGGAGCCTCAGCTTCTAAAGCTTTCTCAAAATCTGCTTCTTTACAAGATATTTTGAATGCAGCAGATTGGTCCTCTGATTCTGTTTTTCGTCAATTTTATTTTAAACCTATTTCTTCTATTCCACACCACCTGGTATCTTAATTTTTTATTTGCTTTAAACTAGCAAAATATGAAGTCTCTGTCCTTGTAATAAAATTCCGATTATCCTAATATTATGACGGAATAATCTAGATTTTATTAAAGAGACAGAGACGAATATTTTCCCACCTCTTTCATTGTTTATTATTATTCCCTCCCTATATATTTTATATTTATTATTTAATCATTTTTATATATATTTTCAGCTCCACCTTCTTCAACTCCAGGAATTTAAAAGAAAAGACTCTATAAATTTCTCTTCGGATTTTCTGAATTCACCAATTCCAAAGTTGTCTTCAAGATCAAGTTTGACTAACCCGTTCATTCCACGAGGGATTCGTTTGGCCTTGTCTTTGTTGTATTTTTTCAGCATGTGTTGCATTTTTTCAGAATTTTGTTTCTTCCTTCTTCCAATAATTTTCTTCTTCATCACATCAAACAGAAAAGAGGATGTTTAACTGTCTACTTGGACTATTTATACCTATTACTGTTTACTGGACATTCAAATACTGTCCTATGTTATCCTATTCTCATTGGATGTTATTTATGTTTTTTCTTTTAAATGATGGCAGTTTATATGTTATACTTTGAAAAGCTGTTAAGCAGTAAAGAAAAGTTATAAGCAAAATATTCGTCTCTGTCTCTTTAATAAAATCTAGATTATTCCGTCATAATATTAGGATAATCGGAATTATCTATCTTTTTAAACAATAAACATTTTGATCTTTTTTTTTCCAGTGAATCATATCATTTTATTTAAAGGGATACTAACCCCACATTTTTTCTTTCATGAATCAGATAGAGCTTGCAATTTTAAGCAACTTTCTAATTTACTCCTATTATCAATTTTTCTTTGTTCTCATGTTATCTTGATTTGAAAAAGCAGTAATAAAAGGTTAGGAGCCAGCCCATTTTTAGTTCAGCACCTTGCTAGAGCTTGCTGATTGGTTTGCTACATTTAGCCACAAATCAGCAAGTGCTACCCAGGTGCTGAACAAAAAAATGGTCCGGCTCTAAAGCTTACAGTACTGCTTTTTCAAATCAAGATAGCATGAGAGCAAAGAAAAATGTATAATAGGAGTAAATTAGAAAGGTGCTTAAAATATCATGCTCTATCTGAATCATGAAAGAAAAAAAATTAGGTTTAGTATCCCTTTAAGATCATTTATTTGTCATTCACTAAAAAGAATATATCTACAAATCAAAAACAAGCATATATTTTAGATCAACTGTATTTAGACTAGTATTATATACATAAGGTGTAGTCTGTATAAGGGTATCTGATACAAATAAAATATCATATGACAATTATTTCTTTTAGAATATAACAGTGCATTGCTTGACCTGTATAAGTGCAGTATAATAATTCAGAATTGTCATATGTTATATATTTTGAAATATAACTCTAATAGAGATAGAATAACATATTTTTATTTTCAGCACAGTGTGGCAATTTAATTTTGTTTAATTTTCACTGCGATATATAAGGTAATGATGTACATTTTAGCAATACTAAACAAACATTTAAGGTTATTTACACATTGGTTTGCCTAAAGCTTTCTACATTATTTGTGTGTTTATACATTCAAACAAACAAGCAGACACATTTAACCCTTTTGCAACAGAGTTAAAGTGTCTACATCGGAACAACTGTTTCAATTATTGGATCGCGTCTGGGGGGCGTCCTTACAACCCTAGGAACGCACTCCAGATCGCAATCATATCCTGGAAGCACAGAAGGCTTCAGGACAGCCGTTGGCTATGACGTTCTATTCCGTCATAACGGCTTTAAAGCCCAGTGTAATTATGATGGAATAGAACGGCATAACAGCATTAAAAGGTTAATATATATGCATTTGTCATATGTTATATATTTTGAAATATAACTCTAATAGAGATAGAATAACATATTTTTATTTTCAGCACAGTGTGGCAATTTAATTTTGTTTAATTTTCACTGCGATATATAAGGTAATGATGTACATTTTAGCAATACTAAACAAACATTTAAGGTTATTTACACATTGGTTTGCCTAAAGCTTTCTACATTATTTGTGTGTTTATACATTCAAACAAACAAGCAGACACATTTAACCCTTTCGCAACAGGGTTAAAGTGTCTACATCGGAACAACTGTTTCAATTATTGGATCGCGTCTGGGGGGCGTCCTTACAACCCTAGGAACGCACTCCAGATCGCAATCATATCCTGGAAGCACAGAAGGCTTCAGGACAGCCGTTGGCTATGACGTTCTATTCCGTCATAACGGCTTTAAAGCCCAGTGTAATTATGATGGAATAGAACGGCATAACGGCATTAAAAGGTTAATATATATGCATTTGTATAATTTTCTTCCCTAATATCTATGATAGAAGTAACACAAATGTGCATATAAACTATACCATTGAAACAGTATATGTGAAAATAATATTATTTATTTGTATTGAGTTTAAAGGGAAATTAAACCCATTTTTTTTCTTCTTTTATGATTATAAATTAAACAATTTTAAACAAATTTCCAATTTACTTCTATTATCTAATTTGCTTTGTTCTCTTGGTATCCTTTGTTTAAGAAACAGAAATGCACATGGGTGAGCCAATAAAACGAGGCATTTATGTGCAGCCACCAATCAGCAGCTCCTAAGTCTATTTAAGTATGCTTTTTAACAAAATAAACATTTTGAAGTAGACTGTCCCTTTAACATTAAGGTACTTAAAAAAAATGGACATTTAAGTGTCCAGTATTTTTATGAAGCTTTTACTGGACAGCCTGCTAAAATAATGGACACCTGGCAACCCTATAATTGTACCATTAGTCTACCTAAATACTTGTGCATGACTCTGCATGCCCTAGCCATATTATCAGTACTGTATTACCTTTACCTGCTGCCTAAATTCCAGTGAATGACACTGCTTGTATTTCTATATGGTGCCTTATTGAAATTCTCAGTTTAACCTCTTGCTGCCTGAATACCTGTGTATAACCCTGCTTGTTTTACCAGACTGCGCCTGCTGGAAATGACTACAGTTTAACCTCTTGTTGCCTACTGTTTATGACCATGCCTTTCGGATTTACTAGAAAATACTACAGTGACTGCTTAAATACATACACATTCCCCTGAAATACATACACATTCCCCTGAAATACATACACATTCCCCTGAAATACATACACATTCCCCTGAAATACATACACATTCCCCTGAAATACATACACATTCCCCTGAAATACATACACATTCCCCTGAAATACATACACATTCCCCTGGTATTATTGATGAACTGTAAGTAATCTGCAACACTTGACTTTTGTTTCTAAACTTTTGTTTGAGTTAGGATGGTGCAAAGAATATAACTATACCCCCTAAGAGAGCAATGTCTAGGAGATACTTGTGTTCTAACGATAGAACATTTAGTTAACAATGCAAATTGTTGATTTAACATTTCAGTGAGGTTTAGCTCTTCAGTCTGGCAAAGATAACTCACTCCAGCCCTAAAACAAATAATGTATATGTTGTAACATATTCTCTTGTGATAAACCATATTTTTTGCTTTCGGCATTTCTGAATACTGAAAAATTGTTTAATAATATCAGTAATTATCTGGGTTTCATGGTTAGTCAAATAGGGTAGTAAATTGCGCATCCAACCTATGACTCGCAGTTTAAACAGAAAATCATTCTATGTATTGCAATAGATCTGCATACAAAATATAATTGTTTGAAGAGCCATATGAATATGTTTATATTATCTCCCATGCTGTAGCCATGTAGGGACATATATAAATTAGTTCCTGCACTGACCAAGCAATCACTAGGAAGAATGTATGAGTTTTACAGCGACATAGGTTGTGTATCCAGTCCAGTCCATTTCCGTGTTTTGTATGTGTTTAGGGAAATTACATAAGGCCTCGGCCTGTGTCCTTATGTGTATCTCAGTTTGTTTGATTGAAAGGGACAGTCTAGTCCAAAATAAACTTTCATGATTCAGATAGGGCATGTCATTTTTAACAATTTTCCAATTTACTTTTATCACCAATTTTGCTTTGTTCTCTTGGTATTCTTAGTTGAAAGCTTAACCTAGGAGGTTCATATGCTAATTTCTTAGACCTTGAAGGCCACCTCTTTTCAGAATGCATTTTAACAGTTTTTCACCACTAGAGGGTATTAGTTCATGTTTTTCATATAGATAACACTGTGTTCGTGCAAAGGGGTAGTTTGCAGAGGCTTAGATACAAGATAATCACAGAGGCTAAAAGTATATTAATATAACTGTGTTGTTTATGGAAAACTGGGGAATGGGTAATAAAGGGATTATCTAGCTTTTAAAACAATAAACATTCTGATGTAGACTGTCCCTTTAAAGCATGCATAGGGGCCCAGGGAGGAAGAGACATTGACCTGTTTCTGGGCTTAAACCATTTGGCCAAATGCTGTAATCAACTCTTCATTTTGTGCTTTTAATCTTGCTGTGTGCTTGCGAGAGAATGCCAGACTTTCTGTGTTGATTAGGCACGTATCATTATCTATCTAATTATCTATCAACTATCTGTCTGTCTAATCTGTAGTAAACTATAGTGAGATATATGTATATATCACTATAGTTTTCTATAGATTAGATAGATATATAGATAGATAATTATGCTTGTATTGAAGTGCCTGTCTACACATCCTTTTTGCTGATAAGGAATACTCACAGTTTTATTGGTGAACAAAGGAAATATCCTAAAAGCATAAGAACAATCATATGTTTGTTTTATAGCAAAGGAATATCCAAATTAACACACATTTAGAAGTACGCTTTTTTAGATGAAACAAAGAAGAAGAAAAAAAAGTACTTAAATGTTATGGAACTAGTTGAATAATCGTACAAAAATAGATATCATAAAATGTATTCAGGTTCAGATTATTTGAAGATCTGACAGTTTATATTTATTAAAGTTACAATGATCTTTTTAGTACCTGCTGATGTCTCAGTTACAATATCTTTGAGTTTCCTCAATGAGTCTACAACTTTTTAATCAGTATTTTAAAGTATTACACTTAAATTGAAGAACAAAAATTAACAGCACAAAGGCTTAGGTAGTATTAGAAGATACAAAAGATATCAATCCTGAGATTGATAGAATGTACACCTGAATAGCACTCTTCCCCTATTTAGTAATGGCAAAAATTGGACAAGGTATTGGACGAGGTCTAGATTGGGAGGAGTATGTGGCGATATATTAAAATATAACTTTTATTGGAAAATTAAAAATAAAAAGCAACAACACACACAATAAACATATATACTTTATTAAAATCACAGGATAGGGTCTGGGTAGGTTCTCTCCGTGAATCACGGGAGATAGGAGTGGTTGTGAAAAATGTTTAAGAGAGCCTGAATGTCAGTTGGACATCAGGATTTTCTCTTTCACTATGTAATATTTCGATATTAGTAGCACTGGCTCAGTATCAGTAGATCCGCTATTTTGTAGTATTGACTTAGATACGCTGTGTGTAATTTATAACTTGCGGTGGAATTCAATTTTTGTATTTATAAAATTGAATATTAGTAGTGCAACTTTCAAATATTCTCTTAGAAATTTGTCTGAAATTTCTATAGTGTTGGAATTATGTTATTGTGACATACGCTGTTGTTGTAATACTTATCTAGGTGTGACCCACTCTTACTTTGTTATAAATCTATTAATGGTCTGCTTGGTTGGGAGAGATTTACAGAATATTGTCTGGCTAATTTTTTTGGCCAAATCGACATGGGCAGTATTGGTTAGTAAAATTGGATTATATGGGTCTGGTAGTTATCAGGATAACCTGCGTCTTGTTTATTAATCTTAAGTTATTATATACTTAAGTTTGCATATATATTCTCTGTTTGTATAACTACTAGACAGTTTTTTATGTCGCTAGAGGTTTGTTGGGTTTTAAGAAAAGATAGTATGTAATATCATAAATATTATTACAACATGTGTCTGTAACTTTTCAATTGTAACGAGTAGTTATTTTTTCTGTTACTACCTAATATTAATAATTTACTATGAAAGAGTAACACTGGGTTTGCTAAGATTTTTTGTTCTTTTAGCGTATCTTATGTTGTTTTGTTCACTTATTTCATATAATTATTAGTTGTAACAAATTGCTGAAATCTCTTATGATTATACCACATTAAGTTAGTGATATATAGATCTAATCCTTATGTAGGATCAAATATTCTTGGCTTGGAAAAATAGAATACTTGCTTAATATTATAGTACTGTTCGTGTTAGCTGCGTAGAAAGAATTTCTATGAACTGTGTACTTCAGCTAAGTTTTAGTATAAAATATGTACTTCGGCTCAATTATAGTGTTGAAAGTGGCAACTATCTGAACGGTTTTTTCAAACCCAACTTCTATTGTAATATTTCACATAAGAGGATTGAAATCCTATTGTCATCATTCGGTTATATTTTAATGTTGGATGTAACTACTGTCTGAGTGACTTTTTCAGACCAAATTTCTGTTGCAGTAATTTTACATTAATCTTCCAAGTTGTTGAATTAATGTCCCCCTGTATTTATTTCATTTACACATTTATCTCTGTCTTATATATTTTTGTTAAAGTACTGCTACAAAATTGCTGCTGCTCATAAGGCTGGCTTAGTATTGCTTATGCTGATAATTTTCTGTTTGAGCGTATTATCGTATTCAATACTAGATATTTTTAAAGGCTATGTGCTGATCTTAAATAGACCGTTTGCAATATTAAATATATGCTAAAGCTCAAAGTTTCTTAACCGCCAGTTTGTAGTCAGCTTAGTCTGCTTAGTCTTGCTTCTACTGATGACTGTCTGGTTTAAACGTATTTACCGTATTCAATACTGGGTATTTTCAACGGCTGTGTGCTGATTTTAAATAGACAGTTGGCGGTTTTAGGTATATGCTGGTTGAGGTTCCGTATTCCTTACCCGCCTGTCTATAATCAACACTGAGCCCTTGCTATGAGTGCTAGTTCAAATTTAGATAACGTTACTGAATTAACCCCATTCCGAGGTTAATATACTAAATATTGTGCACAACCACAATTGTAATAACCATAAAGGCTACCATTTCCTGCTAATTAAAAAATGCTAACATGCATTAAACAAACGGTTCCCTAACATGTTTCGCCACTAACGTGGCTTTTTCAAAGGGTACGGCGCGGCCATCAAGGTGTCTTTTTATTGGCTCGCAATACTCCTCCTATTGGGTCTTGGTCTACAAATTCAATGAGACCTTACAATGAACCAATCATAGGATGGGAGACAGATTGTATGTGTCAAAAGATAGATACGATTGGATATGGCTGTTCTTTCGTTCGTATACTATCAAGGAAAAGCTGAAGGGCTAAAATGCTTTGGCATATACAAAGTGAATCTTGGAATTAGAGGTGGCTGATATCCCTCATTCATAAATCGAACAGATCCTGTAGCAAATTTTAACGATAATTAAAATAAACAATCGTAAAAAACATATGCTTTCATGAATAAGTTTAAGAACGAGTAAAGAAATACTTTAATACCCAACTTTTCACAATGTTCTCCTTTTTCTTTCTCTGTCACGTATATATAAACATACAAGACCAAAAAGATATACTTGACCCCTTTACTATAATAATTTCATTAATATCAGAAATCCAGAAATAGTATACGAACGAAAGAACAGCCATATCCAATCATATCTATCTTTTGACACATACAATCTGTCTCCCATCCTATGATTGGTTCATTGTAAGGTCTCATTGAATTTGTAGACCAAGACCCAATAGGAGGAGTATTGCGAGCCAATAAAAAGACACCTTGATTGCCGCGCCGTACCCTTTGAAAAAGCCACGTTAGTGGCGAAACATGTTAGGGAACCGTTTGTTTAATGCATGTTAGCATTTTTTAATTAGCAGGAAATGGTAGCCTTTATAGTTATTACAATTGTGGTTGTGCACAATATTTAGTATATTAACCTCGGAATGGGGTTAATTCAGTAACGTTATCTAAATTTGAACTAGCACTCATAGCAAGGGCTCAGTGTTGATTATAGACAGGCGGGTAAGGAATACGGAACCTCAACCAGCATATACCTAAAACCGCCAACTGTCTATTTAAAATCAGCACACAGCCGTTGAAAATACCCAGTATTGAATACGGTAAATACGTTTAAACCAGACAGTCATCAGTAGAAGCAAGACTAAGCAGACTAAGCTGACTACAAACTGGCGGTTAAGAAACTTTGAGCTTTAGCATATATTTAATATTGCAAACGGTCTATTTAAGATCAGCACATAGCCTTTAAAAATATCTAGTATTGAATACGATAATACGCTCAAACAGAAAATTATCAGCATAAGCAATACTAAGCCAGCCTTATGAGCAGCAGCAATTTTGTAGCAGTACTTTAACAAAAATATATAAGACAGAGATAAATGTGTAAATGAAAAATACAGGGGGACATTAATTCAACAACTTGGAAGATTAATGTAAAATTACTGCAACAGAAATTTGGTCTGAAAAAGTCACTCAGACAGTAGTTACATCCAACATTAAAATATAACCGAATGATAACAATAGGATTTCAATCCTCTTATGTGAAATATTACAATAGAAGTTGGGTTTGAAAAAACCGTTCAGATAGTTGCCACTTTCAACACTATAATTGAGCCGAAGTACATATTTTATACTAAAACTTAGCTGAAGTAGACAGTTCATAGAAATTCTTTCTACGCAGCTAACACGAACAGTACTATAATATTAAGCAAGTATTCTATTTTTCCAAGCCAAGAATATTTGATCCTACATAAGGATTAGATCTATATATCACTAACTTAATGTGGTATAATCAAAAGAGATTTCAGCAATTTGTTACAACTAATAATTATATGAAATAAGTGAACAAAACAACATAAGATACGCTAAAAGAACAAAAAATCTTAGCAAACCCAGTGTTACTCTTTCATAGTAAATTATTAATATTAGGTAGTAACAGGATTTATATAAAAAAAATAACTACTCGTTACAATTGAAAAGTTACAGACACATGTTGTAATAATATTTATGATATTACATACTATCTTTTCTTAAAACCCAACAAACCTCTAGCGACATAAAAAACTGTCTAGTAGTTAAACAAACAGAGAATATATATGCAAACTTAAGTATATAATAACTTAAGATTAATAAACAAGACGCAAGTTATCCTGATAACTACCAGACCCATATAATCCAATTTTACTAACCAATACTGCCCATGTCGATTTGGCCGAAAAAATTAGCCAGACAATATTCTGTAAATCTCTCCCAACCAAGCAGACCATTAATAGATTTATAACAAAGTAAGAGTGGGTCACACCTAGATAAGTATTACAACAACAGCGTATGTCACAATAACATAATTCCAACACTATAGAAATTTCAGACAAATTTCTAAGAGAATATTTGAAAGTTGCACTACTAATATTCAATTTTATAAATACAAAAATTGAATTCCACCGCAAGTTATAAATTACACACAGCGTATCTAAGTCAATACTACAAAATAGCGGATCTACTGATACTGAGCCAGTGCTACTAATATCGAAATATTACATAGTGAAAGAGAAAATCCTGATGTCCAACTGACATTCAGGCTCTCTTAAACATTTTTCACAACCACTCCTATCTCCCGTGATTCACGGAGAGAACCTACCCAGACCCTATCCTGTGATTTTAATAAAGTATATATGTTTATTGTGTGTGTTGTTGCTTTTTATTTTTAATTTTCCAATAAAAGTTATATTTTAATATATCGCCACATACTCCTCCCAATCTAGACCTCGTCCAATACCTTGTCCAATTTTTGCCATTACTAAATAGGGGAAGAGTGCTATTCAGGTGTACATTCTATCAATCTCAGGATTGATATCTTTTGTTTCTAATAACCAGTACACAGCACCTCAGCCATCTTGCAAGATATTAAATCTGGATTACAAACAAATTCACATTACTATATTCCATAAATGAATCCAGAAAATAATAGGCTACCCTATTTTATAAAATTGTGCAGTGCCATTAGTATTTTTTAGTATTAGAAGATACTAAGATTTTAAATATTTCTTGATCTTCTCTCACAAAATCTTTGAGCAATAAGTAAATAAAAATATAAATAAGAATAAGAATTAAAACATGAATATATATATAGTATATGGGGGGGGATATTGGAAAAGTATTATAGAATTTCTATAGTGACAGCACTTTCTGTGACATCACCAGATAAGCACATTTTTGTACTGGGTGAAATATTTTTCTGAGCTGGAAGATCTGATGCACATCTGTGCTACATTTTGGTTATGGAAAACGTGTCTAGTATTCAACATGTGTCCTCCATATTTTAGAGTTTCTTAACTTCAGTCATCTGGGAACTGAGACTCGATTTATATGATTTCCTTGTTCCCTGAGTGCAGCTAAAGAGACCGTCTACTGCAGAATTGTTACTGTTTAAAAAGATAGATAATCCCTTTATTACCCATTCCCCAGTTTTGCATAACCAATAGTGATATCGCGAATTGTTCACCGGCGAATAGTTCCCGGCGAACATAGCTTGTTTGCAGCGGCGGGCGAACATATGCGATGTTCGATCCGCCCCCTATTCGTCATTATTGAGTAAACTTTGACCCTGTATCTCACAGTCTGCAGACACATTTCAGCCAATCAGCAGCAGACACTCCCTCCCAGACCCTCCCAGCTCCTGGACAGCAGCCATTTTAGATTCATTCGGAAGCTGCATTGTTAGTGAGAGGAGGGACAGTGTAGCTGCTGCTGATTTCATAGGGAAATTGATAGCTAGGCTAGTGTATTCAGTGTCCACTACAGTCCTGAAGGACTCATCTGATCTCTGCTGTAAGGACAGCACTCCAAAAAGCCCTTTTTAGGGCTAGAACATCAGTCTTTTTTCTTTTCTTTTTTTTTTTGCCTGTGTAATTTTGACTGTGAAACATCAGTCTGCTAGTGTAATCTAATTGCAGTTGCCTGCCTGCAGTGCCACCACTCCTATCTGTTGTAACAGTAGTGTAAATTTAAAAAAAAAAACTTTTTTAACTGTGAAACATCAGTCTGCTAGTGTAATCTAATAGCAGTTGCCTGCCTGCCAGCGTGTGTGCCAGGCCCACTTGCCAACTAGTGCCACCACTCATATCTGTTGTAACAGTAGTGTAAATTTAAAAAAAAATAAAACTTTTTTGACTGTGAAACATCCGTCTGCTAGTGTAATCTAATTGCAGTTGCCTGCCTGACAGCGTGTGTGCCAGGCCCACTTGCTAACTAGTGCCACCACTCATATCTGTTGTAACAGTAGTGTAAATTTTTTTAGAAAAAAACTTTTTTCACTGTGAAACATCAGTCTGCTAGTGTAATCTAATTGCAGTTGCCTGCCAGCATGTGTGCCAGGCCCACTTGCCAACTAGTGCGACCACTCATATCTGTTGTAACAGTAGTGTAAATTTTTTTAGAAAAAAACTTTTTTCACTGTGAAACATCAGTCTGCTAGTGTAATCTAATTGCAGTTGCCTGCCAGCATGTGTGCCAGGCCCACTTGCCAACTAGTGCGACCACTCATATCTGTTGTAACAGTAGTGTAAATTTAAAAAAAAAAAACTTTTTTGACTGTGAAACATCAGTCTGCTAGTGTAATCTAATAGCAGTTGCCTGCCTGCCAGCGTGTGTGCCAGGCCCACTTGCCAACTAGTGCCACCACTCATATCTGTTGTAACAGTAGTGTAATTTTTTTTAGAAAAAAACTTTTTTCACTGTGAAACATCAGTCTGCTAGTGTAATCTAATTGCAGTTGCCTGCCAGCGTGTGTGCCAGGCCCACTTGCCAACTAGTGCCACCACTCATATCTGTTGTAACAGTAGTGTAAATTTAAAAAAACAACTTTTTTTTGTAATCTAATAGCAGTTGCCTGCCTGCCTGCCAGCGTGTGTGCCAGGCCCACTTGCCAACTAGTGCCACCACTCATATTTGTTGTAACAGTAGTGTAAATTTAAAAAAAAACACTTTTTTTGACTGTGAAACATCAGTCTGCTAGTGTAATCTAATTGCAGTTGCCTGCCTGCCTGCCAGCGTGTGTGCCAGGCCCACTTGCCAACGAGTGCCACCACTCATATCTTTTGTAACAGTAGTGTAAATTAAAAAAAAAAAAAACTTTTTTAACTGTGAAACATCAGTCTGCTAGTGTAATCTAATTGCAGTTGCCTGCCTGCCTGCCAGCGTGTGTGCCAGGCCCACTTGCCAACGAGTGCCACTACTCATATCTGTTGTAACAGTAGTGTAAATTTTTAAAAAAAACTTTTTTAACTGTGAAACATCAGTCTGCTAGTGTAATCTAATTGAAGTTGCCTGCCTGCCAGCGTGTGTGCCAGGCCCACTTGCCAACTAGTGCCACCACTCATATCTGTTGTAACAGTAGTGTAATTTTTTAAAAAAAAAAAACTTTTTGGACTGTGAAACATCAGTCTGCTAGAGTAATCTAATTGCAGTTGCCTGCCTGCCTGCCAGCGTGTGTGCCAGGCCCACTTGCCAACTAGTGCCACCACTCATATCTGTTGTAACAGTAGTGTAATTTTTTTTAAAAAAAAAACTTTTTGGACTGTGAAACATCAATCTGCTAGAGTAATCTAATTGCAGTTGCCTGCCTGCCTGCCAACGTGTGTGCCAGGCCCACTTGCCAACTAGTGCCACCACTCATATCTGTTGTAACAGTAGTGTAAATTTAAAAAAAAAAAACTTTTTTGACTGTGAAACATCAGTCTGTTAGTGTAATCTAATTGCAGTTGCCTGCCTGTCAGCGTGTGTGCCAGGCCCACTTGCCAACTAGTGCCACCACTCATATCTGTTGTAACAGTAGTGTAAATTTAAAAAAAACAAACTTTTTTTGACTGTGAAACATCAGTCTGCTTGTGTAATCTAATTGCAGTTGCCTGCCTGCCAGCGTGTGTGCCAGGCCCACTTGCCAACAAGTGCCACCACTCATATCTGTTGTAACAGTAGTGTAAATTTAAAAAAAAAAAAAATTTTTTGACTGTGAAACATCAGTCTGCTAGTGTAATCTAATTGCAGTTGCCTGCCTGCCTGCCAGCGTGTGTGCCAGGCCCACTTGCCAACGAGTGCCACCACTCATATCTGTTGTAACAGTAGTGTAAATTTAAAAAAAACAAAACTTTTTTGACTGTGAAACATCAGTCTGCTAGTGTAATCTAATTGCAGTTGCCTGCCTGCCAGCGTGTGTGCCAGGCCCACTTGCCAACTAGTGCCACCACTCATATCTGTTGTAACAGTAGTGTAAATTTAAAAAAAAAAACTTTTTTGACTGTGAAACATCAGTCTGCTTGTGTAATCTAATTGCAGTTGCCTGCTTGCCAGCATGTGTGCCAGGCTCACAGCGTATACTGTGCACACTTGCCCAGTGCCACCACTCATATCTTGTTTAACAGTAGTGTAAGTGTACATTTAAAAAAAAATAAACTTTTTTGACTGTGAAACATCAGTCTGCTTTTTTGTGTCAGGCTCACAGCGTATACTGTGCCCACTTGCCCAGTGCCACCACTCATATCTTGTTTAATAGTAGTGTAAGTGTACATTTAAAAAAAATGACAGGCAGAGGCAGGCCACCCCGTGTGGTCGTGGTGCTTTGATTCCCTTTGACCCTACAATAATGCCCAGTGTTCAGAGGCCACGTACCATGAACGCAAAAAGTTCTGAGGAGGACCTAGTTGACCAGCTAACACAGGACACCCAATCTTCTACAGCTTCCGCTTGGAACCTTGACGCACCATCCACCTCCAGCTTAGCTTTGGGCACCTCTCAAGTGACCACTCGCCCGCCTGCCGAAACCACCAACACTAGCACCACAGCCGCTTCACTTGATCTGTCAGAGGAGTTATTGACACATCAGTTTGAAGAAATGAGTGATGCGCAACCATCATTGACAGAGGATGTAGATAACAGTGATATGTCTCAGTCAGGCAGCATTACAGACATGGACGTACGGTGTGATGATGTTGTACCCGCTGCTGCTTCCTTTGTTAATTTGTCAGATACAAGTGAAGCGGTTGACGATGATGCGTCCATGGATGTCACGTGGGTGCCCGCTAGAAGAGAAGAAGAAGAGGTGGAAAGTTCAGATGGGGAGACAGAGAGGAGGAGAAGGAGACGAGTTGGAAGCAGGGGGAGGTTGTTGCAAGGAGCTGGTGGCACAGTCAGACAGCATGCATCGGCACCCGGGGTCAGCCAGACAGCACGCCAATCAACGCATGGGGTTGCTACCACCAGAATGCCGTCATCGCAGAGCTCAGCAGTGTGGCATTTTTTGTGTGTGTCTGCCTCTGACAACAGCGATGCCATTTGCAACCTGTGCTAAAAGAAACTGAGTCGTGGGAAGTCCAACACCCACCTAGGTACAACTGCTTTGCAAAGGCACATGATCTCACATCACAAACGCCGATGGGATGAACACATGAGTAGAAGCAGCACACAAACTCAAAGCCGCCATCCTCCTCCTGGTCCAGCATCTTCAGCCACGTCAACCACTGCTGTCCACCTTGCCCCCTCTCAACCATCTGCCACTCCGTCTCTCTTCCATAGCAGTTCCTGCTCATCTGCCCACAGTCAGGTGTCTGTCAAGGACATGTTTGAGCGTCAGAAGCCAATGTCCCAAAGTCACCCCCTTGCCCGGCGTCTGACAGCTGGCTTCTCAGAACTCTTAGCCCGCCAGCTTTTACCATACAAGTTGGTGGAGTCTGAGGTGTTCAAAAAATTTGTAGCTATTGGGACACCGCAGTGGAAGGTACCCGGCTGAAATTTCTTTGCACAAAAGGCAATCCCCAACCTGTACTCGATTGTTCGAAAGGAAGTAATGGCATGTCTGGCACACAGCGTTGGGGCAATGGTCCATCTGACCACTGATAGCTGGTCTGCAAAGCATGGTCAGGGCAGGTATATCACCTACACTGCACATTGGGTAAACCTGCTGACGGCTGCCAAGCATGGAATGCGTGGCTCTGCAGAGGAGTTGGTGACACCGCCACGACTTGCAGGCAGGCCTGCTGCCACCTCCTCTACTCCTCCTACTGCATCCTCTTCCATAACCTCCTCGGCTGAGTCCTCTTCTGCTGCTGCGTCTTGCTCCACATCAACGGCACTCCCCCAGCTCCCCAGGTACTATTCCACATCCCGGATACGGCAGTGTCATGCCATCTTGGGGTTGACTTGCCTGAAAGCAGAGAGTCACACCGGAACAGAACTCCTGTCCGCCCTGAACGCACAGGTGGATTAGTTGCTGACTCCGCACCAACTGGAGATCGGCAAAGTGGTTTCTGACAACGGAAGTAATTTGTTGGCGGCATTGAAATTGGGCAAGTTGACACATGTGCCGTGCATGGCACATGTGTGTAATCTGATCGTACAACGCTTTGTGCATAAGTACCCAGGCTTACAGGATGTCCTGAAGCAGGCCAGGAAGGTGTGTGACCATTTCAGGTGTTCCTACATGGCCATGGCGAATTTTGCAGATATCCAGCGGTGAAACAACATGCCAGTGAGGCGCTTGATTTGCGACAGCCCGACACGTTGGAATTCAACACTCCTAATGTTCGACCGCCTGCTCCAACAAGAAAAAGCCGTTAAGGAGTATTTGTTTGACCGGGTTGCTAGGACAGCCTTTGCGGAGCTGGGGATTTTTTTGCCATGTTACTGGACGCTCATGCGCAATGCCTGTAGGCTCATGCGTCCTTTTGAGGAGGTGACAAACCTAGTCAGTCGCACCGAAGGCACCATCAGTGACATCATACCCTTTGTTTTCTTCCTGGAGCGTGCACTGCGAAGAGTGCTGGATCAGGCCGTAGATGAGCATGAAGAGGAAGAGTTGTGGTCACCATCACCACCAGAAACAGCCTTATCAGCATCGCTTGCTAGACCAGCGGCAACGCTGGAAGAGGATTGTGAGGAAGAGGAGTCAGAGGAGGAATGTGGCTTTGAGGAGGAGGAGGAGGAGGAAGACCAACCACAACAGGCATCCCAGGGTGCTCGTTGTCACCTATCTGGTACCCGTGGTGTAGTACGTGGCTGGGGGGAAGAAGATACCTTCAGTGAGATCATTGAGGACGAGGAATGGGACATGAGTAGCTCGGCATCCAACCTTGTGCAAATGGGGTCTTTCATGCTGTCGTGCCTGTTGAGTGACCCTCGTATAAAAAAGCTGAAGGAGAAGGACCTGTACTGGGTGTCCACGCTACTAGACCCCTGGTATAAGCATAAAGTGCCTGAAATGTTACCAAATTCCCGCAAGTCGGAAAGGATGCAGCAGTTCCAAAATAAATTAATAAAAAAGTATGCTTTACACAGCGTATAAGGGTGATGTCACAGCACAACGGGAATCTAACAGGGGAAGAGGTGAAAGTAATCCTCCGACTCCCACGACCACACCGGCAAGGACAGGACGCTTTACAGACGTGTTGTTGATGGAGGACATGCAGAGCTTTTTAACTCCTATGCATCGCCACAGCCCTTAGGGGTCCATCCTCAGAGAACGACTCGACCAACGGGTAGCAGACTATCTTGCCTTAACTACAGATCTAGACACTCTGAGGAGCGATGAACCCCTTGACTTCTGGGTGTGCAGGCTTGACCTGTGGCCTGAGCTATCCCAATTTGCGATAGAACTTCTGGTCTGCCCCGCTTCAAGTGTCCTGTCAGAAAGGACCTTCAGTGCAGCAGGAGGTATTGTCACTGAGAAGAGAAGTCGCCTAGGTCAAAAAAGTCTAGATTACCTCACCTTTATTAAGATGAATGAGGGATGGATCGCGAAGGGACTGACATTGGGCGATACATTCGATTAAAAAAGGCCTAATGAGATGATCTGCTTTGGGCTATAAATGGTCCACAAGCTGCTGTATGTTATCTTCGAATGCCGGATGACTTGCGTGACTTATCCGCCACCAACTAGGGTTCAAGCCGCAATGTTTTAGGGCACTTTCTGCCAGGGAAACAAACATCAATTTTTCTGGCTGCTGCTACAGCAAAGGCTGCAACAATACCTAATTTTTCAGGCATGTGTACATGCCAAATTTTTCTGGCCTCTGGTGCTGCACTGTGGCTTCAAAAAACAAAACAAAAAAAAAGGCACGTAACAGGGATTAAAGTGATAGGAATAGTACTACTTAACACACCACTCCTATCTGGTGGCACATTAGATTGCACGCGCAGTGCCCCAATATTTGAAGTAGGAGGACAGACCAAGCATCGTTTTCCATCTCTTGGTTCCTATAATCCATGCCATATACACGTCACCTGATAGGGGAAGTAACAGGGATTAAACTGATAAGAATAGTACTACTTAACACACCACTCATATCTGGTGGCACAGTAAATTGCACGCGCAGTGCCCCAAATTTGAAGTAGGAGGACCGACCAAGCATCTTTTTCCATCTCCCGGTTCCTAAAATCCATGCCATATACACGTCCCCTGATAGGGGACACCGCAGTGCAAGGTACCCGGCTGAAATTTCTTTGCACAAAAGGCAATCCCCAACCTGTACTCGATTGTGCAAAAGGAAGTAACCTTACCATGGGTCCCAGACTGCACGTCTTGTAATTCTCTGTCTGGGAAATTATCTATCTATCAAATCTATCTATTTATCTATCAAATCTATCTATCTATCTAGCTATCTATCTATCTATCTATCTATCTATCTATCGTATCTATCAAATGTATCTATTGCATCTATTGATCTATCTAATCTATGTATCTATCTATCAAATGTATCTCGTGGCAATGGGGAGTTTGCGGTTCTGCAAATGGACGGTTTTCGGTTGTTTGCGGTGCGTTAAATGGGGAGTTTGGTCTGTCACTGTGAAGCGGGTGTAACCCTTACACTACCCGATCGATACAACATCATACCTGATGTTTTAAAGCACGTTATTCCAAACAATTTAGGAATGTTAGGTGATTTATGCCCTTTATGGATTAAAACCAGACTCTGCATCAACTATGTAATTTTCCGTGGGAATTTTGCCATGGATCCCCCTCCGGCATGCCACAGTCCAGGTGTTAGTACCCTTGAAACAACTTTTCCATCACTATTGTGGCCAGAAAGAGTCCCTGTGTGTTTTAAAATTCGCCTGCCTATTGAAGTCAATGGAGGTTCGCCCGGTTCGCCCGTTCGCGAACGGAAAATTTTAAGTTTGCGACATCACTTATAGCCAACACTGTTTTATTACTACACTTTTTACCTCTGTGATTACCTTGTATCTAAGCCTCTGCAGAATGCCCCTTATCTCAGTTCTTTTGTCAGACGTGTATTTTAACCAATCAATGCTGACTCATAAATAGCTCCACAGGAGTGAGCACAATCTTATCTATATGACACAGAAGAACTTGCGGTGTCTAACTGAGAAAAACTGTCAAAATGCACCGAGGTAAGAGGCAGTTCAACAGCTTAGAAATTAGCATATGAGCCTACCTAGGTTTAGCTTTCCACAAAGAATACCAAGAGAGCAAAGCAAATTTGATGATAAAAGTAAATTAGAAAGTTGTTTAAATTGCATACCCTATCTGAATCATGAAAGTTTAATTTTGGCTAGACTATCCCTTTAAGACCATTACATTGCAATAGCTGAGCTGCACAAGAATGCTTACGATCTGGGTACGCTAAGGACAGAAATTAATAAACCCCTCTCAACATATCATATAAAGACTCTCACATGATGCATGGTTTCTGCTTTTCACATAATTATGCCAACTGCAATATGAAATCTTATTAATGTAGCATGATTAATAGTTGAAGGGGTGTATGCTCCAATTTACTTAATGTCCCTTGCTTACTATGGGCCAGATTACGAACGGAGCGCAAACATTTGTGCGCGAGTGATAAGAACTTTATTGCAGGTGTTTGCTCTCGTTGGGCTTACCGCTCGTATTATGAGTTGAAAGTAAACACAATCGCTTGAATGCAATCCCAATTTATGCTACAATGATTAGCACAACTTCAGAGCTCTGGAAAACTAAAAAGTTGAACAAAACACATCAAAAATACATTAAAAAGTATAGTCACTCTCATAATAACAATATCTAATAAAAATTATTTAAACACAAGGTGCAGAGGTGCTTGAGGTTTATATAAACAAAACTATCTGAAAAAACAGGGAGGGCCATGGACTCACCGTGTCAAGAAATAAATAAATTTGCCAGGTAAGCATAAATTTTGTTTTCTTTCTTAAGACACGGTGAGTCCACGGATCAGCAATTACTGTTGGGAATCAATACCCAAGCTAGAGGACACAGATTATAAGGGAGGGACAAGACAGGTAACCTAAACAGAAGGCACTACAGCTCGCAGAACCTTTCTCCCAAAAGAAGCCTCAGCCGAGGCAAAAGTGTAAAATTTATAGAATTTAGAAAAAGTGTGCAAAGAAGACCAAGTCGCAGCTTTACAAATCTGTTCAACAGAGGCCTCATTCTTGAAGGCCCAAGAGGAAGACACCGCCCTGGTGGAATGAGCTGTAATTCTCTCAGGAGGCTGCTGCCCAGCAGTCTCATATGTCAAATGAATAATACTTCTCAACCAGAGAGAAAGAGACGTGGCAGTAGCTTTCTGACCCTTACGTTTACCAGAAAAACACACAAACAATGCCGAAGACTGACGAAAGTCCTTCGTAGCCTGCAGATAGAATTTAAGAGCCCGCGCAACATCTAAATTGTGCAACAGCCACTCCTTATGAGAAGAAGGATTAGGACAGAGAGAAGGAACAACAATTTCCTGATTAAATTTTTCTGTACGAAACAACCTTTGGAAGAAAAACAAACTTGGTACGGAGAACTGCCTTACCTGCATGAAAGATGAGATAAGGAGAATCATACTGCAAAGCGGAGAGTTCAGAAACCCTCGAGCAGAAGAAATAGCAACAAGAAACAAAACTTTCCAAGATAATAACTTAATATCTACGGAATGCAGAGGCTCAAACAGAGCCTGTTGTAAAACTTTAAGAACCAAATTAAGGCTCCAAGGCGGAGCAACTGATTTAAACACAGGCCTGATTCTAACCAGAGCCTGACAAAATGATTGGACACCCGCCACGTCCGCCAGACGCTTGTGCAACAGAATCGATAAAGCAGAAATCTGACCTTTAAGGGTACTGACAGATAACCCCTTTTCATGGCCTTCCTGGAGAAAAGACAAGATCCTTGTGATCCTAACCTTACTCCAAGAATAACCTTTCGACTCACACCAATAAAGATATTTACGCCATATCTTATGGTAAATCTTTCTAGTGACAGGCTTACGAGCCTGAATCATGGTCTCAATGACTGACTCAGAAAATCCACGTTTAGCTAAAATTAAGCGTTTAATCAGAGAAACTAGATTTGGATGACGGAAGGGCCCCTGAAGAAGAAGGTCTTCCCTCAGCGGAAGTCTCCACGGAGGTAGCAATGACATTTCTACCAGATCTGCATACCAGATCCTGCGAGGCCACGCAGGAGCTATAAGAATCACAGATGCTCTCTCCTGCTTGATCCGAGTGATGACTCACGGAAGGAGAGCAAACGGAGGAAATAGATATGCCAACCTGAAGTTCCAAGGAACTGCCAGAGCATCTATCAGAAATGCTTGAGGATCTCTTGACCTCGAGCCGTACTTTGGGAGTCTGGAGTTCTGACGAGACGCCATCAGATCCAACTCTGGTAATCCCCATTTGGTTGTTAGCTTGAAGAACACTTCCAGATGGAGTTCCCACTCCCCAGGATGAAAAGTCTGTCTGCTCAGGAAATCCGCTTCCCAATTGTCCACTCCTGGAATGTCTATTGCAGATAGACAACAATTGTGATCCTCTGCCCACTGGATGATCCGTGCCACCTCCTTCATGGCTAAGGAACTCCAGGTTTCTCCTTGGGGATTGATGTAGGCCACTGAGGTTATGTTGTCCGTCTGGAACCTGATGGACCGGGCTAGGCCAGCTGAGGGATAGCCATCAAGGCATTGAAGTTCACTCTCAATTCCAGAATGTTTATAGGGAGAGCAGATTCCTCCTGAGACCAAAGTCCCTGCGCCTTCAAAGAGTCTCAGACTGCTCTCCAACCTAGCAGGGCTGGCATCCGTGGTCACAATTACCCAAGAGAGTCTCTGGAAACACTTCCCCTGGGACAGATGTTCTTGAGACAGCCACCGCAGTAGAGAGTCCCTTGTTGACTGATCCAGAACTACTCTCTGAGATAGATCTGCATAATCCCCGTTCCACTGAGTGAGCATGCATAGCTGCAGAGGTCTCAAGTGGAACCGAGCAAACGGAACTATGTCCATGGAAGCCACCATCAACCCGATTACCTCCATGCATTGGGCCACCGATGGTCGAGCCGCCGACTGTAGGGATAGGCAAGCAGACAGAATCTTTGCTTTTCTGGCCTCTGTCAGAAAAATTTCATTAATAGGGAACCTATAATGGTTCCTAAGAAAGTCACTCTTGTAGCTGGAACATGGGCAAGGATGGCGCCTGAACCAGGATGTCATCCAGATAAGGAGCCACTGCAACCCCTCGGGCCAGAATTACCACTAATAGAGCTCCCTGGATCTTTGAGAATACTCTGGGAGCCGTGGTGAGGCCAAATGGAAGCGCTATGAATTGGAAGTGTTTGTCTAGATAGGCAAACCTCAGATATTTGTGATGGTACCTGTGAATGGGCACATTCAGGTATGCATCCTTTAGGTCTATTGTTGACATGAATTGACCCTCTTGACCCTCTTGGATCAGAGGCAGGATGGAGCAGATAGTCTCCATCTTGAAGGATGGAACTCTGAAGAATTTGTTTAGACGCCTAAAGGTCCCCTCTTTTTTGGGAACTACAAACCCGAGACCCTGTTCCTGACTTGGGACAAGTACTATCACTCCCAAGTGGGAAAGGTCCTGAACACATTTCAAAAAGGCCTCTCTTTTTATCTGGTCTACAGATAATCTTGAGAGCTTCTAGGAAGAAAGGTTTTGAACTCCAACTTGTACCCCTGGGAAACTATGTCCACGGCCCACATATCTGGGACATCTCTTTCCCAAGCTAGAGCGAACTGAGAGAGTCTGCCCCCCACTTGATCCGATCCCGGATCGGGGGCAAACCCTTCATGCTGACTTGGAGTCAGCTGCGGGTTTCTTGGACTGCTTCCCCTTGTTCCAGGACAGACCAGGATTCCAAGAGGGCTTGGATTGTTCCTGCTTGGAAGAGGCAGGGGAAGACTTTTCCTTGAAGTTACGAAAGGAATTAGCCTGGTGTCCCTTCATTTTGTTCTTCTGATCTTAAAGCAGAAAGGATCCTTTACCCCCTGTGATATCAGAGATAATTTCTGCCAATGCCGGTCTGAACAAGGTCTTTCCCTTGTAAGGGATTGCCAAAAGTTTCGACTTAGAAGAAACATCCGCAGACCAGGATTTAAGTTATAGCTCTCTACGCGCCAAGATTGCAAAGCCAGATATTTTGGCCACCAACTTAATGACCTGCAAGGAAGCGTCAGTGATAAAGGAATTAGGTAATTTCAAAGCCTTTATCCTATCCTGAATCTCTTCCAATGGAATCTCAGCCTGAAGGGATTCAGATAAAGCGTCAAACCAATAGGCTACCGCACTAGTTACTGTAGCAATGCACACCGCCAGTTGCCATTGTAACCCCTGATGAGTATACATTTTCTTTAACAAAGCCTCCAGTTTTTTATCCATAGGATCTTTGAAAGAGCAACTATCCTCAATAGAAATAGTAGTTATCTTGGCCAAGGTTGAAATCGCCCCTTCCACTTTTGGAACTGTTTGCCATGATTCTTTTATAGAGTCGGCCACCGGAAACATTTTCCTAAAGATCAGAGAGGGAGAAAAAGGTATTCCTGGCCTCTCCCACTCCCGGGTAATAATCTCAGTGGCACGGTCTGGAACTGGAAATACTTCCCCAGGAGAGGGGACATCAAAGTATCTATTTACTCGATTTTTTAGGGTTGACAATGATAGGCGCATCAGAGTCATCAAAGGTAGCTAAAACCTCCTTTAGTAATACCTCCTTTAGTAATAGCTAAAACCTCCTTTAGGAATTACACTATCCGAATCTGAGAGTTCACCCTCAGAGGCTACCGAAGTATCCTCCTCTTCTGACTTATGGGAAAGAGTAATTTGGTTAGCCTGAGGCGGATCAGATACCTTACTGTCTGACTCAACAATCTTCCTCTTACACCTCCCTTGCAGCATAGGGATGGCCGCTAGCGCCTCAGATACGCCTCAGATACGCCTCAGATACCGGTGAGGAAACTGGGCCGCAATTTCTGCCTTTAAAAATACTTCATCCTGAGATGTAGCGGAAGTACAGGGCACTGCGTGAGATGATGGCACAGTTTGGGACACTTGTGGAGAAGGCTGTGGCATAGCCTGAACAGCATCCACTTGAGAGAATAGTGGCTCAGAATCAAAAAGTCTATCTTTGTATAACAAAGTTCTTTCTATACAAGAACTACAAAAAGGCAAGGGTGGCTCCACCTGGGCATCCAACAAAGTTTGCAAACCTCAACAGACATAGGCTCTAAGTCCATTTTACATGTGTTTAGATGAATACACACAAATAAAAAAATATATTTTTAATATTTACAAAAAACAGAACTGTCTCTTTAAGAGCCTGTTATATTAACAAAAAAACAGTGGTCACAAATAAGAAAAAATACTTTTAACTGAGGGATTAACTCTTAGTATGCAAAAAATATTTTAATTTCCCAGTAGAACCTCTTAAGCACCCCTACACCACAGGGCTATGCTGTTGTGCTTACCCGACCTCCTTTAATGCTGCAGGGACTCTCGGATAAGCAACTGACAAACCCGGAACGGACACAGCGTCTCTCTTCAAGATGGAGTTCCCACTGGTCGGAGAAAAGAGCGCCAACGAAAGCACGCGCTGTAAAGAAAAGAAGCCCACTTCCAATGATGTCACTACAGGACCGCGATGGATCCCCAGTGACAGAGAAATAAAAATGGAGAATACTCTGTTAAACATCGTAAAAACACCCTTACAACTGCGGGTTTTTTGACTGAGCCACCAATATAAAAATAAAACAAAATAAAATGTTCAATTTCTAGCTGTTTGAGAGAAAGTAATACCATTACCCCAACTAAATCTCTCTCTAGGACTAAGTCCTGTCCCACACAGTGCCCAGCCAATCCGTCTGAATCCTCCTAGACATAGGAAAATGTGTGTCCCAGAGTGAAGCAGGATACATTTATAAGTGCCAGGCTCTTGTAATATAAAAATGACACTTACCAGCAGCCTTGCCTGTCCAACAGAGAGACAGCACCAGGAATGAGAGGACGCTGCTCCTCACAGAGTCCTGTGAAAGAAAGGATGACAGAGTAAGCCTACTCTGGCATACTATAGAAGGGCAGGAAAAATGTCATGATATCACAGTGAGGCCCACCCCACAAGTTCCTAACTTAAAGCTACCACAGCCCTACTGAAGAGACTAACGTGGAGTCCAGCTAAACCCAGAATAAAAGGGAAGGTCAGAGCAAACTTGCTCAGGCTTCTAAAATAAGAAAATCTTTAAAAAAAAAAAGAATCATTAACAGACACCAAAATATTTCACCTCCTCCTTGCACTTAAGGCAAAGAGAATGACTGGGGGTTCTGGGTAGGGAAGTGATTCTTAACAGCTTTGCTGTGGTGCTCTTTGCCTCCTCCTGCTGGCCAGGAGTGATATTCCCAACAGTAATTGCTGATCCGTGGACTTACCGTGTCTTGAGAAAGAAAAAATAACACCCTACTCTCGCGCACACAAGATCACATATTATCATTTGTGCTAACCCGACATGAAAATATGAATATTTCACATTCCAATGTTCTGCGCATACATGTGCATACATATGCTCTATTTATTCATAAATACATATTTCTATATATATACATATATATATATGATGTTTTTTTGATACAATATATATCTATATATATGTGTGTGTATATGTATGTGTATACAGGGAGTGCAGAATTATTAGGCAAATGAGTATTTTGACCACATCATCCTCTTTATGCATGTTGTCTTACTCCAAGCTGTATAGGCTCGAAAGCCTACTACCAATTAAGCATATTAGGTGATGTGCATCTCTGTAATGAGAAGGGGTGTAGTCTAATGACATCAACACCCTATATCAGGTGTGCATAATTATTAGGCAACTTCCTTTCCTTTGGCAAAATGGGTCAAAAGAAGGACTTGACAGGCTCAGAAAAGTCAAAAATAGTGAGATATCTTGCAGAGGGATGCAGCACTCTTAAAATTGCAAAGCTTCTGAAGCGTGATCATTGAACAATCAAGCGTTTCATTCAAAATAGTCAACAGGGTCGCAAGAAGCGTGTGGAAAAACCAAGGCGCAAAATAACTGCCCATGAACTGAGAAAAGTCAAGCGTGCAGCTGCCAAGATGCCACTTGCCACCAGTTTGGCCATATTTCAGAGCTGCAACATCACTGGAGTGCCCAAAAGCACAAGGTGTGCAATACTCAGAGACATGGCCAAGGTAAGAAAGGCTGAAAGACGACCACCACTGAACAAGACACACAAGCTGAAACGTCAAGACTGGGCCAAGAAATATCTCAAGACTGATTTTTCTAAGGTTTTATGGACTGATGAAATGAGAGTGAGTCAAGACTGGGCCAAGAAATATCTCAAGACTGATTTTTCTAAGGTTTTATGGACTGATGAAATGAGAGTGAGTCTTGATGGGCCAGATGGATGGGCCCGTGGCTGGATTGGTAAAGGGCAGAGAGCTCCAGTCCGACTCAGACGCCAGCAAGGTGGAGGTGGAGTACTGGTTTGGGCTGGTATCATCAAAGATGAGCTTGTGGGGCCTTTTCGGGTTGAGGATGGAGTCAAGCTCAACTCCCAGTCCTACTGCCAGTTTCTGGAAGACACCTTATTCAAGCAGTGGTACAGGAAGAAGTGTGCATCCTGGCAAGAAAGGGTATAAAAGAAGAAAATCTAATGACATGGCCTCCTTGTTCACCTGATCTGAACCCCATTGAGAACCTGTGGTCCATCATCAAATGTGAGATTTACAAGGAGGGAAAACAGTACACCTCTCTGAACAGTGTCTGGGAGGCTGTGGTTGCTGCTGCACGCAATGTTGATGGTGAACAGATCAAAACACTGACAGAATCCGTGGATGGCAGGCTTTTGAGTGTCCTTGCAAAGAAAGGTGGCTATATTGGTCACTGATTTGTTTTTGTTTTGTTTTTGAATGTCAGAAATGTATATTTGTGAATGTTGAGATGTTATATTGGTTTCACTGGTAAAAATAAATAATTGAAATGGGTATATATTTGTTTTTTGTTAAGTTGCCTAATAATTATGCACAGTAATAATCACCTGCACACACAGATATCCCCCTAAAATAGCTATAACTAAAAACAAACTAAAAACTACTTCCAAAACTATTCAGCTTTGATATTAATGAGTTTTTTGGGTTCATTGAGAACATGGTTGTTGTTCAATAATAAAATTAATCCTCAAAAATACAACTTGCCTAATAATTCTGCACTCCCTGTATATCAGTGGCGTAGCGTGGGGGGGGCCACAGGGGCAGTTGCCCCGGGCGCATAATTCTGAGGGGCGCTTCCAGCCTCAACTTAGCAAAGGGAAGAAGGGAGGCTAAAAATTCTGACAGGCGCCCAGCTCTGTTCTGCGACCCGTCAGGAATGTGGTGATGTCACGGTCGCACATTCCGTCAGGCTGAAGATTTTGATGTCTTGAGAGACTGAGGAACTTGAAGTGACTGTGAAGTGTGAACTGAAGTGTTATCCGGACCGTTACCTGCTACAAAACTTTGTCCGTCCCATTCCCAGCGCGCAGGTCAGGAGGAGATGAAGAAGAGCAGCAGAGTCAGATTGTCTAGCGTGCTGAGACTAAGGTAAGGTGTCAGGACCAGACTTACTTATAGCCCTGTTTTTGCCTGATACTAGCAACACGCAAAATGCAGCTTAATTACAGTTCTATTATTACCCAACAAGTAAGTTCCCTTCCAACAAAGGACCCAGAGCCAGAATGCCATGCATTGCCGGGGCACTTTTTAAAGATCTCTAAGCAGAGGTGGGGGGGGGGGGAATCCTTAAAAAGTGCAATAAATCTCTTTCAAACCCGTGGCACTGGTGGCAGCATGGCTGGGCTCTGCCTTTCTGTTAACCCCAGTTACCTAGTTAGTGGGATGGTGGGGTGATCAGAGACCATACTTTCATGTTTGACCGGATTCTGATTACAACGCCATCTTGTCCTTGCACAAAAAAAGTATATTTGTGACAGTTGACCAAATGAGACCTTGTTTCCTCTATTTGATTTTTCCCCTCCATGATCTTCCTAGGGAAGAAGTAGATTTAGGGATTTGTGTGCTGTCTGGCACCAGGATTGTGCTGCTCACCAGGCATTTCACTGTGTTTGTCTCCTATCATAGAAGTCCTATGAATTCACCATCTTGAATCTAGTTCTTGCTGGACTCCTGAGGTGTGGACTTTTACCGATTTTTAGGGTGTGGGTGCTCATTGCCTTTTTATATACATTAAACCCACCCTTACTGCATTTAAAGTAAAAAAAAATAACTATAAATTGTGTTAGTAAATAAATTTAACAGCACCCCCCTAAATACCATACACCCTCCCCCCATATATGTATGTAATGCTGGGTTGTCTGTCCCATGCCCCTTTTATATTGATTACTTACAATTGTTATATTTATTAAGGTAGAATATATACCCCACTTTTATATGTCATTGGCACCCAAAAGACAGTCTGCCCAGCAGGGACAACCTTATGTAACAGCTGCCAACCTGTGTGTCCCCTTTTCCACTTTTTAAAGACTTACCAAAAACCTATTGCACCACATATACAATATGAGTTGTTGCAATGTGGGGGTGGGTGCACCCTGTTGTCTGAAGTGTACCATGAAGTTTTACAGATCAGGACATGTCACCACCAGATGGGGGTTAAGGGGGGCTTTCCCCCATGTGTAAAACTAGAATAAATCTTTAAATTTAATATTGTATATATTTGCCCAGCTCTGGAAAGCTGCAGACAGGGTTTGATCACAGGGGGATAGCACATAATGCTTGCAGGCTTCACCCACTCCCTCTTGTATTGCCAATATATTATTTTCTTGGCTTTGTTTGTAAGGCGCTACTGATTAGCAGCTGCTTATGACAAGGGACATATTTTGGGGATATGGGTAGCATCAGCAATAAACTGTTAGTTATCCAGTAAAGATGGTTAAGGGAGCATTTTGTGGGAGAGGAGACAGTGTCCCTTGCTTTATGTGATTTACCAGGCTTGGGTCTTTGCTTGGTTTGTCCCAAATGTAAGAAGAAGCAGCATGTCTAAAATGGGGTTGGGGGGCGCAATACTTGCCTTGCCCTGGGCGCTGACAAGCCATGCTACGCCACTGCTGTATATATATATATATATATATATATATATATATAAACAGAAATATATAGGAATATCTATAGAGAAATACATAGAACATATTCTGCTAAATACATAGTTAAAACCTTTATTATATATAAATATTGCATAAATATGTTTCTCCCTGTTTTCATCTTCTTAAAGGACCAGTCAACACAGTACATTTGCATACTCAACAAATGCAAGATAACATGACAGTGCAATAGCACTTAGTCTGAACTTCAAATGAATAGTAGATTTTTTCAGCCAATCACAAATGCATATACGCTTATTCTTTGAATTATTGCACATGCTCAGTAGGAGCTGTTGACTCAAAAAGTGCAAATATAAAAAGACTGTGCACATTTTTTTAATGGAAGTAAATTGGAAAGTTGTTTAAATTTCATGCTCTATCTGAATAATGAACGTTTAATTTTGACTTGAGTATCCCTTTAACTGCGAAGGGCTCCAATGCACTTCTATATATATGTCTATGTGTGTGTACACATATTAATACATAAGTACATAAGTACACACACAAATATATATATATATACACACACACATATTAGACATGTATATGTAATACATAAGTACACACACAAATATATATATACATACACACACACATATTAGACATGTATATGTAATACATAAGTACATAAGTACACACACAAATATATATATATATATATACACACACACATATTAGACATGTATATGTAATACATAAGTACACACACAAATATATATATATATATATATATATACACACACACATATTAGACATGTATATGTAATACATAAGTACACACACAAATATATATATATATATATATATACACACACACATATTAGACATGTATATGCAAGTATCTCAATGCTAAAGTGCTTTGGCTGCCTTTTTTTCCTAACACCTGAGACCTTCTATCTTTGAGTATTTATAACTTTTGTGTGCAATATTATTATTGAATAATTTATATTATGAGTGTAACTGTACTTTGTAATGTATTTTTGATGTGTTTTGTGCAACTTTTATGTTTCGCAAAGCAATTAACCAGAGCTCTGAAGTCGCAGTAATCATTCTAGAGGAAATCGCGATTGTGCTGATGCGATCATGCTTACTTTCAATTCTTAATATGATCGGTAAGCCCGATAAGTGCAAACCCTTGCGATAAAACCCTTATCGCTCGTAATATAGCCCATTGTAATCTAGGGTCGCAAATCCAAAGATTACATGAATTAATTAAATTGAGTATGTCATTTTTTGGCATTAGGTTGTTGTATGATAGAATGGTTTTTAAATTCTTTGAGTTTGTTTTGCTATTTTGCTATCTGTTTGCCACCAAACTCGCCCTTTTTTGTTTTGGCATTTAATGTGCAGAATCTGTTATAACTTATGCAGGCGGAGACCCATAAATATGTCAATCCCACGGCTCTGACACAATGCACTACTCTGTCCAAGAAAATCAGCTCTTTCCTGCCCAGATATTAAAAACGCCTTTGTCCTCAACTATTAGACAGTTCCAGCCAGGACTCATTAACCTCCTCAGTGCCAGCGGGAAACGGTAATCATGATTGGATGATTGTGCTTCTCTTTTAATATATTCATTTTCTCTATAAAGAAGAAACAACTTCAGTGCAATTAAACATTTTACCCATCTTGGCCTAAAAACTATAACTGAAAAGATGCCAAAGACATCTGTAACATATTGTGCAACCAGTTGCTACTCTCTTTGGTAACTGAAGGGTTAAGCATGTAGCGCTATTAGTTCAGTATTGAAAATAATGTGCATTTTTAAATTTAAAGGACTATTACAGTAATTGTTTTTATATATGCATAGTATATATCAACAATGAAGCGCTGCATTGCAAAAGGAATTGCATAAAAACAATGGCCAGGTTAGGAGTGGATTGCAAACGTTTGCTTGCGAGCTACAAGGGGTTAACTGTTTATCTAGAGTGTTTCCACGCATCAGGTTTATTGATCGGGTAAAGGCGATTGCTTAAGCTCAATTAAAGTTAACGATTGTCGGGTTAGTTTGTCCTCAGAGCTCTAGTTACTTCTTTTGCGAAAAATGTGGGGTTGACGTAAGCCCTCTGTGTGTAAGTTACAGACAGCGTAATCGTCCAAACCGCCAAACATTGAAAACTGTACTCCCAAAGTCCTGAGCACCAAAAATTACAGGCAGATCAAGCCTGTGTGTGAATACTTTATATTATTGCAGTATTTTGATGCTGTGTTTACTACAACATTTTAATGGATGAAATAAATGTATATCTTTTATTATAAAGCTTGATCTGCCTGTAATGTTTGGTGCTTAGGACTTTGGAAGTACAATGCATTTACAGACATATATACACATATAAACACATGTTAAAGCATATTTATGCAATATTCGTTTTCTAATAAAGTGTTATGCTGTGTATTTACTATAAGTATTTCCCATTCCAATGTTCTGCAGTATATTTAAATATATATATATATATATATATATACATACAGTAAATATATATATATGTACCTATATATAATCATAAATATAAAAGGTATAGCTACGTATATATTGTACCAAAATACCATCAGATATTTGTATTTATGAATAAACAGAACACAATCTTCTATGTGAAGAACATTGGAATGTGTAATATTCATATTTACATGTTGGGTTAGCGCACATGAGATTATGCAATCGGGTTTGCGCGAGAGTGGGTTATTTTTCCACTTTGTTTTTCTCCCTTGACTTCTAAGGGGGGAATACGTTATCGCATGCACAATATTCTAAGTTCGGCTTTTTGCGCTTGTCAGGTTAGTGTGCGAGTGAAAACAGTTTACTTTCAACTCATGGGGCCATATTTATCAAGCTCCGCCTGAAGGCTTGGCTGCTCCATAACCTGTCTGCCTGCTCTGAGGCGGCGGACAGAAATCAATCCGATCGAATACGATCAGGTTGATTGACACCCCCTGCTAGCGGCCGATTGGCCGTGAATCTGCAGGGGGCGGCATTGCACCAGCAGTTCACCAGAACTGCTGGTGCAATGATAAATGCAGCGAGCATATGCTGTCTGCATTTATCGATGTGCAGCGGACATGATACGCAATATCGGATCATGTCTGCTCGCACATTAATAAATAGGCCCCATGATATGACCAAAACCCAATGAGCACAAAAAGCAGACTTCTAGCACAGTTAACGCTCAAGCAGGAGCATTAATTAGCGCTCCACTTGTAATCTGGCCCAATATGTTTTAGAAGCATTTAAACAAACAACATTTGCACTGTATTGCGGTCCAGGGACACATTTATTGAAAAGCATTTAGAGTGTGCTCATCTCATCTTCATTGCTGAATGCAGAATCCTGTAAGATCCAATTTAGCCTCTCTGGGGCACTGAAAATAAAATCACAATTTTAAGAGACAAATTACAAAAAACAAACAAAAAACAGACAAAGTATGTAAGACAAGGACAGTTTCTAATTTGTTTGCTAAATCAAAGCCGAATATGGCCACAGGTAGCAGCGTTAAGCTATTTTCAGTGCCAGATATATTTGATAGTGTAACACACAAATAATTGTGCAAATTCAGATATTTATGTGTTGCACTATTACACAAATAAAAGCAGCTGAATGCTGCTACCTGTGGCCATATTTGGTATTTGTTTAGTAAACGCAGAATAACTAAATTCTGCCCATTCCTAATAAGCAATGTAGCTTTACTGCAAAGGTTTTTTTTCTGTTGCATTTTTTTGTTGCTATTTATAAGTAAACATTGTATGGGTAACTCAGTGTCGCACTTATAAAGGTCCCTTTAATTTACTTTTTATGTAAATGATCTAGCTCACATATTTCCTAAACTTGCCACCCACCAGCGCCCTAGACACTGTCAAGTGAATACTCTGCTGTTTGTTGGACAAAGATGTATTGAAAAGGCTGACTCATATGAAACTAATACTCAGCAGTTAACTATGCAACTAGATCATTTAAGAACAACAAAATTGTATTTATGTATATTCAGATTTATTTATAAACTCTTAATTACTTGTAAGGAAAAGTTTTATTTCTGGAAATTAATAGAAAAAAAAGAAAAATAAAAAAAGTAGTTTAGTTGGATATGAAACAATAAAGAAGGGGAATAAAGGAGCACTAAAGTCAAATTAAACTTTCATGATTCAGATAGAGCACTGGTTTTCAAACCTGTCATCAGTCCTCCCTAACAGGCCAGATTTTGAGGCTATTTGAACTAGAGCACAAGGGAAATAATCAGCTGATTATTTCACCCGTGCTCTAGTTCATCTATAATGAAAACCTGGCCTGCTGGGGGTATTTGAGCATTGCGGTTAAGAAACACTGTTCTAAGCACCAAGCTCCTACTGAGCACGTGAAAGAGTTCATAGTGTATACATATATGAGCCGGTGATTTGCTAGTGACTGTCACATGATACAAGGGCAAGAAATGGAAGTATATTTGTTGAAAAAACAAACTACTGCTTATTTAAAATTCAGAGTAAGTGCTATTGCTTTGTCTTTTTATTATGCATACGGAACTCTATATTTAATGGCCCTTAAAGGGATGGAAAGGTCAAACATGATGAAATGTGCATGTTTTCACTTCAATGCGAATTATAAGCACTTTTGCAATATACTTCAATTAGCAAAAATGTTTCTAGTAAAAGCTATTAGTTTTTTCTGCAGCATATGCACATATGCTATGAGTGCCTGTGCTCTCCAAACCCCTTTATTTCAAAATAGTATACAAACGAAGCAGGATATCACAGTCCCAGTGTAAGAAAAGGCAGGGAGAGATTCTAAAAGTTAAAAGTACATTTTATTCATACTTGCATTAAAACAGTTGAACAGGCACAGCACACTGACAGTCACCACGGCTGACGCGTTTCCTGTCTCACGGGCAGTTCATCAGAGATAGAGATTAAGTGTTTCTAACAGCTGTTAAATCAGGGGTAAGCAGTCACATTGACCTATCACAGCGAAATATCACTCAAACAAATTAACCATTAGGTTGCTTAAAGGGCCACTGTAAGTAAATATTTTCTATGCCTGTTACTAACTAACTACCCCAAATAGGCTTTTTATCAATAGCATTTCATTAACATATCTCTACCGTATATCAGAAATCTTATCTGCAAATTTAATTGTTTTCCAAACCCACTCCTTGGGTATCCTTTGCTCTGTACCAATCCGTTTACAATACCTAGGTTTCAAAATGGCGCTTTAAACACAATTTCATTGGTTTAAGTATTTTGAACACACAGTGCTGAAAATAGTGGGCAGGATAACGTGACATCATCTGGGAATAAAAAATATAACTTTTATAACGTTATGAAACTTAGTTTTGGAGAAAATATAGGTCAGTAGGTTTTAATTAATGTTTATTAACTTTAATATGTTAGTTGTTTGGCTTAAAAATTATAACAGAAAGTAATCCTTTAACCCCAGGACCAACAAATACGAATTAACATCTTGCTAATGTAACAAAATTTAAGAAAACCACTCAATTAAAAAGACACAAACATTAAAAGTTCAAATGAAATAGAATTGTAAGGGAACCCCCGGAAAAAAATGCAACTTTGTAAATACCCGAGTAGAAAACGCTTATTGCAAATAGTAGCTATTTTAGTATAAAAGTTAAATGCAATTTGTAAACAAAATAAGCACTTCCAAAAACATTTCAAAGCTTTACAAATCTCAGATTAAACAAAGCGCTATACACCATTGAAATAACTCGATATGGAGAAAAATCACTATTTCTTAAATGGAAAAACAGGACAGTTATAAACCATTATAATTTCACTGAGCAAATATTAGGAGAACACGCTATACCGAATCTCATTACACATATCACTAAGGGGTTAGCAAGACAATGATACCAAAGGAACGTGTCATATACTAAATAGTATTAACTATTATCTGTCAATATATAATTTGATATGACTAATCTTGTTTATCCCCAAAGGAGAGCCAGTTTTGAGTGTATAAATCCAATAAATTTCTCTCTTACTGAGAGCCTGATATCTATCTCCACCCCTAGCACCTAACTTAACTTGTTCTATACCCTGAAATTTGAAAAATTCAAATTTGTTAGTGTGATTGAAAAAGTGTTTGGCAACTGGAGTTTTTGGCACCGCCTCTAGAGGCAATAGGTGTTCTCTAATCCTATCTTTGAGACCCCTGGAGGTGAGCCCCACGTACTGAAAATTGCAAGACATACATGTGATAAGATAAACAATAAAAGTTGAGTTACAATTGATACGTTCACGGATGTTATATGTGAGCCCTGTATTGGTAGAAGAAAAAGTGTCACCAACTAGAGCAGAGGTCGCCAACCAGTGGTCCATGGACCACTGGTGGTCCACAAGAAGATCTTGGTGGTCCTTGACACCATCAAGCAGGAATTAATCTCTTCTGATGGTGTCACCCCCCATTGCGCTGCAACTCGCTACAGTGCCTGGCTGGACATCAGTGAAAACCGACGGAGGAGGAGTTAAATTACAATCTCCAGTACTGCGCAACTTGCGTAGCTAGATTTGTATTTTTAACTCCTCCCGACTGGCGCGCTGCTCAGAGGAAGATGCTTCCATTCTAAAGCCAGCAGAGGTTGGTATAGCCTTGGCTTAAAATAGTGGAATTAAAGTATATAAAAAAAAATGTTTTTCTCATATTTCATTTATTTTCTTCCTACATTATATAGGTTTGTACCTTTTAAAAAAAATCATGTTAGTGGTCCACGGGATTCAAAATTGTGAGTTTAGTGGTCCCTGAGGTCCGAAAGTTTGGCGACCCCTGAACTAGAGCATATTCACAACTCTTACAGGGTCTTCCCCCACATTTGTAAAAGCCCTGTTTACCGGACAACCAATTGTCTGTCACTTTACTCTTAGAGCTAGACTTAGAGCTAAATTTTTTTACTGATCTTATCTTCGATTGTATCTGATCTGCAGGAGATAAAATTACAATTCTTAGAAATTAATTTAAGGTCCTCATCTCTCTCCAATAGGGGTAATCTCTTTCTAATAATATTGCAAATATCATTATACTGCCTACTGTAATGAAATTTAAACCTTTATGTTCTACATCCCTTCTGCTTGTGTTATGAACCTTATCTTTAAGTAGTGTGTCCCTATCAAAGCTTGACACTAGGGTGGACAAACGATTCAATTCACGCTCATCATAGCCTCTATCTATGAGACGTAAAGTTAGGTCATTAGCATGTTTCCAGTAATCATTCAAATTGGGACAATTTCATCTCAACCTGATGTACTGGCCCTTAGGTATACCTTTCTTGAGATGATTAGGGTGTAAAGAGTCAGCTCTTAATATGGTATTGCCAGAGATTTCTTTTCTAAATACCTCAGTGACTATTGCCTGGTCAGTATGACTTAAAAGAACATCCAAATAAGGTACTGTATATTGTTTGTAGAAGCACTAAAAGTGAACCTAAGATTGACAACATTGTCATTTAAAGAATTGACAAAGGTGGTCAGTTCACTATCAATGCCCCCCAACACAATGAGAATATCATCTATATATCTAGTATATAGTTTGATGTCATTCTTGAAACTATTCTCATCTCCAAAGATTTTCCAAATCTCAAAATCAGCAAGAAATAAATTTGCGTACGAGGGGGCAAATTTTGCCCCCATCGCTGTCCCTCTGAGCTGTATGAAAAATTCTCCATTGAAAATGAAATAATTATGATTTAACAAAAAAGTGATAGCCTGTAAAATAAATTCCACAAGTTTAGTATCATAACCTGAATATCTCTCCAGCATTCTTTTGACAGAACAAATCCCTAACTCATGTGGGATACACGAGTACAGTGATTCAATTGTAACCTTTCTATCCCTAGCAATACACAGCCCTTTAAAAAATAAATATATTACACGTAACTAATACTTTGCCATTATTGTCCAAAAACAACTGTGGGCTGTGGGTTGTTGTTTTTTAAATTGGAGATTTTGGGAACTTAAGGGACATCATGGTGCAAAAAAATAAATAAATTAATAAATGTGTATATATATATTATCAGTTATTTGTAGAGCGCCAACAGATTCTGCAGTGCTATAAACATAGGCGGTATGCAAGGTAACATTTATAGGGATCAGAAGGGTAAAGGGCCCTGCCAAGAGTCGCACTGTTGTAGTCAGCTCTCACGAAGGTGATCTGCAAACAGCTGGGCTCATAGGCTTAAATGCTAAAGGCCTTCATGGGGATAACAAAGGAGGAGAGGAACTGGGGTTAGGTAAGGTTATTGTAGGTTGTATGCATCCCTGAACAGTAGGGTCTTTAGGGAGCGCTTGAAACTTTCAAAACTAGGGGAGAAGCTTGTGGAGTGAGGCAGAGAGTTCCACAAGATGGGAACCAGTCTGGAGAAGTCCTGTAAACAGGAGTGTGAGGAGGTAACAAGAGAGGAGGAGAGTAGGAGGTCGTGAGCAGAGCGAAGGGGACGGGAGGGAGAGTATCTGGAGACAAGGTCTGAGATGTAGGGGGGAGCAGTGCAATTGAGGGCTTTGTATGTCAGAGTGAGAATTTTGTGTTTAATCCTAGAGGCAAGAGGAAGCCAGTAAAGGGATTGGCAGAGAGGTGCAGCAGATGAAGAGTGATATGCAAGGAAGATGAGCCTTCCTTTTATATATATATATATATATATATATATATATATATATATATATATATATATATATTATACATTCATACATACTCAATCAGGGATGGCCGAATGATGGCCCTAGGGCCACATGCAGCTTTCTGCTTTTATTTTTACAACCCCCAATGAAAAAGCAGAACTTAGATAGTGTGAATTGGGAACTTCTCTGGAAGACCAAAGTTGCTGTAGCTATTACTTAAAACATTAAACATTACATTAAAAGAACATTAAACACTAAATAATTGCTTGAGATGGAGAATGACATATTCAAGGCAAATGTTACCCAGAGAATATGCAGATAGGATTTTTAAAATTATATTAGTTTCAATATTGGGGGGGGGGGAGTGGAAAGTGAAAAACTGTATCCATAAAGCAATGTGAACCACCATGTTGGATATTGAATAAAACATAAGTTTCAGATTCTGTATTTTTACTTTTCCCAATACGTGGAAACCCTGCACTTCCCAAAATTAAACTACAGGAAAAGGGGACAAATTAAGTATTGAATGAATTTTACATTTTTTTTTTTACTATATTTAATAAAACATTTTAAAGTACAATGAAAAAGTGTGTGATGTCCATTTTACCTAGCATTGTATGATTAAAGAAGCATTAAACTAAAGTTATGCTTTAAAATCTTTGATAAAATGTGGTTAAAAAGCACTGTACTTTACCTGGCACTCTCGCTGTCAGGCACTTTATACCAGCGTTTTTTTAACTCCAGTCCTTAAATTTCCATAACCGGACAGACTGTGTACAGATGAGTCAGTAACAGTGAGTGAGCAGCTGTCAGATTGAACTACCTGAGTACAGGTGAGTCAGTAACAGTGAGTGAGCAGTTGTCAGATTTCTCTACTGACAGGTGAGTCAGTAACAGTGAGTGAGCAGCTGTCAGATTGAACTACCTGAGTACAGGTGAGTCAGTAACAGTGAGTGAGCAGTTGTCAGATTTCTCTACTTGAGTATAGGTGAGTCAGTAACAGTGAGTGAGCAGCTGTCAGATTGAACTACCTGAGTACAGGTGAGTCAGTCACAGTGAGTGAGCAGCTGTCAGATTTCACTACTTGAGTACAGGTGAGTCAGTAACAGTGAGTGAGCAGCTGTCAGATTTCACTACTTGAATACAGGTGAGTCACTAACAGTGAAAGAGTAGCTGTCAGATTGAACTACCTGAGTACAGGTGAGTCAGTAACAGTGAGTGAGCAGCTGTCAGATTTCTCTACTTGAGTATAGGTGAGTCAGACACAGTGAGTGAGCAGCTGTCAGATTCCACTACCTGAGTACAGGTGAGTCAGTAACAGTGAGTGAGCAACTGTCAGATTTCACTACCTGAGTACAGGTGAGTCAGTCACAGTGAGTGAGCAGCTGTCAGATTTCACTACTTGAGTACAGGTGAGTCAGTAACAGTGAGTGAGCAGCTGTCAGATTTCACTACTTGAATACAGGTGAGTCACTAACAGTGAGTGAGTAGCTGTCAGATTGAACTACCTGAGTACAGGTGAGTCAGTAACAGTGAGTGAGCAGCTGTCAGATTGAACTACCTGAGTACAGGTGAGTCAGTAACAGTGAGTGAGCAGCTGTCAGATTGAACTACCTGAGTACAGATGAGTCAGTAACAGTGAGTGAGCAGCTGTCAGATTTCACTACCTGAGTACAGGTAAGTCAGTAACAGTGAGTGAGCAGCTGTCAGATTTCACTACCTGAGTATAGGTGAGTCAGTCACAGGGAGTGAGCAGCTATCAGATTTCTCTACTTGAATACAGATGAGTCAGTAACAGTGAGTGAGCAGCTGTCAGATTTAACTACCTGAGTACAGGTGAGTCAGTAACAGTGAGTGAGCAGCTATCAGATTTCACTACCTGAGTACAGGTGAGTCAGTAACAGTGAGTGAGCAGCTGTCAGATTTCACTACCTGAGTACAGGTGAGTCAGTAACAGTGAGTGAGCAGCTGTCAGATTTCCCTACTTGAGTACAGCTGAGTCAGTAACAGTGAGTGAGCAGCTGTCAGATTTCTCTACTTGAGTACAGGTGAGTCAGTAACAGTGAGTGAGCAGCTGTCATATTTCCCTACTTGAGTACAGGTGAGTCAGTAACAGTGAGTGAGCAGCTGTTAGATATCACTACCTGAGTACAGGTGAGTCAGTAACAGTGAGTGAGCAGCTGTCAGATTTCTCTACTTGAATACAGGTGAGTCAGTAACAGTGAGTGAGCAGCTGTCAGATTTCCCTGCTTGAATACAGGTGAGTCAGTAACAGTGAGTGAGCAGCTGTCAGATTTCTCTACCCGAGTACAGGTGAGTCAGTAACAGTGAGTGCGCAGCTGTCAGATTTCCCTACCTGAGTACAGGTGAGTCAGTAACAGTGAGTGAGCAGCTGTCAGATTTCCCTACCTGAGTACAGGTGAGTCAGTAACAGTGAGTGAGCAGCTGTCAGATTTCCCTACCTGAGTACAGGTGAGTCAGTAACAGTGAGTGAGCAGCTGTCAGATTTCCCTACCTGAGTACAGGTGAGTCAGTAAAAGTGAGTGAGCAGCTATTAGATTTCCCTACCTGAGTACAGGTGAGTCAGTAACAGTGAGTGAGCAGCTGTCAGATTTCCCTACCTGGGTACAAGTGAGTAAGTAACAGTGAGTGAGCAGCTGTCAGATTTCCCTACCTGAGTACAAGTGAGTAAGTAACAGTGAGTGAGCAGCTGTCAGATTTCCCTACCTGAGTACAAGTGAGTCAGTAACAGTGAGTGAGCAGCTGTCAGATTTCCCTACCTGAGTACAGGTGAGTCAGTCACAGGGAGTGAGTAGCTGTCAGATTTCCCTACCTGAGTACAAGTGAGTCAGTAACAGTGAGTGAGCAGCTGTCAGATTTCACTACTTGAGTATAGGTGAGTCAGTAACAGTGAGTGAGTAGCTGTCAGATTGAACTACCTGAGTACAGGTGAGTCAGTAACAGTGAGTGAGCAGCTGTCAGATTTCACTACTTGAATACAGGTGAGTCAGTAACAGTGAGTGAGTAGCTGTCCGATTGAACTACCTGAGTACAAGTGAGTCAGTAACAGTGAGTGAGCAGTTGTCAGATTTCACTACCTGAGTACAGGTGAGTCAGTAACAGTGAGTGCGCAGCTGTCAGATTTCTCTACTTGAATACAGGTGAGTCAGTAACAGTGAGTGAGTAGCTGTCAGATTGAACTACCTGAGTACAGGTGAGTCAGTAACAGTGAGTGAGCAGCTGTCAGATTGACCTACCTGAGTACAGGTGAGTCAGTCACAGTGAGTGAGTAGCTGTCAGATTTCCCTACCTGAGTACAAGTGAGTCAGTAACAGTGAGTGAGCAGCTGTCAGATTTCTCTACTTGAGTATAGGTGAGTCAGTAACAGTGAGTGAGCAGCTGTCAGATTATCCTACCTGAGTACAGGTGAGTCAGTAACAGTGAGTGAGCAGCTGTCAGATTTCCCTACCTGAGTACAAGTGAGTCAGTAACAGTGAGTGAGCAGATGTCAGATTTCCCTACCTGAGTACAGGTGAGTCAGTAACAGTGAGTGAGCAGCTGTCAGATTTCCCTACCTGAGTACAGGTGAGTCAAAAACAGTGAGTGAGTAGCTGTCAGATTTCCCTACTTGAATACAGGTGAGTCAGTAACACTGAGTGAGCAGTTGTCAGATTTCACTACTTGAGTACAGGTGAGTCAGTAACAGTGAGTGAGCAGCTGTCAGATTTCTCTACTTGAATACAGGTGAGTCAGTAACACTGAGTGAGCAGTTGTCAGATTTCTCTACTTGAGTATAGGTGAGTCAGTAACAGTGAGTGAGTAGCTGTCAGATTTCTCTACTTGAATACAGGTGAGTCAGTAAGAGTGAGTGAGTAGCTGTCAGATTTCTCTACTTGAATACAGGTGAGTCAGTAAAAGTGAGTGAGTAGCTGTCAGATTGAACTACCTGAGTACAGGTGAGTCAGTAACAGTGAGTGAGTAGCTGTCAGATTTCTCTACTTGAATACAGGTGAGTCAGTATCAGTGAGTGAGTAGCTGTCAGATTTCTCTACTTGAGTACAGGTGAGTCAGTCACACTGAGTGAGCAGCTGTCAGATTTCTCTACTTGAATACAGGTGAGTCAGTATCAGTGAGTGAGTAGCTGTCAGATTTCTCTACTTGAGTACAGGTGAGTCAGTCACAGTGAGTGAGCAGCTGTCAGATTTCACTACCTGAGTACAGGTGAGTCAGTAACATTGAGTGAGCAGCTGTCAGATTTCTCTACTTGAATACAGGTGAGTCAGTAACAGTGAGTGAGCAGCTGTCAGATTTCTCTACTTGAGTACAGGTGAGTCAGTAACAGTGAGTGAGTAGCTGTCAGATTGAACTACCTGAGTACAGGTGAGTCGGTAACAGTGAGTGAGCAGCTGTCAGATTTAACTACTTGAGTACAGGTGAGTCAGTAACAGTGAGTGAGCAGCTGTCAGATTTCCGTACCTGAGTACAAGTGAGTCAGTAACAGTGAGTGAGCAGCTGTCAGATTTCTCTACTTGAATACAGGTGAGTCAGTAACAGTGAGTGAGCAGCTGTCAGATTTCCCTACCTGAGTACAGGTGAGTCAGTAACAGTGAGTGAGCAGCTGTCAGATTTCCCTACCTGAGTACAGGTGAGTCAGTAACAGGGAGTGAGCAGCTGTCAGATTTCCCTACCTGAGTACAGGTGAGTCAGTAACAGGGAGTGAGCAGCTGTCAGATTTCCCTACCTGAGTACAGGTGAGTCAGTAACAGGGAGTGAGCAGCTGTCAGATTTCCCTACCTGAGTACAAGTGAATCAGTAACAGTGAGTGAGCAGCTGTCAGATTTCTCTACTTGAATACAGGTGAGTCAGTAACAGTGAGTGAGCAGCTGTCAGATTTCCCTACCTGAGTACAGGTGAGTCAGTAACAGGGAGTGAGCAGCTGTCAGATTTCCCTACCTGAGTACAGGTGAGTCAGTAACAGGGAGTGAGCAGCTGTCAGATTTCCCTACCTGAGTACAAGTGAATCAGTAACAGTGAGTGAGCAGCTGTCAGATTTCTCTACTTGAATACAGGTGAGTCAGTAACAGTGAGTGAGCAGCTGTCAGATTTCTCTACTTGAATACAGGTGAGTCAGTAACAGTGAGTGAGTAGCTGTCAGATTGAACTACTTGAGTACAGGTGAGTCAGTAACAGTGAGTTAGCAGCTGTCAGATTTCTCTACTTGAATACAGGTGAGTCAGTAACAGTGAGTGAGCAGCTGTCAGATTGAACTACTTGAGTACAGGTGAGTCAGTAACAGTGAGTGAGCAGCTGTCAGATTTCTCTACTTGAATACAGGTGAGTCAGTAACAGTGAGTGAGTAGCTGTCAGATTGAACTACCTGAGTACAGGTGAGTCAGTAACAGTGAGTGAGCAGCTGTCAGATTTCCCTACTTGAGTACAGCTGAGTCAGTAACAGTGAGTGAGCAGCTGTCAGATTTCTCTACTTGAGTACAGATGAGTCAGTAACAGTGAGTGAGCAGCTGTTAGATATCACTACCTGAGTACAGGTGAGTCAGTAACAGTGAGTGAGCAGCTGTCAGATTTCACTACCTGAGTACAGGTGAGTCAGTAACAGTGAGTGAGCAGCTGTCAGATTTCTCTACTTGAATACAGGTGAGTCAGTAACAGTGAGTGAGCAGCTGTCAGATTTCTCTACTTGAGTACAGGTGAGTCAGTAACAGTGAGTGAGCAGCTGTTAGATTTCACTACCTGAGTACAAGTGAGTCAGTAACAGTGAGTGAGCAGTTGTCAGATTTCACTACCTGAGTACAGGTGAGTCAGTAACAGTGAGTGAGCAGCTGTCAGATTTCTCTACTTGAATACAGGTGAGTCAGTAACAGTGAGTGAGTAGCTGTCAGGGAATTAGAATCTGGGTGTTTGAGGGTAGAACGAATTTCTGAGATACACTGACCATTTACATTAGCTGCATCAGGGTAATACAAATAATAAAAGTCACGTGATAGAGTTCCCATTGCCAAGAGATAAGGATGTCGGGTGCCTGACTGTGATAACTCATGTTCTCTGTACCCCATTAATCTTCTGTCCTGAGCTTGTTGCCAGTCAGTAATTATTTATTTATTTGCATCTCTTGCAGCTTATTACAGGTACTAAAACACAGAAGCTAGAACCACAAATGTAACACTTCAAACAATTCCAGAAGCTGAGCGTTTATTACTTCTGGGAAACCAAGAATGCTCTGAGTATTACAAGATTATGTCAGCGTGTGTCTGTAGGGATCACAGCAAGTTGATTTATAACAGGAACAATAAAAATGTCAGCCGAGCGTGTACCTTGTGCAATCAAAACCTAAAGGAAACTTCTTCCAGGATGTCAGAAATGCACATAACATGCTCTTTTTTAAAGGGGACAAGGGAGGCTAAATGAAACCTTTATTGTAGCATACAATACATAATAAAAAAAATAAAGTTTCTTGGTCTACTTTTCAATGACAGCATACCGAGGTATGCTCTAGAGTGTGCATGTATACGCAAATAATTATATATGCATAACAGTTGAAATATAGTTATCAAGATACAAACATGCTTGAGTCTAGTCTATTTCAGTAGGCTCTCATAGAAAAGGGTTACATGATATCAACAAAGAAAAAGAGGTCAACTTGAGTACAGAAGTCATTTGGAAATATTTTTAAATTTGACATCCCTTTAAACAGATGTCTCAAATGTTCCTATTTAAGAGGGACAGTCCCTAATTCTGAGCTCCGTCCCATTGTCCGTCATAGACAGCTATATGTCCCTATTTGCAGAATTTCCCTTAGCCCTGCCCATACATCACCAAATTACGCCCACTGTCTGATATGCCCATTATCCACCTGTTAACCCAACCCCTCATGATATGCCCAACCCTCAAAATGGCAACGCCCCCTCAACCTCTTGAGTACCTAATACTTTGCCACAAAGCTTTAAATACAACAGATTTTAAGGAGCTCATAGCAGTTGTATACATAAAGAGATTTTTTAATTGCATTTGTATATGTACAGACTGCACGATATTTTTTTTTTACACTTACACCCATCTGCTTCCTGTAGTTCAGGAACTGTTTATGTTATGTGATATGTAAGCGCCAAGCATTGTTCATTTTTCATTGCTTTATTTTGTATATCTGCAGAATGAATACATTTATTTACTGTCACTTGAAGGAGCTGGTCTATGATCTGCTTCTCTTTATTTACAAATTTGAGAGACTTTTGTTTACCATGATTTAAAGGGACACTCAATCAAAATTAAACTTTCATTATTCAGATAGAGCATGCTATTTTAAACAACTTTCCAATTTACTTCCATAACCATTAACAAAATGTGCAGTCTTTTTATATTTAAACTTTTTGAGTCACCAGCTTCTACTGAGCATGTGCAAGAATAAGTGTGTATGCATTTGTGAATGGCTGACGGCTGTCACATGGTACGTGTATGCATTTGTGATTGGCTGATGGCTGTCACATGGTACAGAGGGAGTGGAAAAAGACATAACTTAAAATTGTCAGAAAAAAAAAATCTACTACTCATTTGAAGTTCATACTAAGTGCTATTGCATTGTCTTGTTACCTTGCATTTGTTGATTATGCAAATCTACTGTGTTGACTGGTTCTTTAAATGCCCTGATCGGTTGGTAAACTTGCTGATTTGAGCAGTGGTTTAGACATCTGCTTGCTAAACCCTCTCAGCCATCTTAGAGTTGGCAGATAAAAATCATCCCATACTCATTTGACCGGAGTTATTGACAAGTCCTGATCTAGTGCATATGGTTGATGGGCTCTTACCCTAAAGGGTCAATTTATCAAGCTCCGTACGGAGCTTGATGCCCATTGTTTCCGGGAGCTCCATAACTTGTCTGCCTGCTCTGAGGCTGCGGACAGAAATCAACCCGATCGAATACGAGCGGGTTGATTGACACCCCCTGCTAGCGGCCGATTGGCCGTGAATCTGCAGGGGGCGGCATTGCACCAGCAGTTCACAAGCGTATGCTGTCGGCATTTATCGATGTGCGGCGGACATGTTACGCTACATCGTATCATGTCCGCTCACACATTAATAAATATACGCCCTAGACTCTGTTAGGACATTCCATTAGGACAGCATGGAACGTCCTACCTTTTTTGGCATCCTGACCTTGAAATCACGTGATCCAATCGACTATTGCGTGATTTCATTTTTCAAGCAAGTGTTTACATTGGACTTCATTCTAATCTTAAACACTTGCCACGGCATGAAGGGGTTAAATATGGAGAACAAATGTGATGAAATGCAGTCTAGTTCACAACATGTGAACCTTGTCCATTCGCAAATTGATAAATCTAGCCCTTAGAGTCAATCCAACGGAAAATCCTTGTTGTGCAAACTCGCTACCTTCTAGCAATTGTCCCAATAAAGAATCTGAAAAGGGGAAAAATTGTAACTGAAGTTAATTAGAACACATTATAAAAATAAAATTTGATTTGTTTGCCAGTTCTGTATATGTGTAAAATATATAACAATAATCAAGATCTGTATTGCAAACAATCTACATACAAAATAAATGTTTTATCAAAATATGCAATGTTTTGCACTGCAGCAATACACCTTTTGAAACTGTTCTTATGTTTTGTTTTTTTTGCTAGTCAGGAACCGATAAAAATGAGCGTCTATACTGATCAATCACTGTGTAGAATGTTGCAGGATGCACTCAAGCAATTTCAGAAAGAGCAGGCACAATGTATTATGTATGTTGCATAATTTTTTTTTTTTTTTTTTTGAAATTTCACAGCAAGTATAGTTAAGGTATATACAAAAAGAAAGAAGTCAGAGACAATATTAGAGCATCTCACCAGGTCTCAAGAACCACCGGTAAAATAGACATATTACATAATAATGATACAGAAACATTAAATCATACCTTTCTTCACTTAAAACTAGAAAAAAAAAGGAAAACCATTTCTTTAGGTATATGAAAACTTAGTGGCCCTGATACTTGCATTTTGTACATACATTTAGAATAACCTCATAACTAAAGCTAACGCTGTTGCGTAATTTTATCTTCAAACGACCAAACTTTCGTAAGCAATAAAAAAGAAAAAAAGAAACCGAGAAAAGGATGAAAAAAAAAAAAAAAAAAAAAAAAAAAAAGAGGGAAAAAAAAAAGGGGGAGAAGCCCTCTTCCCCCTCCACCAGTTCCTGTAACCTAACCTTCTCTATAAAGCGAGACCCACTCTGCTGGAAAAAAGTTATGCAATACAAAATCCATAAAGGCATTAGTACTCAAAAAGGGGGACAGGATCTGTTTTTGTAGATTAGTCGGATAGGATTTAATTATTGGGAGCCATGCGTATATAAATGATTTTATTTTCCTGTCGGAAACAGTGTTTAACTGGAATGACTCAAATATGATCTGAGACTGAATTTCCTTTAACAAACTTGCAAATTTTGGTGCGGAATGAGCTTTCCAGTATTTAAAAATTAAATGTCTGACTAATAGTATAATCGTATTGACCACATTTTGATATACACCCAAACTCTCATCCTGACTATATAGAAAAAAAATATTTTCTAATGTAAATTGAATTTGCATGTTGTAAAAGCTGGAGACCCAGTATGCTATTTTTTGCCACATTTGAGAAATTTTTGGACAATACCATATCATGTGACAGAGATCAGCCCCAGAAAGACTACACCGAGGACAATTTGAAACTATAGATGGGAACATTTTATTTGCTCTATACGGAGAAATATAAAAATTATTAAATATTTTCATATGCGATTCTTTCCAGGCAGTGGGAACCAGACATTGATTAAGTGCTGAAAAACTGGAAAAAAATTTATTTTCATCCAATTCTGGGAAAATATAGATCCATTTCTTAATAATGTTCCCCGTAGCCAGTGCACCTTGTTTGGACATCATAATATCATATATTAAAGAAATAGAAGCATCCCCCACTTTAAATTTAGAACAACATACATCAATCTCAGACCACGCGGAGGAGATAGAAAAAGTAAAGTCAGCCGCATCTATATAGTGACGTATTTGCAGATATGCGAAAAAGGTCTTATTAGAAATACCAAATTGAGAAACTAGTTCTTGAAAAGAAGCCATTTGTCCATTGTCTGTCACAATCTGAGCTAAAAAGCAGAGCTTTTTATCTTTCCACGTTTGAAAAGCCTTATTATACAATCCTGGCAAAAAGTGAGGATTTCCACAAATAGGCAGACATTTTGAAAAATTTGGATCTATCTCAAGCAGGGTACAGCATTTTCTCCACGCTACTATTATATTTTTAATAGTGTTAAGACTATTAATGTTAGACGGTAGTGTTTTAAGCGGACAATGCAATATAGCCTTTAACATAAAAGGTTTGCAATAAAAACTTTCAAGATCAAAAGAAGATACTATATTCGATTCAGAGATCCAGTCAAATGCTATCTTAATCATAGCCGCCCAATTATAAAGTTTAATATTGGGTAAAGAAAAACCTGCCAGTTCCTTTTTTAACATCAATTTATCAAGAGATATACGTGCTTTTTTATTCCCCCAGATAAATCTGGAAATACATGTATATATCTTCTTTATATCATTTGAAGGTATAAAGATTGGTAGATTTTGCAAAGGGTAAAGCAATAATTTAATATGTTATGGAGAATTTAGTTTTGAATTTTTCTTTCATGGTTGAGATACAACATAAAATAAAAAGAGTTTCCAATAGACTTATATTATCAGATTTACCTTTGTCTCGTGGTACCTGGGTAGGTAGACTGCATGTCAGGAAAACCATATGGAAGTAGCACCAAATTGCAGCAGTGTTTGCATAATGTATAACATAACACTGTTATACACATTCTTGCAAAACTGCAAACATATAACGCTTTCAAAGGGTGCGGTTCCTGAGCCTGCCTACCTGTTTTTCAACAAAGGATATCAAGAGAACAAAATATAATTTTGTAATAGAAGTAAAGAGTATTTTTTTTTTAACAGTAGACTATCTGAATCATGAAAGAAAAAAAATTGGGCTTCAAAATTTTCCCTTATCTATATCTTCAGCTGAGAACAAGTAAGTAATAGATATAAAACAGATATAAAACAGACAGTAAAGAGAGTGTGCAAACAAGGCTGTGTAGAATAAAGAATTGTTAGAGTATCTAACAGGGTTTCCACACAGGCTTGTTTGCACTCTCTCTTTTAATGCCTATTTTATATTTACCCCTAATTGTCCTGAGCAGAAGAGATAGACAAGTGAAAACCTAGGATCTATTAGGGTGGCGCCTATTACTTTATAAAAACTCAGTGGAATTGAAAAAATGTACAGGAAAAAGGGTGGGGGGGGGGAATAAACTGTAAAAAAAAGTTGTTTTTCTTACTACACATTTTATATTAGATTCTCAAGTTGTATGTCCATTTATAGAAGCTGAACCTTTACAGTTTTATCTCCAGTATTTAATCAATTAATATAATTAAAACAAATACATCTACATACAATTCTCAGGCTAATCTTTGCTTTGAATACCTCATTATATCTTATTTACTGTTAATATCCGTTTAACTCCTATATTGCCAGGAAGGCCTGGTGTAAAGTGAGAGGGATTTCTTCACACCTAACTTCCTCCTGTCCTTGCGGGTATTACAATTGGCGTTATCATCTGTTAGTTCTCTCCTACGTGTTACTTCCCCGCTCATCTATCTAGTGTTATCGTGTCACTTTGCTATGCAAATGCCTAAAGTGCCAGAGAAGGAATTCATGAGGCCATCAGAACCAACAAAAGACAGTGACTGAATAGGATTAAAATCCAAGATCTGTAAAGCTTATCACAATGCTTTTATACACAACAGTATCTCTTCTACTGTCATAACAACGAGGGTGTGAAGGGGGGGCACCATCAGTACAAGACAAAGCAAGTGATCTAAAACTCACCTGACAAGGAAAGTGACAAACTGGTGGCGGCTGCTTTAAAGGGACACTGTAACCAAATTTTTTTCTTTCGTGATTCAGATAGAGCATGACATTTTAAGCAACTTTCTAATTTACTCCTATTATCAAATTTTCTTCATTCTCTTGGTATCTTTATTTGAAATGCAAGAAAGTAAGTTTAGATGCCGGCCCATTTTTGGTGATCAACCTGGGTTGTTCTTGCTGATTGGTGGATAAACTCATTCACCAATGAAAAAGTGCTGTCCAGAGTTCTGAATAATAAAAAAAAAAGCTTAGATGTCTTCTTTTTAAAATAAAGATAGTAAGAGAACGAAGAAAAATTGATAATAGGAATAAATTAGAAAGTGGCTTAAAATTGCATGCTCTATCTGAATCATGAAAAAAATAATTTGGGTTCAGTGTCCCTTTAATATAAAACTCTTGTAAAATATTCAGGGTACAAGTAATACAATTTTTTGTACAATTGGGCTTTAAAGGGATACAAGAGTCATCATTCAGATAAAGCATGCACTGTTAACCCCTTAATGACCGCAGCACTTTTCCATTTTCTGTCCGTTTGGGACCAAGGCTATTTTTACATTTTTGTGGTGTTTGTGTTTAGCTGTAATTTTCCTCTTGCTCATTTATTGTACCCACACATATTATATACCGTTTTTCTCGCCATTAAATGGACTTTCCAAAGATACCATTATTTTCATCATATCTTATAATTTATTATAATTTTTTTTATAAAATATGAGAAAAAAATAAAAAAAAAACACTTTTTCTAACTTTGACCCCCAAAATCTGTTACACATCTACAACCACAAAAAAACACCCATGCTAAATATTTTCTAAATTTTGTCCTGAGTTTAGAAATACCCAATGTTTACATGTTCTTTGCTTTTTTTTTGCAAGTTATAGGGCCATAAATACAAGTAGCACTTTGCTATTTCCAAACCATTTTATTCAAGACTAGCGCTAGTTACATTGGGACACTGATATCTTTCAGGAATCCCTGAATATCCCTTGACATGTATATATATTTTTTTAGAAGACATCCCAAAGTATTGATCTAGGCCAATTTTGGTATATTTCATGCCACCATTTCACCGCCAAATGCGATCAAATACAAAAAGTCGTTCACTTTTTCACAAACTTTCGGTTTCTCACTGAAATTATTTACAAACAGCTTGTGCAATTATGGCATAAATGGTTGTAAATTTTTCTCTGGGATCCCCTTTGTTCAGAAATAGCAGACATATATGGCTTTGGCATTGCTTTTTGGTAATTAGAAGGCCGCTAAATGCCGCTGCGCACCACACGTGTATTATGCCCAGTAGTGCAGGGGTTAATTAGGGAGCTTGTAGGGAGCTTATAGGGTTAATTTTAGCTTTAGTGTAGTGTAGCAGACAACCCAAAGTATTGATCAAGGCCCATTTTGGTATATTGCATGCCACCATTTTACCGCTAAATGCGATCAAATTAAAAAAAAACGTTGAATTTTTCACAATTTTAGGTTTCTCACTGAAATTATTTACAAATAGCTTGTGCAATTATGGCACAAATGGTTGTAAATTCTTCTCTGGGATCCCCTTTGTTCAGAAATAGCAGACATATATGACTTTGGCGTTGCTTTCTGGTAATTAGAAGGCCGCTAAATGCTGCTGCGCATCACACGTGTATCATGGCTAGCAGTGAAGGGGTTAATTAGGTAGTTTGTAGGGAGCTTGCAGGGTTAATTTTAGCTTTAGTGTAGAGATCAGCCTCCCACCTGACACATCAGACCCCCTGATCCCTCCCAAACAGCTCCCTTCCCTCCCCCACCCCACAATTGTCTCCGCCATCTTAAGTACTGGCAGAAAGTCTGCCAGTACTAAAATAAAAGGTTTTTTTATTTTTATTTTTATTTTTTTAAAGCATATTTACATATGCTGGGGGTGTAGCATCCCCCCTTAGCCCCCAACCTCCCTGATCCCCCCAAACAGCTCTCTAATCCTCCCCATCTGCCTTATTGGGGGCCATCTTGGGTACTGGCAGCTGTCTGCCAGTACCCATTTTGCAAAATAAAACGTTTTTTTTTTGTTTTTATTTTTAGTTTCTGTAGTGTAGCTTCCCCCCCCCCCACAGACCAACCCCCACCACCTGCCTGATCTTTTTACTGCCAACTTTATTTCCCCTTTTTAGTAAATTTTAATGGTACTTTTTCTGTAGTGCAGCGGTTCCCGCCCGCTCCCTCCCGTGCACGCGCCCGCGCGCGCGCCCGTGCGCGCCCCCCGGGCATTCCCGCCCCCCTCAGCATCATCCGGGGCCATCGATGGCCGCCACCCGCCTCCCACACCGGCTCCTATCCACCCTCAAACGTAGCCGTTAATGTCCGGTGCAGAGAGGGCCACAGAGTGGCTCTCTCTGCATCGGATGGCTACAAATGGTTATTGCAGGATGCCTCGATATCGAGGCATCACTGCAATAACCGGAAAGCAGCTGGAAGCGAGCAGGATCGCTTCCAGCTGCTTTCCACACCGAGGACGTGCAGGGTACGTCCTCAGGCATTAACTGCCTTTTTTTTGAGGACGTACCCTGCACGTCCTCGGTCGTTAAGGGGTTAAGCTAATTTTCACTTTACTTTTTTTATTATTATTATTAAACAACTTTGTTCTCTTGCTATTTTTTATTGAAAACAAAGTCTAGTGAGGCTCAGGAGCAGCAATGCACTAGTGGGAGCTAGCTGGTTATTGTAGTGCATTAGTGCATTGGAGCTGACTTTAAAGGGATGTGAAACCATGGGAACAAAGCACATTTGATAGTAGAAGTAAATTGGAAACTTTTAAAATGGTATCTTCTGTCTGAATACCAAAAAAGATAATTTGGGGGTTTCATGTCCCTTTAATGGGCGTTTAACAGGACACTGAACACATTTCAGGCACCTCCCTCTAATCAGGGGTGCTGCCATGTTGGAACCTAGGTTACACTGCAGGTATCTAAAAGAGAGTTGCTGCACATGTGCACACACAACAGCACTGGAATGCAATAAAAGGTACATTTTTAACATGACAACACTCATGACTAGGAGGAGGAATGCAATAGCCTCAATACTATGCTTATAAAATGTATTTAATGTTTAATGTCCCCTTAATCCATTTGCTAAACAAATAGTTACATACAAGAAAAAAGCAACCATAAAAAGTTCTAAATCTTTTTTCATACTTTATATCAATTTAAATTCCGTTTTGAAGGTGTTATATAAATGATACTGGCAGCTGATATGTTAACCATAAATGTGTTTGTTTATGAGAGTTGAAAGGTTAGTATAGCAGGAATAAACATCGCTGGCCATTAAATAAATTATGCTTAATTATAAGACCACAGATTAATGTGGGCAGTGCTGGTAACTTGTCTTCTGCTACACTAAATAAAGACATTACTCAACATGTTTCTTATTGAGTGGACGCCCTGGAATTAAGAAGTGTTAGCTGCTGACCTAATCTCTCTGTAGCATCATCAGCATAAGGGATGTTACAAGGCTTAAAACGGAAGTCCCCTCTTCTTTATTCCCTATTTTTTCCATGCATCACATTATAAAAACAGTTAAAGGGCCATTAAAGTAAAAAATTAAGTTTCCTGATTTAGATAAAGCATGCAATTTAAAAAAAAAATTCCAATATACTTCAACAGCATTTTTTGATTGGTTGGTGGCTGTCACATGATACGGAGGGGGGGGTTGTGTTAAAGGACCAGCAAATACAATAGGTTTGCATAATCAACAACATCAAATCTGAACTTCAAATGAGTAGATTTTTTTCTGAGGAATTTAAAAGTTATGTCTATTTCCACTCCTCCTGTAACATGTGACAGGCATCAGCCAATCACAAATGGATATATGTATTTTCTGTGAACTCTTGCACATGCTCAGTAGGAGCTAGTGACTCAAAAAGTGTAAATATAAAAAGACTGTGTACATTTTGTTAATGGAAGTAAATTGAAAAGTTGTTTAAAATTGCTGCTCTATCTAAATCATGAAAGTTTAATTTTGACTTGAGTGTCCTTTTAACTTTGAAATTTGCCAGAAAGTATTCTACTGTTCATTTCAAATTCTAAATAAGCGATAGTCTTATTTTTTTTTTATTGTGTATTTGTCAATTATTCTTTTTGTATTTAGTGTTCATATAAAGGGAGAATTAACAACTTGACATTTTAATATAATATTTTAGTTATACATATTTTAAAAAAGTTGCAATATACTTTCATTATATATTTCATGTCATTTAGCTCTAAAAATTGTGGATTTCCTGTATTAGAATTGGAAATGCACCCTGTAGACTTCTGAAAGCTAACACTGCTACATATCTTTCCCTATTAGGCTTCAGCAGGTGATAACTGCAAAACAATGCACTTTATATGAATATAATGACCGTAACTGGCCTAGTCTGCTCTAGAAACAAGTCCAGATTGACAAGCAATGAGTGGAGTTTGGTTATTAAAAACCAACTGCAAAAATCTATTAATTTGTCTTTAAAAATGTTTAGACTAGGTCGATATGTTTTATAGAAACACAAGATTAACATTTTGTAAAATCTAGGTGTTTAGTGTCCCTTTAACATTCATTTGCCGAGGGAAGAGCACTATAATGAGTAAATAGCACTAAAAATGTAAACACAGTGATATCAATGTCAAAATCTATTTATATTTTTTTTTAAATGTATTTTTTATTGTTAATAATGTAATATATTAATACTTGCCCTGTTATTCTTTTCTTGCATGTGCCGGGTTACAAAAATCTGTGCAGGCACACACCTTATATTTAATAGCTAGGTGAGTAAATCTTCTATTTACAATATTCTGGCACTGTTTTTTATACTTTTGGAAAACAAAAAAAACATAATTTATGTAAGAATTTACCTAATAAATTCATTTCTTTCATATTGGCAAGAGACCATGAGCTAGTGACGTATGGGATATACAATCCTACCAGGAGGAGCAAAGTTTCCCAAACCTCAAAATGCCTATAAATACACCCCCACCACACCCACAATTCAGTTTAACAAATAGCCAAGAAGTGGGCTGATAAGAAAGGAGCGAAAGCATCAACAAGGAATTGGAATAATTGTGCTTTATACAAAAAAATCATAACCACCATAAAAAGGGTGGGTCTCATGGACTCTTGCCAATATGAAAGAAATAAATTTATCAGGTAAATTCTTACATAAACTATGTTTTCTTTCATGTAATTGGCAAGAGTCCATGAGCTAGTGACATATGGGATAGCAAATATCCAATATGTGGCACTCCACGCAAGAGTCACTAGAGAGGGAGGCATAAAAATAAAGACAGCCAATTCCACTGAAAAATTAATCCACAACCCAAATCAAAAAAGTTTTAATCTTATAATGAAAAAAACTGAAATTATAAGCAGAAGAACCAAACTGAAACCGCTGCCTGAAGTACTTTTCTACCAAAAACTGCTTCTGAAGAAGAAAACACATCAAAATGGTAGAATTTAGTAAAAGTATGCAAAGAAGACCAAGTTGCTGCTTTGCAAATCTGATCAACAGAAGCTTCATTCCTAAAAGCCCAGGAAGTAGAAACTGACTTAGTAGAATGAGCAGTAATCCTTTGAGGCGGGGATTTACCCGACTCCAAATAAGCATGATGAATCAAAAGCTTTAACCAAGATGCCAAAGAAATGGCAGAAGCCTTCTGACCTTTCTTAGAACCATAAACGATAACAAATAGACTAGAAGTCTTTCTGAAATCTTTAGTAGCTTCAACATAATATTGCAAAGCTCTTACCACATCCAAAGAATGTAAAGATCTCTCCAGAGAATTCTTAGGATTAGGACACAATGAAGGGACAACAATTTCTCTACTAATGTTGTTGGAATTCACAACCTTAGGTACAAATTTAAATGAAGTCCACAAGACCGCCTTCTCCTGATGAAAAATCAGAAAAGGAGACTCACAAGAAAGAGCAGATAATTCAGAAACTCTTCTAGCAGAAGAGATGGCCAAAAGGAACAATACTTTCCAAGAAAGTAATTTAATGTCCAGAGAATGCATAGGCTCAATTGGAGGAGCCTGTAAAGCTTTTAAAACCAAATTGAGATTGATTTAATGACAGGCTTAATATGAACCAAAGCCTGAACAAAACAATGAATATCAGGAATATTAGCAATTTTTCTGTGAAACAGAAAAGAAAGAGCAGAGATTTGTCCTTTCAAGGAACTTGCAGACAAACCCTTATCTAAACCATCCTGAAGAAACTGTAAAATTCTAGGAATTCTAAAAGAATGCTAAGAGAATTTATGAGAAGAACACCATGAAATGTAAGTCTTCCAAACTCGATAATAAATCTTTCTAGAAACAGATTTACGAGCCTGCAACATAGTATTAATCCCTCAGAGTCAGAGAAACCTCTATGACTAAGCACTAAGCGTTCAATCTCCATACATTCAAATTTAATGATTTGAGATCCTGATGGAAAAAAGGGCCTTGAGACAGAAGGTCTGGCCTTAACGGAAGTCGCCAAGGTTGGCAACTGGACATCCGAACAAGATCCGCATACCAAAACCTGTGTGGCCATGCTGGAGCCACCAGCAGTACAAACGAACGCTCCATTATGATTTTGGAAATCACTCTTGGAAGAAGAACTAGAGGCGGAAAGATATAAGCAGGTTGATAACTCCAAGGAAGTGTCAACGCATCCACTGCTTCCGCCTGAGGATCCCTGGACCTGGACAGATACTTGGGAAGTTTCCTGTTTAGATGAGAAGCCATCAGATCTATTTATGGAAGTCCCCACATCTGAAAAATCTGAAAAAAACACATCTGGGTGAAGAGACCATTCTCCCGGATGTAAAGTCTGGCGACTGAGATAATCTGCTTCCCAATTGTCTATACCTGGAATATGGACCACAGAAATTAGACAGGAGCTGGATTCCGCCCAAGCAAGTATCCAAGATACTTCTTTCATAGCTTGAGGACTGTGAGTCCCACCTTGATGATTGACATATGCCACGGTTGTGACATTGTCTGTCTGAAAACAAATAAACGGTTCTCTCTTCAGAAGAGGCCAAAACTGAAGAGCTCTGAGAATCACACGGAGTTCCAAAATATTGATTGGTAATCTCACCTCTTGAGCTTTCCAAACCCCCTGCGCTGTCAGAGATCCCCAGACAGCTCCCCAACCTGAAAGACTCACATCTGTTGTGATCACAGTCCAGGTTGGACGAACAAAAGAGGCACCCTGAACTAAACGATGGTGATCTAACCACCAAGTCAGAGATAGTCGAACATTGGGATTTAAGGATATTAATTGCGATATCCTTGTATAATCCCTGCACCATTGATTTAGCATACAAAGCTGAAGGGGTCTCATGTGAAAACGAGCAAATGGGATCGCTTCCGATGCTGCAGTCATGAGACCTAAAACCTCCATGCACATAGCTACAGAAGGGAATGATTGAAACTGAAGGTTCCGACAAGCTGCAACCAATTTCAGACGTCTCTTTTCTGTTAGAGACAAAGTCATGGATACTGAATCTATTTGGAAACCTAAAAAGGTTACCCTTGTCTGAGGAGTCAAAGAACTTTTTGGTAAATTGATCCTCCAACCATGTTTTTGAAGAAACAACACTAGTTGATTCATGTGAGATTCTGCAGAACGTAAAGACTGAGCAAGTACCAAGATATCGTCCAAATAAGGAAACACCGCAATACCCCGCTCTCTTATTACAGAGAGTAGGGCACCGAGAACCTTTGAAAAGATCCTTGGAGCTGTCGCTAGGCCAAAAGGAAGAGCAACAAATTGGCAATGCTTGTCTAGAAAAGAGAATCTCAGGAACTGATGGTGATCTGGATGAATAGGAATATGAAGATATGCATTCTGTAAGTCTATTGTGGACATATAATGCCCTTGCTGAACAAAAGGCAGAATAGTCCTTATAGTCACCATTTTGAATGTTGGAATTCTCACGTAACGGTTCAAAATTTTGAGATCCAGAACTGGTCTGAAAGAATTCTCCTTCTTTGGGACAATGAACAGATTTGAATAAAACCCCAGACCCTGTTCCTGAACAGGAACTGGCACAATTACCCCAGATACTTCCAGGTCTGAAACACACTTCAGGAAAGCCTGAGCCTTTTCTGGGTTCACTGGAACGCGTGAGAGAAAGAAACTTCTCACAGGTGGTCTTACTTTGAAACCTATTCTGTACCCTTGAGAAACAATGTTCTTAATCCAATGATTTTGGATTGAATTGATCCAAACATCCTTGAAGAATTTTAGTCTGCCCCCTACCAGCTGAGCTGGAATGAGGGCCGCACCTTCATGCAGACTTGGGGGCTGATTTAGACCTTTTAAATGGCTTGGATTTATTCCAGACTGAAGAAGGCTTCCAATTGGAAACCGTTCCCTTAGGGGAAGGATCAGGTTTCTGTTCCTTATTTTGTCAAAAGGAACGAAAACGGTTAGCAGCCTTAAATTTACCCTTAGATTTTTTTATCCTGAGGCAAAAAAGCTCCCTTCCCCCCAGTGACAGTTGAAATAATTAGAACCAAATAATGTATTACCTTGGAAAGAGAGAGATGGCAACGTTGATTTAGAAGTCATATCAGCATTCCAAGATTTAAGCCATAAAGCTCTTCTAGCTAAAATATCTAAATACATATATCTGACATCAATTCTGATGATATCAAAAATGGCATCACAGATGAAAACTATTAGCATGTTGAATTAACTTAACAATGCTATACACATTATGATCTGATACTTGTTGCGCTAGGGTTTCCAACCAAAAAGTTGAAGCAGCTGCAACATCAGCCAAAGAAATAACAGGCCTAAGAAGATGACCTGAACATAAATAAGCTTTCCTTAGATAAGATTCAAGTTTCCTATCTAAAGGATCTTTAAAAGAAGTACTATCTGCCGTAGGAATAGTAGTAGGTTTAGCAAGAGTAGAGATGGCCCCATCAACTTTGGGGATCTTTTCCCAAAACTCCAATCTATCAGATGGCAAAGGGTACAGTTTCTTAAATCTTGAAGCAGCAGTAAAAGAGGTACCCAGTCCATTCCATTCCCTAGAAATTACATCTGAAATAGCATCAGGAACTGGAAAAACCTCTGGAATAACTACATAAGGTTTAAAAACTGAATTTAAACGTTTACTAGTTTTAATATCAAGAGGACTAGTCTCCTCCATATATAATGCAATCAACACCTCTTTTAATAAGGAACGAATATACTCCATTTTAAATAAGTATGAAGATTTGTCAGTGTCAATATCCGAGGCAGAATCTTCTAAACCAGATAGATCCTCATCAGAGATAGATAAATCAGAATGTTGTCGGTCATTTAAAAATTCATCAATTTTATGAGAAGTTTTAAAAGACTTTTTACGTTTATTAGAAGGTGGTATGACAGACAAAGCCGTCTGAATAGAATTAGAAACAAATTCTCTCACATTAACAGGAATATCCTGAGCATTAGATGTTGAAGGAATAACAACAGGTAATGGATTACTACTAATGGAAATATTTTCTGCATGTAAAAGTTTGTCATGACAACTATCACAAACTACAGCCGGAGGAACAGTTACCACAAGTAATGTACTTAACTTTGGTAGAACCGACATCAGGCAGCAGGATTCCAATAGTGGATTCTGAAACAGGATCAGATTGAGACATCTTGCAATATGTAAGAGAAAAAATAACATATAAAACAAAATGATCAATTTCCTTATATGACAGTTTCAGGAATGGGAAAAAATGCAAACAGAATAAGCCTCTGGGAACCAGAAGAAAAAATACATGAAGACTTAAATAATGTCAAAAGTCTGGTGCCAAGAATGACGCCCACAACTGACAAAATATTTTTGGCGGCAAAAACGTCTGCAACAAACACAAGCATCATAGATGACGCAACTACGTGAAAATTCTTGGCGCCAACTAAGACGCCGGAAATGACGAAAATACATCAACAAACATAATTCTCGTGCCAAAAAGTCTCGCGCCAAGGACGCAATAAATTATAGCATTTTGCGCACCCGCAAGCCTAACAACCCGCAAGTTAGAAAAAAGTCAATTTGAAAAATTTCAGGTAAGAATTTTTTTTTTAATTTTTTTATGTGCATTTCCCAAAATGAAACTGACAGTCTGCAAAAAGGAAATATACTGATAAACCTGAATCATGGCAAAATAAGTACAAACATTATATTTAGAACTTTACATATAAAGTGCCAAACCATAGCTGAGAGTGTCTTAATAAAGGAAAACATACTTACCAAAAGACACTCATCTACATAAAGTAGATAGCCAAACCAGTACTGAAACGAGACTCAGCAGAGGTAATGGTATATAAGAGTATATCGTCGATCTGAATAAGGGAGGTAGATGAATCTCTAAGATCGATAACAGAGAACCTATGAAATAGATACCCGTTAGGATGACCATTGTATTCAATAGGTAATATTCCCTTCACATCCCTCTGTCATTCACTGCACTCTGAGAGGAACCGGGCTTCAGCATGCCGAGAAGCGCATATCAACGTAGAAATCTAGCACAAACTTACTTCACCACCTCCATAGGAGGCAAATTTTGTAAAACTGAATTGTGGGTGTGGTGAGGGGTGTATTTATAGGCATTTTGAGGTTTGGGAAACTTTGCCCCTCCTGGTAGGAATGTATATCCCATACGTCACTAGCTCATGGACTCTTGCCAATTACATGAACGAAACATGAATCCTTTTCCAGTTAATAACAAAAACCTGGCATTTGTGCTGTTTGAGGTACAAACAATTTACAAATATTAAATCTTGCTTGTGGAGTTTACAGAAAATATCTTAATTATTTTTGTTTAGTAAATAAGCTTAGGTCCAGTATTAAGATCTTTAAAATAAAAATAGCCAGACACATATCTTAAATTGACAGTAAACACTTTGAGATTGTAATATAAAATGCTTAAAGGGACATGAAACCTATTTTTTTTCCTTTCATGATTTATATAGAGCATATGCTTTTAAACAACTTTCCAATTTACTTCTATAATCTAATTTGTTATTTTTTTCTTGGTATCCTTTGTTGAAAAGGATAACTAGGTAGGCTCGGGAGCTGCTGATTAGTGACTGCACATATATCCCTCACATTATTGGCTCACCCAATGTTTCAGCTAGCTCCCAGTAGTGCATTACTGCTTCTTTAACAAAGGATATTAAGAGAATGAAACAAATTAGATCATAGAAGTAAATTAGAATGTTTTTTTTTTTAAATCACAGACTATCTGAATCATGGAAGAAAAAAATTGGGTTTCATATCCCTTAAATTTTCTATAGTAAAACAACTGTGCAATATAAATTTTCTGTGATTTAAGTCTGCAAATTGTGGAATTTCCAGACCTAGAATATCAGGTTTCACAATCCTAAATCTACATATCTGTCCATAATTTACAGTTTATGTTCATTTATCTGATGAAGCCAAACACTGGTGATTATGTTGCTACAATGACAGTGGCAAACCCTCTCATCTCCATACCGAAATCCTCCAAATAAGGCAAGTGGTAGGAGTTTGACTAAAAACAACTGCAGAAAACAAGGTGTTGATCTGTTGTATTCATTTTCATACTGATATGGAGATCTATTAGAAGACTGCAGAGAAGTTTTGTAACGTCAAGGTGTTTACTGTCCCTTTCATGGTGTGGGATAGAACTGAGCATTTATTGTGCCTTACACATAAACATTATAAACCTTTCCGGCGCCTTGTCACATCATCAATTCTCCTATAAAGCTATAACTTACCTCTTGTATAAAGGCTCCATGTGACAGTTGCTCTGGTAAAATTGTGCACAATGATTACGCCAGTGTCAACAGCACAGATATGTTCTAAACACGTGCAGCTGTTTATAGGCTATATATATATATATATATATATATATATATATATATATATATATATATATATATATATATACATATATATATACATACACACACACATACAGTATATATTTCATAATACAATATCTTCTGAATGATCGATTTAAAGTCGTGATATGTAAAGATGGATTGCAGATTATTGGTGGATAGCGATGTACTTTACAAAAAATATATTACAACAAAATAAAATAATTTATGGTCCCTTTTACATCTGTCCTAAAAATAAACTGTCAAAAGTATAAGCTAGGTCACATTGTTTAACCCCTCCCCCCTAATTTATGTAAGAACTTACCTGATAAATTAATTTCTTTCATAACAGCAAGAGTCCATGAGCTAGTGACGTATGAGATATACAATCCTACCAGGAGGGGCAAAGTTTCCCAAACCTCAAACTGCCTATAAATCCACCCCTCACCACACCCATTCAGTTTAACGAATAGCCAAGTAGTGAGGTGATAAAGAAAGGAGTAAAAAGCATCAACAAAAGGAACTGGAAATATAATTGTGCTTTATACAAAAAAACATAACCACCATAAAAAGGGTGGGTCTCATGGACTCTTGCCAATATGAAAGAAATTAATTTATAAACATACAAAACAAACAAACAGTTTCCATTCAGAAAATCTGGTTATGTAACTAATTATTTGAGTGCGGAGAAAGAATATTTTTCTGCTCCACTGAAGTGAATTATCGTTAACTGTATGACTGTTTTAATCAAAGCTCGTTTCAGTTTATATTACAGCATGTGTTCATTTAGCTCCCATAATGCATCGCTGCTTTGCAGCTGATTTTAACTGTGTTTTACCCCTTAAATATATAGTTACGTATATATAAGCAACGGTGCAATAATAAAATGCTCTAACACATTATACATATTTTATTGCACCTTTATCTTTTATGTCACTTTAAACTCAAATTTTGTATTGCAGATATTTTTTAAATAGGAAACAGTTACAAGGACATTGAAATAATTTTGTATTTGCATAGTATATATGAACAATTTAAACTGCTTTTAAAAAAATATAAACGTTATAATGTTAGTAAAATGTATATCCTTTTGCACCACCTTTTAAAAAGCCTGATATGTTTATCATATTTCCTTTACAGTGGCCAATTTACATGAAATGTAACGGAACACCGATTAAGGAATCACTGTGAAGAATGTAGTGATATAAAGTTCAGCAGATGGGATGCAAACTTCATGACCCTTTTTATGCTTGGTCTGAAAATTTCTGAAGTAATACACAACAAGATAGCTGCAATTTTTGCCAAAGTGACTAAAATGTGTGTGTACTTTATTCCTAATTGTAGTCAAACTACAACACAAACACACACAAAACGCACTCTCATACCACACACACACCACTCTCATACAACACACACACACACAACACATTCTCATACAACACACACAAACATAACATACACTCTCATACAACACACAAACATACCATACATGCTCATACAACACACACACACATACCATACATGCTCATACAACACACACAAACATACCATACACTATCATACAACACACACTCATACAGCACACATCACACACAAACATGTCATACACTTTCATACAACACACACAACACACTCTCATACAACACACACAAACATATACACTCTCATACAACACACACAAACATACCATACACTCTCATACAACACACACACACACACACACCAAACATACCATACAACACACACACAACAAACATACCATACACTCTCATACAACACACACACACAACACACTCTCATACAACACACACACAAACATATCATACACTCTCATACAACACACACAACAAACATACCATACACTCTCATACAGCACACACACACACTCTCATACAACACACACAAACTCATACAACAAACACAAACATACTAAACACTATCATACAACAAACACAAACATACCATACACTCTCATACAACACACTCCAACAAACATACCATACACTCTCATACAGCACACAATACACTCAAACATGTCCTACACTCTCATACAACACACAAAGACATACCATAAACTCTCATACAACAGACATACCAAACTATCATACAACACACACACAACACACAAACATACCATACACTCTCATACAACACACTCTCATACAACACACATAAGTACCATACACTTTCATACAACACACACAAACATACCATACACTCTCATACAACACACACAAACATACCATACACACTCATACAACAAACACACTCTCATACAACACAAACAAACATATCATACACTCTCATACAACACACCCTCATACAACAACACACACAGACATACCATACACTCTCATACAACACACACAAACATACCACACACTCTCATACAACACAATATACACTCTCATAAAACACACTATACACTCTTATACAACACACACAAACATACCATACACTCTCATACAACATACACAAACATACCACACACATATCATACAGTTTCATACAACTTACAACATACCATACACACTCATACAACACACTCTCATATAATACACACATACCATACACTCTCATACAACACACACAAACATACCATACACTTTCATACAAAACACTCTCATTCAACACACACAAACATACCATACACTCTCATACCTCAAACACAATCTCATACAACACACACACACAGACATACAACACACTCTCATACAACACACATAAGTACCATACACTTTCATACAACACACTCTCTCATTCAACACACACAAACATACCATACACTCTCAAACAACACACTGTCATACAGCACACTCATACAACACACAAACATACCATACACTCTCATACAGCACACTACACACTATCATACAACACAAACATACCACACAACACACTATTATAAAAGACACAAAAACATACCATACACTCTCATACAACATACACACAAACATACCATACACTCTCATGCAACATACCATATACTCTCATACAACACACACAAATATGTCAATCTCATACAAAAAACACTCTCATACAACACACAAAGACATACCATACACTCTCATACAACACAGACATACCACACTCTATCATACAACACACACACCACACTCTCACACAACACACATAATTATACCATACACTCTCATACAACACTCTCATACAACAAACACACTCTCATACAACAAACACACTCTCATACAACACACACACAGACATACCATACACTCTCATAGAACACACATACATACCATACACTCTCATACAACACACACAAACATACCACACACTCTCATACAACACACACAAACATACCACACACTCTCATACAACACACACAAACATAACATACACTCTCATACAACACAGACATACCATACACTCTCATACACCACACACAAATATACCACACACACACACACACATATCATACAGTTTCATACAACTTAAAACATACCATACACTCATATAATACACACATACCATACACTCTCATACAACACACACAAACATACCACATACTCTCATACAACACACACAAACATAACATACACTCTCATACAACACACAGACATACCATACACTCTCATACACCACACACAAATATACCACACACACACACATATCATACAACTTACAACATACCATACACTCATATAATACACACATACCATACACTCTCATACAACACACACAAACATACCATACACTCATACAACAAACACACAGACATACCATACACTTTCATACAACACACACAAACATATCATACACTCTCATACAACACAAACAAACATATCATACACTCTCATACAACACACCCTCATACAACACACACATACATACCATACACTCTCATACAACACACACAAACATACCATACACTCTCATACAACACACACAAACATACCACACACTCTCATACAACACACTATACACTCTCATACAACAAACAACACACTCTCATACAACACACTATACACTCTCATACAACACAAACAAACATATCATACACTCTCATACAACACACACAAACATACCACACACTCATACAACACACTATACACTCTCATACAACACACACACATACCATAAACTCTCATACAACAAACAACACACTCTCATACAACACACTATACACTCTCATACAACACACACACATACCATAAACTCTCATACAACAAACAACACACTCTCATACAACACAAACAAACATACCATACACTCTCATACAACACACACAAACATACCACACACTCTCATACAACACACAGACATACTATCCACTCTCATACAACACACACAAACATACCATCCACTCTTATACAACACACACATACATACCATACACTCTCATACAACACACACATACATACCATACACTCTCATACAACACACACATACATACCATACACTCTCATACAACACACACACAAACATGCCATACACTCTCATACGACACACAAAAACATACCATACACAAACATACCATACACTCTCATACAACACACACAAACATACCACACACTCTCATACAACACACAGACATACCATACACTCTCATACAACACACTATACACTCTCATACAACACACACAAACATACCATACACTCTCATACAACACACTATACACTCTCATACAACACACACAGACATACCATACACTCTCATACAACACACACAAACATACCATACACTCTCATACAACACACACAAACATACCATACACTCTCATACAACACACACAAACATACCATACACTCTCATACAACACACACAAACATACCACACACACACAGTTTCATACAACTTACAACAACATACCACACACTCTCATACACTCAAAATACACACATACCATACACTCATACAACACACACAAACATACCATACACTTTCATACAACACACTCTCTCACTCAACACACACAAACATACCATACACAAACATACCATACACTCTCATACAACACACTCTCATATAACACACACAAACATACCATACACTCTCATACAACACACACAAACATACCATACACTCTCAAACAACACTGTTATACAGCAAACTCGTACAACACACACACACTCATACAACACACAGACATACCATACACTCTCATACACCACACACAAATATACCACACACACACATATACAACTTACAACATACCATACACTCATATAATACACACATACCATACACTCTCATACAACACACACAAACATACCATACACTATCATACAACAAACACACAACAAACATACCATGCACTCTCATACAACACACACAGACATATCATACACTCTCATACAGCACACTCATACAACACACACAAACATACCATGCACTCTCATACAGCACACAACACACTCTCATACAACACACACACACAAACATACCACACAACACACTATTATATAAGACACACAAACATACCATACACTCTCCTACAACACACTCATACAACACACACAAACATACCATACACTCTCATACAACACACACAAACATACCATACTCTCAAACAACACTGTTATACAGCAAACTCGTACAACACACACACACTCATACAACACAAACAGACATACCATACTCGTATCATACAACACACACACACATACCATACACTCTCATACAACAAACACACAACATACCATGCACTCTCATACAACACACACAGACATATCATACACTCTCATACAGCACACTCATACAACACACACAAACATACCATGCACTCTCATACAGCACACAACACACTCTCATACAACACACACAAACATACCACACAACACACTATTATATAAGACACACAAACATACCATACACTCTCCTACAACACACTCATACAACACACACAAACATACCATACACTTTCATGCAACACACACAAACATACCATATACTCTCATACAACAAACACACAATACACTCTCATACAACACACACAAACATATCATACACTCTCATACAACACACACAAACATACCATGCACTCTCATACAGCACACAACACACTCAAACACACACACAAACATACCATACAACACACACAAACATACCATACACTCTCATACAACACACACAAACATACCATGCACTCTCATACAGCACACAACACACACAAACATACCACACAACACACTATTATATAAGACACACAAACATACCATACACTCTCCTACAACACACTCATACAACACACACAAACATACCATACACTCTCATACAACACACACAAACATATCATGCACTCTCATACAGCACACAACACACTCATACAACACACACACACAAACATACCACACAACACACTATTATATAAGACACACAAACATACCATACACTCTCCTACAACACACTCATACAACACACACAAACATACCATACACTTTCATGCAACACACACAAACATACCATATACTCTCATACAACAAACACACAATACACTCTCATACAACACACACAAACATATCATACACTCTCATACAACACACACAAACATACCATGCACTCTCATACAGCACACAACACACTCACAAACATACCATACAACACACACAAACATACCATACACTCTCATACAACAAACACACTCATACCACACACACAAACATACCACTCACTCGCATACAACACACACAGACATACCATACACTCTCATACAACACACACAAACATAACATACACTCTCATACAACACACACAAACATACCATACACCCTCATACAACACACACAGACATACCATACACTCTCATACAACACACACAGACATACCATACAACACACAAACATACCATACACTCTCATACAACACACACAAACATACCATACATTCTCATACAACACACACAAACATACCATACATTCTCATACAACACACACAAACATACCATACATTCTCATACAACACACACAAACATACCATACATTCTCATACAACACACACAAACATACCATACATTCTCATACAACACCTTCTCATATAACACACACAAACATACCATACACTCTCAAACACACTATACACTCTCATACAACACACTCTCATACAACACACTCTCATACAACACACACACAACACTCTCATACAACGCGCACACACACCATACACTTTCATACAACTAACAACATACCATACACTCTCATACAACACACTCATACAATACACACATACCATACACTCTCATACAACACACACTCATACAATACACACATACCATACACTCTTATACAGCACACTCTCATACAACACACACAACCATACCATACACTCTCATATAACACACACACACACAACACACTCATACAACGCACACACACACAACACACTCTCATACAACGCACACACATACCATACACATATACAATTTACAACAACATACCATACACTCTCATACAATACACACATACCATACACTATCATACAATACACACATACCACACACTCTCATACAGCACACTCTCATACAACACACACAAACATACCATACAACATACACAAACATACCACACACACACATATCATACAGTTTCATACAACTTACAACAACATACCATACACTCTCATACAACACACTCATATAATACACTCATACCATACACTCTCATACAACACACACACAAACATACCATACACTTTCATACAACACACTCTCTCATTCAACACACACAAACATACCATACACTCTCAAACACACTCTCATACAGCACATTCCTACAACACACACACACTCATACAACACATACAGACATACCATACTCTCATACAGCACACACAAACATACCATACGCTCATACAACACACACAAACATACCATACGCTCTCATAAAACACACCATAAACTCTCATAAAACACACCATAAACTCTCATAAAACACACCATAAACTCTCATAAAACACACACAAACATACCATACACTCTCATAAAAACACACACAAACATACCATACACTCTCATACAGCACACAACACTCATACAACACACTATAATATAAGACAAACATGCCATACACTCTCATACAACACACACACACAAACATACCATACACTCTCACGCAACACACACACACAAACATACCATACACTCTCATGCAACACACACTACACTCTCATACAACACACTCAAACATGTCATACAATTTCATACAAAACACTCTCATACAACACACACAGACATACCATACACTTTCATACAACACAGACATACCATACACTCTCATACAGCACACAATACACTCATACAACACACTCAAATCTGAGAAAAAAGAATTTGAAGGGGTGTCATTCATTACTCAATATAGTAATGATTATCACCAAGCATGTAACATCATCCGTAAACACTTTGTTAAAAGCGGATGATGGCCTAAATGATGCAGTTAGTATAGGCTGTAGATATGCCTTTAAGAAAGGAATATCAATTGGCAATATAGTGGCTCCAACACAATTGAGGTCCCCAAGTATTGGTGGTTCCTCTTGGTTACAATGTAAAGGTACGTTTAGATGTAGCCATTTAGGGTGCATTGCATGTGACCATCTGCAGGTAGGAGAAGGGTTTAAGAGCACATCAACAGGGAAAACCTTCGATCACCTCTCATGTCTAAACTGTAGAGCCATATATGCTTTCTACTTACGTGTAGCCAATGCGAAATTCAGTACGTGGGGCTCACGAGTAGGGAGATGAGATAGAGAATTTGTGAGCATATCTCAAGTATAAAGCAGGGTAAGCTCACAACCCCCTTGGTGCAGCATTTCAAGGAGGTGCATGCAAAGAGTACTGAAACATTATGATGGACAATAATCGAGACAGTAAAGTGTCCAATCAGAGGGGGCGACAGGGATAAATTGCTCAGAAAGAGGGAGGTCTTCTGGATACACAAATTAAAGACAAGGATACCAGATGGCTTCAATTCAAGCTATGATCTGATAAATTACTGGGAGTAAAAAGTCATTATGTAGTAATTTCCTTGATTGTGTGTCGTGAGGGCCTCCCTTTCAGCAATTTGCTTGCAATATGATTATATCTGGTTGCAATCATTATGTATCCATATGCAATTAGAAAGATAGCTAATATCCACAATATTGAGAAATTCACCTGAAATCATAAAAGGTGTACTGCATTCTGTATGGACTAAGAGATTTGTAATGAGATAATACAAGGATGTTTAGTGAGACTATATCTCCAAGTACAAATAGGATTTAAAGGTTGATAAATCAGAAAGTTTATATGAACAGGTAAGTTTCTTCATGCATTTTGTAAATAAATGTTTTGGGATTAAGGTTATTTAGATCTTAACAATATCCAACTTTAGGTGATGTTTTACACGGAGATTTAATGAAATTTGTAATGTTCTGTGTGCATCCTATGTATAAGTAAAGTAATATTTACAATACTATGTGACCTTGACTGAAAATTGCTGTCTGCAAATAGGGAATACAATAACCGATATTTGTACCTGGAATTGAACAGGTTAAATAAAGGTGCAATGTGTATACACCTGCCAGAGAGGTGGAGTTAGTGGTCTCACTCCTCTATTTTTGGTTTTAACCAATGAGATGGTAGTAACCTCTTTTAAAGGGCTGTCTTGGACACTATACTGCAGCTATGATTACGGCTACACAAGCCAAAACGCGTCAGCAGCAGTACTGAGGAGTGAGTTTCTCTCTCCATTTCCACTGTCAAGGCGGCTATGTGGTCTGACCTATTAAGTATTTTAACTTAAAGTTTAAAATAAAGGACTTGTTTTTATCCTACCTTGTGGCGGTGCTCCTTTTCTTCTTGCTGTGGACTTGGAAATTAGCATATAAGCCTACCTAGGTTTAGCTTTTAACAAAGAATATCAAGAGAACAAAGCAAATTTGATGATAAAAGCAAATTGGAAGGAAGAGCTGTACCCGTATTCCCCTCCATCTCCCTTAATTCTTACACCCCATCCATTCTTCCCCTTTCACTCCTTCCTCATTTCTCTCGTTCTACTTCTCCTATGATTATAACCAGATATCTCTACCGACTGTATTAAATGTTCACATATTAATAAGTTCAAGGTTAGAACGTACACAACCCCAATGTATTTTAATAAATGGTCTCTTTATGTAACCTTCTGTTAAAGCAACAACCGCCTTCGTATAGAGACTTATGATCTATTCTAGAGGAGGAGTATAATTGTTACACCTACACTTTGTATGATTCTCCATCACTACATGTTACTGTTATATTGTTATTGTTTTGTTTTTTTAAACTCAATAGAAATATTTAAATGAAAAAAAAAAGTAAATTGGAAAGTTGTTTAAAATTGCATGTCCTATCTGAATCATAAAAGCTTAATTTTGATTAGACTGTCCCTTTAAAGACAGGTACAAACTTTGTATAAAATCTGTACTAAATTCCCGACTGATGAACAATCTGAGGTTTGGGCTTAAGATGCAAAAGGAATCAGTAACAGTCTCTACCCAAGAGGTCAAAGGGGCACCAAAAGAATATTATGCTAGAAAGGATGACTTCTTGGGAATAAAACATCTAATTTAGTAGTTACTAGCTAAAGAAATTCATAACAGAGGCTACCCAAAGGGCATCAAAAAATGTAATACTAGGAGGGATCACTTCTGAGACATAAAACATCTAATTTAGCAATGAACAGCTGTAAAAAGTAACCTATGGCTAACCCTAGGACCATCCTAAGGTGGAACATAGCATGAACTAGATTAGAAGCACGGTTTGGTGCAGGTCAGTGGGTGATGGGGTATTTGATGGTAACACTCTAAGTCAAACTTTTAACAGACTATAAAGCACAGGACAAATACAAGCAATTTTCCTGTACATTTCCTAGGCTTATCCAGGCTTTGTTGCAAAGGTCTAAATTGATGGTAAAGAAAAGATGTTGGTCAAAAAGGACATACATATTTGTAATAACAATATAGAATGTGCCTTTTCTTACACCTTACTTGTTGCAATTATTTTTCAATAGCCAAACTTCTCCATAACTTATTAGGAGGGTCCAGTCCTGACTTGTTCCTGGAGTCACAAAGTTTATATCGTTTTAGAGTTCCTTATCTGATATCCCTTACTGAGGCTAATAAGGAACAGATATGTAGCATGGTTAGATTGTGAAGTCTGCCACGTGCACTTCAAAATTTCTCAAAATTGCATAACCCAAATTTTCATACAGGAAAAGAGAGCAAAATAAATAAAAATATTGCTAAGTTATTGCATCACTATGCAGGTATAAAGCCCTTTATCTAAACTGCTTGGGACCAGAAAATGTTTGGATTTTGGAATATTTGCATCTGTAAAATGGGAAACAATATCTTATGTCATTCAGGCAATATTTACATGTCGTTATACAGCTTCTACATGCAACCTAAAGGTAGTTTTATCTAATTGTTTAATACTGTTGTATACAGAGTACCATCAAAAAGACAGTACAATACTGTAATCAGAAATGTAATAGTTGTTTTAAATTGAAAACAAAAATCAAACCAAAGACACAGGCAGAGAAGATTGTGAATTGCTCATTTATTTTTTATTTTTTTTAATAATTAAAAAGTTTGGAATTCAGGATTAAGTTTGGATTTTGGAATTCTGGATTTGAGGATCAGTACCTGTATTACAATCTCAGTGTTGCACATCCCTTTAAGAGTACTAGTTAAAGTATAGTTTGCGATTATTTGTGGTGTTGACAATATACCATTAGCAGAGTACTAGTCAGGAAAAAAAGTGCAATCAGCCAGCAGTGCTTGCCTGGATGCTTTCCTGCTCCCATCAGATCAAGCTCTGGTGATTAATGGGAGTCTGGACCTGTATGAAGCTGGCGCTTAAAAGGACAGTCAAGTCAAAATTAAACTTTAATGCTTCAGATAGAAAGTTATTTAAAATTGCATCCCCTAATTAACTTATCATTAAATTTGCTTTGTACTCTTGATATCCTTTGTTGAATGCTAAACCTAGGTATGCTGCTAAGCTAATTTCTAAGCCCTTGAAGATCACTTGTAAACTCAGTGCATTTTTACAGTTTTTCACAGAGAAACAGTGCTAGTTCATGTGTGCCACACAGATAAATAATTCCACAGGAGTGAGAACAATGTTATGTGTAGGCACTGATTGGTTAAAATGCAAGTCTGTTAAAACAACTAAAATAAGGGGGCAGTCTGCAGAGGCTTAGATACAAGGTAATCACAGAGGTAAAAAGTATGTTAATATAACTGTGTTGGTTGTGCAAAACTGGGCAATGGGTTTTAAAGGGATTATCTATCTTTTTAAACAAAGATTTTCAAGTAGATTGTCCCTTTAAAGGTCTGGAACTGTAATCGAGACTAACGGGAGTGCACTGGTCTGAGTAAACCCCCAGCAGCTAAATGAGATGTGCACAAGCAGCACACAGAGAGTGCAGAGTTAACTGTTAAATGTCAGTAGAGTTAGAGAAAAAACAACTGACAAAACAGCCAAGGGCACCCTCTGTGGGGCAAGATATGGAAATACAGATTGTGCTGTACAGAGTCTGCTTGTGAATTCTGGGATATGCATAAGGTAAAAGTTCTGTAGGGAGCTAAAACCTGTAGAGAAGGGGATACATTCTATAAAATGTGTAGCTGCTATTCAGTTTGTATCTCAGAGCCCAACATGCGTGTGAAGTGTAAGGAATGTAAGAGGGAGGGAGCGCTAAATTAAAGGCATATAGTCTGTTTCATTTTGTAATAAAAAAGCACTGATTGGGTTATACTTAATCATTGCAATATGTATTATTCCCACGTTTAAAAGGATGTTACCTTTTATTTCTTTTCTTACTTTATACAGGGTCTGTTAATTCATGTCACAGCTCACAAAGGGGCTGTGGTCTTCAGAAGGCAAAGGAGGTTGCTAGGAGACACGTGCACTACTTTCACTGTGCGCCAGCACCAGGAAGTCAGTTTCGTGCCCATGCTGAGTAGAGGACTTTTGCTGCAAAAGTCAAGTGACAGAATCCCTTAGAACAACTTAAAATGGACAGTATACACTCATTTTCATATAACTGCATGTAATAGACAATACTATAAAGAATAATATGCACAGATACTGATATAAAAATCCAGTATAAAACCGTTGAAAAGGTAGCTGGAAAGCCCACTGCAAGTGGGAAATAAGACACTCCCCCTCCCCCTTCTTTTGCATATGAAAAGACCCTTTACACAAACAGGAGCAAGCAGGAGTAGGTAGCTGACGGTATTCACATAAAACTTTGGGGCTTGGTTAGGAGTCTGAAAATCAGAGCAATGTTCTTTAAAAATAAGCAAAACTATACATTTATTTAAAAAAAACAAAAAAACTTTATGGGCTATATAAATAGATAATCTACAAAACATTTATGCAAAGACAAAATGAGTGTAGAATGGCCCTTTAAAGGGACATGAAACCTAAAATTTTTCTTTCAAGATTAAGACAGAGAGGCCTATTTATCAAAGGTCTTGCGGACCGCAAGACATCGCGGAATGCGGAGAGCAATACGCTCATCCGTATTCAGCATTGCACCAGCAGCTCACAAGAGCTGCTGGTGCAACGCCACCCCTAATGGGCCGCCAGGGGGGTGTCAATCAACCCGATCGTACTCAATCAGGTTGAATTCCGGCAATTCCTGTCTGAAGACTCGCCAGAAACATGGGCCCACTAGCTCCATACGAAGCTTGATAAATGGGCCTCACTGCATACAATTTTAAACAACTTTCCAGTTTACTTCTTTTATCTGATTTGCTTCATTCTCTTGGTATCCTTTGATGAAAAACATGCCTAGGTAGGCTCAGGAGCTGGAAGCTAGTTGCCGATTGGTGGCTGCAAATATATGCTCTGGTCATTCGCTTACCGATGTGTTCAGCTAGCTCCCAGAAGTGCATTGCTGCAATATAGGATACCAAGAAAATGAAGCAAAAATGACAACAGAATCAAATTGGAAATTAAAATTGTCTGCGCTATCTGAATCTTCAAAGAAAAATGTGGGGGGTTTCCTGTCCCTTTAAGTTTTATCATGGCAGATCCTTTCTTAAAGGCAGTAGCTACACTGAGAATTTCTAAGTGCTGATTTAGCAAGAAAAGTAGTAACTTGTTTGCTTTTATTCTTTTTAAAACACACTCTGCTATTTCTATTTACACTGATTTAACATCACTGTTTTATCTCCCTTTAAGCCCAGGACACACAGTAGCAGTTACAGTTATGTAGCAGAGGTCGGACATTTATAACAAAAATTTACAATAGAGAAAAAAAGAAGACGAAAACCGAGAAAGAACAAAGTTGCAGGAGTAGTTTGACATTTTCTTATTTTCTTCAAGCGGTGGCCGGATATTAAAAAGACTAAACATTAAAACTGAAGATAACTACATTTTGAATAGAGGTATTTTTCAGAATACTCATGTGCCTGTTTAAAGAGCTAGCAGTTAGTTCTGTTACACTAGTGCAGTGATTTTTAACCTTTTTTTTGCTGTGGCACACTTTTTTACATTAAAAAATCCTGTGGCACACCACCATCCCAAAATTTAAAAAAAATCACACATTGTAGCCTAATACAGCATATATATATATATACACATACACACAAACACACACATACTGTATGTATTGTGCTGTTATGCCATGCCTCCTACAAACTACCCCTGCACAACAAGCAAAGTTTAAAAAATATGTCACACTGTTGTCAGTCTGCCGTGGCACACCTGAGGATCTCTCACGGCACACTAGTGTGCCACGGCACACTGGTTGAAAAACACTGCACTAGTGCACAGCACATATCTACATATGCTCCAAGCACACATGCATAGTAAAAGCTATAAAAGGGACACTAAAGTCAAAATGAAACTTTGATTTTTTCAGATATAATCTACGATTTAAAGAGACTTTCCAATTTACTTCTATTATCAAATTGTGCAAAGCCTTTTTATAAGCACACTTTCCGAGGCACCAGCTCCTACTGAGCATGTGCAAGAATCCACAGTGCATATGTATACAAGTCTGTGATTGGCTGATGTCAATATTGGGGCAGATACATTTACATACATTTTAAAATGTGTCCAAAAAATCTACTGTATATTTAACACAATGTGCTTTTGCATTGTATTTTATAATGCACTTGTTGAGTATGCAATTCTACTATATGTAATGGTAATTTAAATGCAATAATGTTCTCCTGTAACAACCTAATAGTAATTATCTCCTGTTTCATGTCACAGTGCACATTTAGTATCATCTGTTTACAGAAGACACCAGATCTACCCATCATCCTCCTTGCTCCCTCGCGCATCACATGCTGTCTGGTATCTAGAGGTGTACATTCAGCAGTTTTGTTCACCGCCAAATGCGGAAGTCAGAGGCTGCTTTCGTTATTCGACTCCTCTTGTGCAAGTGAAACACACTAAGAACTGGATTTGCACATTGCTACTGGAGTATCTCAGCCTGAATGATTTCTCATTATCAAAATCTTAACCTCTCCAACACCGAACTCCTTCTCACCCTTCATCCAACATCTCTACACATGAAACCAGCTGGAAAGTTGTGTAAAATGACACTATCTGAATCAGGAAATTTTCATTTACTTTCCCTCTTACCTCTCTTCATTTTCTCACCTCAGATCCATCTGCATTCCTCATCAGCTTTGCTGTCCCATATGCCAAGTTATTACACTGTGACCTACTTTAGATAGCTCCTCATGGGCAGGGCTTAGTCTCCACCCCTTTATATTTAGTTGTCTTTTTGTAAATGGGACCAATAATGCAGCTATTTTTATAGCACTTAGAATATGTTGACACACAACAAATAATTATAATAAAAAAAGACTAAACTGAATTAGGGATAACTAATGCTAAACAAAAATTGTGCAGCGAAGGAAACAGAATAAAATATTTCACACCAAGTTACAGAAACATTAAAAAAAATTGACTCGTAAATGGGAGATGCGTTTAATTTATAGAAAATGGGTATTTCAATTTCCTTAAAAAAAAAAAAAAAAACAACAAAAAAAAACAAACAAGGTTAGGCCATGTGAAAGGCCGTGCAGTCGGGAACTATACACATAGGGAGAAACGCTGAGGTCTCAAATATACAAAGATCAAGACCTGTCTCGTAAATCACTCAGGAAAATGATGTTATCTGCAAAAAGAAAAAAAGTGAAAGAAGATAGTAAATAAAAGGACCAAATATATCCAGAAGCCTTAAGTATCAGTGTAACCCTTTCATAACATTTACCTTCAGCAGCAAAGAAATGTGTGTAATTAGCTGTGACACACTTGTTTGTATTTAAGTATGGTTGATGGCTAATAAAGTGTGTGTGTGTCTGTGTGTGTATATACATATATATATATATATATATATATATATATATATATATATATATATATATATATATATATATATATATATATATATATATATACACACACACACACACATATACATATATATATATATATATATATATACACATATATATATATATATATATATATATATATATATATATATATATATATATATATATATATATATATATATATATATATATATATATGTGTGTGTATCCACATACACACACTAGGGCTGGGCGATATGGGGGGGGGGAAATAGCGATTTTTTTTCTCATAAAAAAAAAACTGCGATTGCGATTTAATCGCGATTTTCTTATAAATTACTATAACACCTTAATTTTGCACATGTGGACTGGTGTTACTGTAGCATGAGAGTGGCCCATCGGAATTAAGCACCGACACAACACCGGCTTTTTCATTACAGGCGGTGCTGTGGGATCATGATACTTCCTATTCTGTCACTACAGTTCCTGTGAGCCCCACGTCTTCACATCTGAGGGAAAATATTAACTTGTTCTAATGTTTAAAATGCACTCAGGTCTCTGGAAGGCAGCATAGAAAATACTAATTCAAATTAAAACACAGTGCATATTAAAGCTGTACTTTATTAGCGTTTTAGCCTCTCGGCTGCCTCCCAGGGACCTCAGTGCATTTTAAACATTAGAACAAGTTAATATTTCCCTCAGATGTGAAAACGTAGGGCTCACAGGAACTGTAGTGACAAAACAGGAAGTATCATGATCCCACAGCACCGCCTGTAATGAAAAAGCCGGTGTCGGCGCTAAATTCCTATGGGCCACTCTCATGCTACAGTAACACCAGTCCACCAATCACCTGCTAGAGACACCTCCTTCCCAGTCTATGTCCCGCTCCTCCTCCCCGGGACCATCCCAGGAACGCTGACTGCTCAGAGGGAGAGACACGTCACGTGTGCACTCAGGATCTTCTCTTCAGTCGCCTGATGTCACTTCAGGGCGGGGCTAAAAATCGCGTACTGTCGCGGTTTTTAAACCGCGACGATTAATCGCGGTTTAAAACCACAACCGCAATTATTGGGGAGCCCTAACACACACACATATATATACAGTTGTGCTCATAAGTTTACATACCCTGGCAGAATGTATGATTTCTTGGCCATTTTTCAGAGAATATGAATGATAACATAAAAACGTTTCTTTCACTCACAGTTAGTGTTTGGCTGAAGCCATTTATTATCAATTAACTATGTTTACTCTTTTTAAATCATAATGACAACATAAACTACCCAAGTAACCCTGATCAATAGTTTACATACCCTGGTGATTTTGGCCTGATAATATGCACACAAGTTGAAACAAAGGGGTTTGAATGCCTTTTAAAGGTAACCATCACCTGTGATCTGTTTGCTTGTAAATAGTGTGTGTGTATAAAAAGTCAATAAGTTTCTGGACTCCTGACAGACCCTTGCATCTTTCATCCAGTGCTGCACTGACGTTTCTGGATTCTGAGTCAGGGGGAAAGCAAAAGAATTGTCAAAGGATCTGCGGGAAAAGGTAGTTGAACTGTATAACACAGGAAAGGGATATAAAAAGATATCCAAGGAATTGAGAATGCCAAATGCCAATCAGCAGTGTTCAAACTCTAATCAAGAAGTGGAAAATGAGGGGTTCTGTTGGTCAGGTAGACCAACTAAAATTTCAGCCACAACAGCAAGGAAAATTGTTTGGGATGCAAAGAAAAACCCACAAATAACTTCAGGTGAAATACAGGACTCTGAAAACATGTGGTGTGGCTGTTTCAAGATGCACAATAAGGAGGCACTTGAAGAAAGATGGACTGCATGGTCGAGTTGCCAGAAGAAAGCCATTACTACGCAAATGCCACAACGTATCCCACTTACAATACGCCAAACAGCACAGAGACAAGCCTCAAACCTTCTGTCACAAAGTCATTTGGAGTGATGAGACCAAAATTGAGCTTTTTGGCCACAACTATAAACGCTACATTTGGAGAGGAGTCAACAAGGCCTATAATGAAAGATACACCATTCCTACTGTGAAACACGGAGGTGGATCGCTGATGTTTTGGGGTTGTGTGAGCTACAAAAGGCACAGGAAATTTGGTCAGAATTGATGGCAAGATGAATGCAGTATGTTATCAAAAAATACTGAAGGTAAATTTGCATTCAT